>NC_067282.1:57944528-58249922 GCF_020740795.1 Apus apus | reverse complement strand
TACAACAGGAAGTTTGTAAGGCATACCTTTTACTAGGACTGCAGCAAAATGGCAGATTTTTCAGTCCTAAATAAAAGTAGGTTTGGTAAGCAAATAACAGAGAACTTGAAGGTCACATTTTATATGGTTGACTGAGTGCCAGGCTCTGAAATTCTGGCAAAGAGCTTGCTGCCACACTGTTAAATTCTGACATCTACTCATAAAGAGATTTAAAATTTTAATTTTTCTATTAATTCTACCATTCAAACAAAAGCAAGAATTCTGTGGTTTGAGGCCTCATCTGGTTTTGGGAGATGCCACTTCAATACTTCCTTTGCCTGAGGGAATTTAAATTTGTGTTTGCAATTGAGGCTCCAAGCTATTAGACTAATTTGCATTCTTTCTAGGTTAAAACTAACTTTTTTTTTTTTTTTTTTCCCCTCAGAGTGACTGGTGCTTCAGACTCACAAAATCCCCCTGTTCTGCTGACCATCTCTGGATACTGAAGATTGTCTCACAAATGGTTGTTCTTGTCAGAAATGTAAGGGTTAATGTGGCCTTCCCTTTCATAAGATGATTAAGCTTGACAGCATGGCTCACAAGATCACACGATCTAACCCCAGAAGTTAATCAACCACGTAAATAACTGCTGCCAAGTCCATGCCAGTTAGGATTGCATACATTCATGTCAAGAGGGTATCTGTGTGATCCCATCTGGAACAGTTTCTTACACATTTACATCTAATTCAGATGAACCTCAGCAGCAGTGAATTTAAAAACAGTATTAAATATTTCTTATGGGTTATAGGAGTCTGCCATACACCACTGTTGAAAGAAAGGGAGGAGGAAGATGAACATCTCCCAAAGCAGGGGCGAAAGTGACGAGGACAAAACCTTTGTAGAAGGTGATTTTTAGCAGCTGGTTCTACTTTCAGAATAGCCTGAGGTACTCCTTATGAAAACCTTAAAATCATAGTGGAACATTTTTATTCTGATGCTACTTTTCTTAGATTTGTCCTTGGGTCATTCTAAGCTCTAGACCTTGTTCTGGTTTGGTTTGGTGGGTTTTTTGGTAGCGGGGGAAGGGCCACAGGAGTGGCTCCGGTAAGAAGCTGAGAAGCTCCCCCTGCTTCCAAAACCAGCCAAGGAGCCATTAGAGGGACAATAGATGCACCTCTGTGATTAACATAGGAAAGAACTGATGTAACACCTGAGCAGAGAGGCACTTGGGAGGAGAAGAGATGGAGAGAGGTGCTGGTGGTTGGTGAGGAAGAAGGGGAAGAAGGTGCCCAAGCAGAAGTTTTCCTGCAACCCATGGTGAGATGGCAGCTGTTCTCCTGCACTCGTGGAGGATTGTGGTGGAACACTCCCTGAAGGCGCCAGGAGGGGTGAACTTGGCCACTGGACTTGGATTTTGTGGCCGGAGGATTTGCTGCCTGTGGACTCTGATTGCGCAGCTTTGGAAGACCCCGGTGCCAGGGAAGTTTGTTCCCAAAGGAGCCCGTGAGTCTGTGGGAAGCCCAGGCTGGAGCAGTTCCGGACCTCGTGGGAAGGACGCATGAAGGAGAGGTTCCTGGAGGACTCTCTCCCATGGGAGGGACCCCATGGGGAATCAGGGAAGGACTGTAAGGAATCCTTCTTCCTGAGGAGGGAGGAGCGGCAGGAACCACCAGCCTGTGAAGTGACTCTAAACCCCATCCCCTGTCCCCCTGTGCTGCTGGGGGGAAAGAGGGAGAGAAACTGGGAACAAAGTGATTTGGGCCCAGGAGGAAGGGAGGGGTGGGGTAACATATGCAAGCCCTGCTCTGTGTGTTGTCTGTGTCCTGTGTGTGTCTGATGAGTGTGAAATTAAATTATTTTTTCCCCAAGTTGAGTCTGTTTTGCCTGGGACCTTAATTGATGAAGAACCCTCCTTGTTCTTTGTTTCGACCCAGGAGCTTTGTCCTCCTCATCCCAGAGTGTGAGTGTGTGTGTGTGGGGGGAGTTGAGTGAGTGGCCACTGGGCCAGTTCTTTGTTGTCGTATTAGGCCCAAACCTTTACAGACAGGTATCTAATTCTAGCTATAAAAACCCAGCATTGCTGTACACTCCATATAGGTTTTACACGCTTCCCAAGGCTTACGCATTCACACAGGAGGGTGGCAAGGGTAACAATTACTTCAGGAAGCTCTGCATGGGAAGAGCTAACAGCTTGGCTGCATTAACGATGTTATAAAACACTGTACTCACTACTGCTTTGTAGTTGTACAAAGTGGTTGAAAAATCCAACAAAGCTGGAAAATACCATTGCGTGCTTGGGTTGTAAAGGCTGGCTCCACAAGTAGGGCTTGCACAGAATCATAGCATGGTTTGGGTAGGGAGGATGTTTCAAGGTCACCAAATCCACCCTCCCATTGCAGTGAGCAGGGACATCTCCAAGTTTGGTTTGCATTTCAGGCTCTGCTACAGGTTTTCTGAGATCAAGTAATTTCATTACAATGCCTCATGTGTCCATGAGACATGTAAAAGTTAGAAATTGAAATACTGAGCTTTTTTTTTTTTTTTTAACACTGCTAAGCACCACTACTATGTGTGTAGCCACTATTCTGTGCCTGTGAAAAGGGATATACTTGTCCTACCAGAACGTTAGTGTCTGACTAGACCTTCCGGGGCTACTGCATTCCAAACAATTAATCAGATCCATAGTATCCAAATTGGTCAGGAAGGCTACAGGCATTAAAAATGGGAGGTTTTTGGCCTGCAAGCAAACGAAGGTCAACATGAACTCAGGAGACCTGTCAGCAGGCCACCCATTAACAAAGATTTCACCATTAATTATTTCCTCTCAATACAAGACTGATGCAAAAAATAAAGAGCAGCTAACAGGGTTTAATGAGTTTATTGCATAAATGTAGATAACTATTTCAGTGTGTTCTCTATTTACATTTCTTTTGAATCATTAAAATATGAAGTGGAAAACATCAGAGTTTGAAAAGATAAGGGTATACTGAAAAAAATCTTTTAAACATATATGGGTTTGATAGAATAGTAACAGAGATTTAAGACACTGATGTTCCATATTAACGTCTTCATTGTATTAACAGTTCTAAAATGAATAGCCGTGCTATTTGCAGTGGCTTTAAAGAAAAAGAATGATCATGTTAGTCAGTCCCTGTGAATAATGTATGAGGCTGAATTCAACTTATTCACCTCATCTTGCATTCAGTCTAAACCCCCCACCAAATAAAGGCCTATATTTAGCATTAAGTAACAATTTCTTGTTTTAACTTCCATATCATTATTTCTGTGCAGTTAGAGATTGGTTGGAAAATTCCATACAGAGTAGTTTTCCATTTATTAGAATTTTCAGATGCAGTCTCAGTGTCAGATGGAGGCCAGTATGTGAGGTTTTTTATTTTTTCTATTTAAATCTTTTAGGCCCTCAATGCATTTTTAATAGAGCATAGAAGAATCAATTAAATCTTGTTATTTGGATGCATTACAAGGTTATGCTCTTGTGGGTATCTAGCTAGTGTTAATTAACCAAGGAAGAAAGTATTTTGTGCTTTAAAATGGTGTAAAATGCTATGTTCACAAATTAAAGATCTCACACAATTTAGAATTGAAAAGACCTTAATAACAGCAATGCACTGGTGAGCTATGAGTTCCAGCTGAAGAAAGTTATGTGGAAAAGAAGACTTCATTATCACCTCCATTTAAATCAAGATGTTTTCACCATTTTGTTCTCTTAAAGAAAACTATGTTTTATAATCACTTTGAAAACCTTAACCACCTAGGACAGTAAATGATCTTAAAAATAAGAAGTCACCACTCTCCCATAGCTGGCAGAGAAGTTCCTGAGGAAAATATTACAAGGTTCTGAGGAGTATTTCTAGCCTTGTTTATACCTGGAAAATCACCCTTCCCCTGTCCCTACAGGGCTGACAAAGAAACAGTAGCCAAAAGAAAACAATGAAGATGGATGGTAGTGGGACAGAAGCCAGTCAGGTCGTTCCATTCTATTGCTGTTTATAATTTTCCCAATCAACAGTGAAGGAGGGACAACAGCAGAGCCCTGTCATCTGGCAACACTGAGAAAACAGGGCTTACTAGAATGGCTCGTGGTGTCTTTGACTGCAATGAGATTTAGCAGTAGTAAAAGAGCAGAAAGGCACTTTCACAGCAACCATGGAGGTACAGGGGGCAGGGGGAGAACAATAAGCGGAGTAAATGGAACTGAAAGGTGATGGGAACAGACTTAACAAAGAATCAAGGGTGATAATAAAAAGTATCTGTCCAGCAGAATTGCAGTAGGACATACCCTGCCTCACACTCCCCACTCCACCGCCCCTCCTGACCCTCCACCCTTTTCCCACTGCTGGGGAACACCAACTGACTATTCAACTACACTTTCTGGAGTGGAACAGGGGATGTACATCTCCAGTATCAACCTCCTGAAAAACATCTTGTAGGCGTGGCGCTTTAGATTTCCTGTATGGAATTCCTTGCCTAGCCAGATGCTGTTGGCCTTAGTCCTTCTACACCAATGTCTGCCTAGAAAATGAAGGTGTTTTCCTTCTCTCACCGTGGCCATGATAAACAGCATTCTGGGGTTGTAATGCTGGTCACAGGAGTATTGCAGAGCAATGCACACTTGAACAGCCAAGTGGGAAGAGAAGCAAAACCCAGAGCACAACCCAGGAAAAAGGCACCATGATCATTCAAAAGAAAGAGGGTACTTGGTATATAAACATTTTTTCTAAGATATAAAGATTAATGATGTAATTAAATTGAACGCTGCATACGACACATGGCAGCACTCCCTCAGCATTACACCAAATGACACAGTAATTTTCAGTTTGCTGATGCTATTGTAACATTTTATGCAATTACTTACTCTGCTTGTTGCTGTAGGCAGGTTGTATTCTACAAAAAAATCAGTTATTTCAAGGCAAGGTTTAAGGCAGTGCATAGTTGTTAGCAGTGAAATTTAGATTGGAAGATATTCAACCACTATTTTTTTCACTATTTTTTTTTCCTTGAAATTTATGTTTGGATTCAGTCTTCAGTCACTTGTGGTTCTCAGTATAGACTTTGGTAAACCCAGGAAAGATTCGTTTGGACAGAATACTACCTAAAAGAGCTTCACATCATGTTAATATGATGACTTTCTTGTCCTGCTATTAGAGAAGAACAATAATAGTTTTCTGGAAAAACTAACATTCATTAAAGGATCCCATCATTCAGTTTGCTAAGCCAAGAGTACACATTGTCATGTCTCAATAAGGAGATGGATAAATATTGTAAAATATTGTTCCATAGAGCAGATGTTCAGACCATATTGACACCTACTAACAAACTCAGACTCCCTGGGGCAAGAAACTTTATTTACGATGGAATTGGATTATCTCTGAATGTGCAAGCAACATACTACCTAAGGCAAAGGATAAGATTATTTTACATTTAAAAAATCCCAACAAAACCAAAACAAAACCCAAGTACAGACCCACAGTTCCCATGCGCTTGAACATCAGTTTCAGAAAACTAGAAACCATCTACTAGACATTAATGTAATTTTTATTTTGTGAATAACAAACTGATAAGCACAGGAAAAAAAATACAAATTGCAAACATTTTAAAATTGTAAAGCTACTGTTTTGTTTCTAGGTATGTGGACCAAGTCTGATCTCAGTATTTGGTTTTGATTAGCATATAGACTGTCATCTGAAAAGAAGCTCCAACAGAGGACAAAATAAGGTCTATTTTAACTTAATGGCATGTGTGTTTTGTTTTATTTTATTTTAGGGAGCAGGAAAAAATAGCTCCAGGACATCTCTCAGGGCTTTTCTAAATTATGATTTACTAAGAATAGTTACAGTACTGTTATGCTATAACGTGCATTTCTGCCTGCTATCTTTTAGAAATTAGTCATAGAATCACTCTGAAAGATTATTAGCATGGAAGTGTTGGAACAGAGAAGGTCTAAGGTTAACACCCAAAATCTTATATCAACTCCACAAGCACAGAGCTTACACTGCTGCTGACTCAGATTTTTGTGGCTTTCTTTTCCAAATACACAGTTAGCTTATGGATTGTAAAGATAAAAACAAGGAGTTATTTTAGATAGGAAGTGATTGGGAGTTTGGGCATCTTTGCACTGTAAATACAACACAATTCTTAATGATGGTGAATTATTAGAAAAAGAAGCAGGCAGTATATATGAAGTCATGGCACTAAAAACAACGAGGTGACAGAAAGGGTAAACTAAGCCTCAATCTAGATATACAAAATTACACAAATCCAACATAAAATCCCCCATACATTTTCTTTTTACGAAGAATAAAGGACATAAACATAAAGTTTAGAGGCATCAGATCCCTACTAAAAGATTAAGGCCAGCTCATGTCTTGAACATTAAGTGATTTTGCTGGAAAGTCTGTCCTTGCTTCCTGAATTTTACACACTAATCTGTTGATCCTGGCAGTGAGCTACCCACAGCTACCACAACATCGAAGATCATCTGATTAATCAAGTTAATGTCTTTCCAGTGAGTAATGCACTATTTATACCTCTTTAAACTTAAACTGAAACTCTGACAAGAGTTTAAACACAAGGCAGAAACTGTCTTTATAGAAAAAATTACCAGAAACTGTATTAAAATGCATTTTGATGCATTAGATCCTACATTAAGAGAATGTATACCATTCAAACAATCTCACTAGCATCAAGCCTTTGGCTGTCAAAGAGTAAGATCCTGCATAAGGCAGATAAGCTCCACCAAAGCCCTTATTTGTAAACATAGTACAGCTGTCAAGAGCCTCAGAATACTCTTAAGTTACCTGATCACGTAGTTGGGAGCAGACTGTAGAACAGACTGTGTCAGCTTGCAAACAGAACACGTGTCTTCCAATCTACAACACATCTTTCAAGGGTTAAAAATGGATAAAGATAAGGTGCTATTCAAATCCTGCAGACGTCGTGTAAGACAGTTACTGTTTTACAACCTATAAAGTCAAATTACTGTTCATGTCAGAAGCTTCCTTTCTCTCTGCTCTGCCTGCTTCTACCTTTCATTTTAGACTATATATTATAAATCATTATACAACTGCTTTCCCTCTCCCCTTCTTTGTACTTTGTTTTAAAAAAGTTAAATAATTCTGTACTTTGTTAACTGGGATACTGGAGAAACTAATTCTTGTCATTCACATTTTTTTCTGCCAAAATAAAACAAACCAAAACAAACAAAAACCAGAATATGGGCAAACTGAGACAGAAATAAATGTTTAAAACCCTGTTCAACACTTCTGGATGAGATACTAAGGAAAAAATTACTAACAGCAAGGCATTTGCTGTAAGTCAGAAAGGCAATATATTTTGGTAACATGAATTCACGTATTTTTGTCTTTAAAAGTATGTCTATTAGAAAGTGGTATGTACTGATGGTCAGGACACTGGAGCTCTAGGTTAAAAACTACTGTTAATAAAAAGAGCACTAGAGCTACTAATAACTTAAAGAGGAAAGATTTTCATAATAATATTCTGTGATTGTGTGATTCTGTGATAACATTACTATTGACAGCTCTATCACTGGCCAGTCAGATAACTGGTAATACCACTTTCCTTATACTCCACCTTCTCTCCTTAATCAGAAAAGGAGTACAAATTCCATTCCAATAAATGAGATAGCTGAAGGAATCTAATTTTCAGTTACTTTTTTCTTTCAAGTGTGACAACAAATTTCACATCTTTAGTGAGTGTGACCACATTTTCACACTAAGCATTTGCAAACTGCCCTCAGCAAGCACCAGTGTGAGGCTCTCTGCTCCTGCACTCTCCAGTGCTGCCTGAGCTACCTCTCTTGGCACTTGATCCTTTCAGCAACAGAGAAGCACGTTATGCTGAGAGATGTGTAGAGCATTTGTGAGAGGGAAAAGTCCGGTGAAGAATCACTCATTATGTGATGTAATGTCAAAATCTGTCAATATGGATTTAGGTTCTGGTTGAAAATGGGTATGTGACAAAATAAATGTAAGCATTGTTTTTAGCATCGTTTTTAGGGCTTCAAAGTAAAGTAAACCACATAAACACCTTGTTCCGGAGAAGCGATGTCATCTGTGTTTGTGGTGGGTTCACCCTGGCCAACACCCACCCAGTCTCCCACTTCTCTCCCACAGGTTGGGAAAAGATAGAAGAAAGAAGATTTGTGGATCATGTTAGTGACAGTCTAATAGGGACAGTAAAAGCTGTGCATATAAGCCAAGCAAAAGAAGGAATTAATAATTCTTTCCTTTCATCTCAGGCAGATGTCCAACACTTCTCTGCAAGCAGGGCCTCAGCATGTGCAACACTTGCTTCCAAAGACAAATACCATAACCATTAATATCCTCTATTCCTTGCCCCAAGCCATCTTTGCTGGGGCACCACATCACATGGCATGGAGAATGCCTTGACAAGTGTTCTGTGTGGTGAGTGGGCAAGTGGCTGACAGACCGTACTCAGAGGGTGATAGTAAATAGTTCCTCCTCAAACTGGTGCAAGTGGGGTCACCCAGGGATCGATACTGGACCCAATGCTGTTTAACATCTTCACAACTGACCTGGATGTTGGAATCAAGAGTGCTCTGAAGAAGTTTGCCGATGACACCAAGATGAGTGGAGAGGTTGACACTCCAGAAGGGAGAGCAGCCCTTCAGGATGAATTGGACAGGCTGAAGGAGTGGGCTAGCAGAAACCTTATGAAGTTCAACAAAGAGAAGCATAAGGTCTTGCACCTGGGAACATGTAATGCAGGAGCACAATTCAAACTGGGATCCACCTGGCTGGAGAGCAGCCCTGTGGAAAGAGACCTGTTCACTCAACATGAGTGAACAGTGTGTTGCTGCAGTGGCAAAGAAAGCCAACAGGATGCTGGGCTGCATCAACAAGGGCACCACCAGCAGAGATACAGAAGTCATCATCCCGCTCTACTCAGCACTTGTCAGACCACACCTGAGGTATTGTCTTCAGTTTTGGATCCTGCTCTACAAAAAAGATGAGGACAGGCTGGAGAGTGTCCAGAGAAGGGCCACAAGGATGATCAGGGACTGGAGGACCTGCCATATGAGGAGAGGCTGAGGAAACTGAGTTTGTTCAGCCTTGAGAAGAGGAGGTTTCAGGGAGACTTCATTACCATGTTCCAGTACTTAAAGAGTGGCTACCAAGAAGATGGAGACTTCCTATTTACAAGGAGTCACATGGAAAAGACAAGGGGTAATGGGCACAAGTAGCTCCTGGGCAGATTCTGATTGGACACAAGAGGTAAATTTTTCACCATGAGGACAGTCAAACACTGGAATAGTCTCCCAAGAGAAGTGGTAGATTCCTCCACATTGGACAGTTTGAAGTTTCAGCTTGACAGGGTGCAGAGCCACCTCATATAATCTACAGTAGTACCTAGAGAGGTTGGAGCAGATAATCCTTGAGATCCCTTCCAACCTGGAATTCTATGATTCTATGATCCCTTTGGTCAGTTTGGGTCTGCCGTCTAGGCAGTGTTCCCTTCCAACCTCTTGTCACCCCCAGCCTGCAGGCGTTTGAGTGGCAAGGTGAGAGGAAACCTTGATATTGTGCAAGCACTGTTCAGGAACAGCCAAAACCCCACTCAGCAGTAGCCAAAACCGTCTTAGCCTCAAATGCACAGCACAGCAGCGTGGGGACTTCTAAGGAGAAAGGTGACTCCATCCCAGCCAGACTAAGTGCAAGGTCCACTCCTCATTACATATCATTTGCATCATGCTTCTGTCTCATGCTATCTGATAAATCTAAGTATCCTCTCGCTATCCCATTCCTATAATTATTTCTGTACCCTAGTCAAAATTTTCCACTCACTTAACCCAGATTGCATTGGAATATTCAATCCTTCTAAATAATAACTTTCTTTTTCCTCTCTCATTCTTGAAATCCCCTTATACCAATACTTACATCTTGTTCTACACATTTAAACCATCTTTATATCCAACAGTCGGGTTTACACATCCTCATTAACCACAATATACTCTTACTTGAGGTATGCACTTCCTCATCCTGTGCCACAGTGTTACTCCCTCATTCCTTGCCCCGCCCTCTAATGTCCATAATAAGAGTTGGTGACTTGGGCTGTATCTGTCAAGAAAGTCACTCAGAAGAGGAGAAGCAGTGTGTTGGACTGTTGGACATGAAGATCAGCTTGGGTTGGGTCCCTGGATCAGCCATTGTGTCCTCAGATGTAGAGGATGTCCTTCCCCTGGTCCTGTAATGAACAGAGGCTCAATAGGCAGAGGCCTGGCCTCAATAGGGTGCTAGATGCTGCTGGTTCTCATTGGGGTATGCAAGGTACCCTTCTGTCAAGTCATGCACTAATTCAGTGAGATTGCCTGTGTGTTCAGGAGCATCCCAGTGAGGTCAAAGTTTTGTCTCTTCCCTCTGCCCTGAAAAGTAAGTAGGCTGAGGGTGGCAAGGGGCTGGCAGGGGACACTCTGTGAATGGCAGATCTAAACTAACAAAAAAGATATTCCATACCGTGTGATATTGTGCCCAGCAAGAGAAGTTCAGGGCAAAAGTTCAGGAGAAAGGGAATATTTGGTAATGGCATGGAAGGAGTGAAAGAAGGTAATTGGCATAGCAAAGACAAATCAGTAACGCATTAGCACACTAAAGCATGCATTTCTCTGGGCTACCGGATTTTGTTATTCATCTGTGTTCTAGGTAGCTTTTGGGTCTGTGAAAAGTCCCTTTGATAAATTTAATTAAAGCATCACCACAGGAATACAAAAGGTTATGTTCTGCCATCAAGATGACAAATGTTTCTTCTTCCTTAACCTTTGAATCAATCTGTGCAACACAAAGTAGGTGTGTCAGCTTCATGCCCGTAAGCACTTCTCATCTTGCTGCTGTTTCATAGCTGGTGGAAGTCATAGTAGCTACCATACCTAATTTGGAAATAAATTTAAAAAGCTGTTCTGTGTCTTCTTTGCAAGAAGTCACATTTCCAGAAGATTTAACTTGTTAAATTGTGATTCTTAAAGGAAAAATATTTCAGTTTACTTTGACATACTAGTTTTCTGGTTCCTAACATTCTACCTGGGTGACTGTGTATGGGAAGCAAGGAGATTAAGAGGCTTTTAAATCTTTTTTAGTTTCCTTAGCTTTGATTTTAGACAATTTATATATAAACAGAAAAATCATAGAAGTAGATACTTATTATTCGCAGGAGAAGTCAGAACAACTGAAGTGGCATGCAGGTCATGATGAGAAGATTTTATCACATCAAACTTGTGATAGCATTCTCTAAGCACTTCTGCAATACCCCTGAATTACTTCCCTTTGGTTTCTACTTTTTAAAATTATTAAAATTATTATTTATTTAACAAAAATCTCTTATTAATCCTTTGCTGGGCTGCAGACGTGCTTCCTTTTCTGCAGGGAGCCAGGTGGAAGAGGTGTTCATGGGCCTTCAGCATCAATCCTGCTTTCATTTCACTTCTGTGCTACTGTTCCTTAACATAAAATCACTTTCATCCTACTTCCCCTCCCCGAGCCATACAGGAAAGGATCACACCAAGTAAGGTTTTCTGACAATGAAAAACGTGGGCTTTGGTTCATCTGCTCAAACACATACGAGTAGAGTAAAAATATTGGTGGACTGCATAGAAGACAAGATTGCTTAGTGAACTGACTCATGTCCCACAGAGCATTGCTGCTACTGGCTTCTGGCCAGTCTGTCATGGTAACAGGAGGTACTTTTATGGGTCCTTTAATGAGCCTGTCACCCTCCCACTGGTTTTTCTTGTGTTGTAAGCTCCTACTTTTTGCAGAGATGTAGCATCACTGGAATAATGTCACAAGCTGAATGGGAATCGAATCTCAATCAATGCAGAATTTTTGGCACTTCATTATCTCTCAATTTTCAGTGTTTTTTTTTTTTTCCATCACCCTGGTCTAGTGGGAGGTGTCCCTGCCCATGCAGGGTGATTGGAACTAGGTGATCTTTAAGGTGCCTTCCAACACAAACAATTCTATGATTCTGTGATTGTATAATTAAGAAAGTCACATGTTCATTTAAGAAAACCGTACACAAATCTATATTAATGATACGTTTAGTTAAATGCCTGTAACAGAACTACAGAGAAAAAAATTTAAATAGTGTTTCACTTCTGTTTGGCAGGATTCAGTCAGGACAGAATGCAGTTGGTGCTGGAATTCAGTGAAATATTATTTCCTTGTTATTAAGTGTGAAAGGTTGATGAACAGCTACGGATCCAGGACTTCCTTTTAACTGAAAGCACTTACACAATAGATTAAAATTTCCTACTTGCTCAAATACCAGCATTTTCTTCGGAGTGCATGTCATTTAAAAAATCACAGATTTCCTTTGGTAAAGTTGCCAACTTATTCATCATAATACTTAGCCTTACATGTCATCTAAACAGCCTCACTGGGATTTCTTCACTGAATACGCCTTAGTTTCTTGGGAAGAAATTCTTCCTGAGCTGTAGCCATAGGTTTATTGTAGTTTTGTCATAACTGATTTGTTTTCATAAAACAGCCATTTATTCCAACTGCAAAAAAAAATATAGATATAAAAGCAATACTGAAGTATTTCTGCTATGGCTGATTTTTTTAAATAGTCTAGAAGAAAGAGTGCTTACACAGTAATATAATATTCTAGTTAAAGCTTTCGCATTGCTAGTAGAGCTCAGCTGTGTGTTTTCTACTGCAAGTATGTAGCTGAACATAGCTTGCCATCAGTGAAAATTAAAAAAAAAAAAAGGAAAATGATAAAGGTTGCTCATAAAGTAACTGAGCTAATCTTTGCAATCTCTTTGCCTGCAATACTCACTTTGTTTTTGGATTAAAGTAGGAGGATTTACTAATGTGCTTCTCAGCAGTATAGAAGATTAATCCACCCAGTCTAAAGAAGACAATCGTAAATGAAAGGCTTTCCTTTAGATTTGTCACCCTCCCATACGCCTTCAGCAGGCAGATAAATACTTACATATAAATAGCAAAATGTGGAGGATGCTAGTGTTGCTTGGGACCACAATTAATTTAGAAGTGTATTAACCAGTAAGCTATTTTTCTGTATTTAGTGAAAGCCATTATTTTTTTCTGTAGGTTTCAGACAAACAAATGACAATGTGAGCTTTGAGGCAGTATTGATTAATTTTGTATGGAGGTCCTTTTGCACCTCTTGACCAAACACAAATACATGCCTCTGGAAAGAAAAAAAAAAGAAAAAAAAAGGAGAAAACAAAGGAAAAAAAAAAAAAAAAAAGAAAGGAAAATCCATGAAAGGAGATTTGCCATCCACAAAGTGCAGTGAGATTGTCTTTTTGATAATGACTCACACAGCTACAATAATACTTCACTCTGAAAGGCAGTGTTAGACTTCCTAGGAAGCAGGCATCAGGAGACCTGGAGAGATGTTCTGATGCGCTACCCAGAGAAGAAAATAACAACATTCCTTTTAACTACAACGGGGCCGAAATGTTGATCAGGTCTTTTCCTCGACAGCTCTACCAATAGTCTCCCATGAGACTGGGATTAAATTATTTTTATTCTGTGACGATTTTTTTTTCTTGTTGGAAAGAGTATTTCTATTTTCCCAACCTTCAATCATTATCTACCTTCCTAACTCTAAAGCAGTCTTGTCTATCCATACAATATGACCTGAGTCTTTTTTACTGAGTTTTATTAATTTTCAGTGAAACAGAAATAATGACACTTGCCTTTGTAATGTGATTTCAGAACTGTATTCAGCTCGGGGGACTCCAACAAAAGAAGGACAAGGACATGGACCTCTTGCAGTGAGTCCAGAGGAGGGCCATGAAGATGATCAGAGGGCTGGAGCACGTCTCCTATGAAGACAGGCAGAGAGAGTTGAGGTTGTTCAGCCTGAAGAAGAGAAGGCTCTGGGGAAATATTGTATTTGCCTTCCTGTGTTTGAAGGGGCCTACAGGAATGCTGGGGAGGGGCTTTTTACAAGGGCCTGTAGTAACAGGACAAGGGGTAACAGTTTTAAGCTGAAAGAGGTTAGATTTAAATTAGACAGTAAGAATAAATTTTTGACTGTGGGGGTGGTGAGACACTGGCACAGGTTGCCCACAGGAGTTATGGATGTCCCATCCTTTGAAGTGTTCAAGACCAGGCTGGATGGGGCT
This sequence comes from Apus apus, assembly GCF_020740795.1. NCBI lineage: Eukaryota > Metazoa > Chordata > Aves > Apodiformes > Apodidae > Apus > Apus apus. The sequence goes on along the minus strand of NC_067282.1, from coordinate 58,235,788 downwards.
TTGAGCAACCTGGTCTAGTGGGAGGTGTCCCTGCTCATGCAGGGGGGCTGGAAACATTGATCTTCAAGGTCCTTTCCAACCCAAACCATTCTATGATTCTATGATCTGTAAATGAGAAGTTTAATATGAAAAGCTTAATGGCAGTTACATATTTTAGAATCAAGTATAATTTGAGTATAAATCCATGGAAGGTATATTACAAAATACAATTAATATATTTGCTACAAATAATTTACTTGTATATTTAAATTTACTTCATATATGCTTTGAAACTTAGATATTTTTCCACACAAAGTATTCACACAATTCACACACAACATATTGATGACCATAGGCAGTAGACAAAGGTAATATATATGTCTGCTCCTAAGTTTTTTCTGAAGTTTCACCTTACTGGAAAACAAAGATAGGCTCATGTTTCATTAGTAAAGTGAATATGGTTAAAGTTTTTATGAAAAATTAGGAAATTATGTAATATTTATCTTTCATTAAAATAACTCAAACCTGTAAAATGAAATAGCTTTTTTTTTAACTACTTAGTAAATAAATAACTATAATCTTAATATAATAACTGTGTTTGGTCTTGGATAAAAATTAAATTAACAGTAAAAACCCCAAAAAAGTGGCAACAACTTTTCAGATTTTAAGTATTTAGCTTAGTTCCCAAGGGTCATTTCCCCCTTTGTCATCTAATTATGTGAGTAGCTTCAATAGGCTAATTATTAGAATTCTACAGAAACGAGCTATGGAAATATACACTGGACTATTGGGTCAAATCCTCACAACAATCCATTCCTGGACAGAATACTCATGTAGATTGTGCAACTAGCTCAGCACCTCACCAAAATATATAAGAATTGTGAAAAACGGGGATCTAAGTTAAGTAAGTTAAGTACAATATTTGCCTGCATTAGTGTCTATTCAGATGGCAAGTTCTAGCAACAGTTTAAGGGAAACAGACAAACAAATAAAAAACTCCAAAAACCAAACTCATTGCATAGAAAAAAATTACTTCTCCACCCCTGTAGGTTGTTACACAGTGTGTGAGGGCTTTTCTCTTTTGCAACATTGCCATTTAGTAAGCAAGGATGTGAATTTACATGATCTTGTCTTAAAAATCTCTTCTAATCCTACAAGTGTGAGCTTGCACATTGAATACACACTAAGGCTGGTCATGTTGCTGGTTTACAGAGTAAATGCATATGAATAAATGGAGACACTGGAATTAGGTGCAGTAACTTGGTACAGAAACACCTTTGAAGATGAGAAGTAGGACAACACCTCAGTGGGAGGCTTCATGGGCGCTGTTGTCAATCTGAATGAAACTCATTGCAAGATTTACGGAAAAAAAAAAGCATGTGTCTTTAAATACTGGTAGGAATGACAAAAAAATTAGAATTTGCATTGCCACAGCTGTACTTGTCAGTGGTCTCAAACTACTTAAACTTCAATCTTTGACTAGCTGACTATGTAATATTCTTTGTTTCCTTCTCTCACTCATACTCCCACCATTTTCTTTTTCAATAGCTTAAATATTTTCTATAGCTGCTGAATTTTGTTGCTTGAGATACTCCCTGTTCCTTGAGAAACTCCTCCTTCCTTTCTTTCATAATTCCTCCTGAAAAAATCACTTACCTTTAGGATCCTCAACTGTAAGTCTTTAACAATGATAACAATAAAAAATGAGTGACTGGAAAGTTTACTTCAAAAGATAGTTCTTTCAGCAGCCAAACTAATCAGATTTTATTTCCCACATATCTCCTGTGCACAGATTATTTAGCATCTAACAAAGGAAAAGATTATGAGCTTTCCAATCTGTGTGGCTAGTGATAACTCAGCAACCTGTATTCCATTTCCAACAACCTTTAAAATATGGAATGTGGTTGACATCTCTGTACTTTTTGTGTCAAGTCTTATTGAATTTGGCCAACAAGTTCAAAATACACAAGGTCAAAGAGAACTGTTGTATAAACCTCACTTCCTTAAAAGAGTACACTTAAAAATGCTCCTTTAGCAGGAGGAGATTTTTGCATTTGTTCTTAATTCCCTATTATGATTAAATCTTAGATTCAGAGATCAGTTCTTAGTTTCTCTTTCAGACATACATGAGATTTTCACACTATATACTTTGCGATTTAAAAAAAAAATAAAAAAAAGAAGTCATAAATACACACTGACACAGTTGCTCAATACAACCAGATGAATCCTCCTTCAGGCAAAACAAACACCTGAAGTTTCAGTCTTCCATAAATGCACACATTGAATCAGCCCAGGAAAGTGGATCATTGGGGGTAAAATGACACTATTACAAACTAATATAGGAACTATGCAATTTCTGGCAAATTAAGTTGAGCATTGCAAACCCAATATTGAGTGTGAAGCAGTACTTCAGAGAGAATGTGCATTGAACTGAAGATAGCAGGGGCTCATTTTTCCTGGCAGACTTGCTAAATCCTTACCAACTTCATGCAGAAGAACACAAGTGCAAAAATTACATGATGATCTGTTCCAATTTAAAAATTAAATGTTGCTTTTGTTTCCTATGTGGAGCTCACTTCATATGTATCAACACAAATCGTATCACACAGAATCATCAGGAAGCATTTGTCCTGGTATCTCTTCACACACATATTTAAAAATGTGAAGGAAGTATCTAGGCAAGGATTTACCATAAATAAATTACAGTTCTTACAATTTAAAAAAGGTCTTCTTTGTGGGAAGCCAACAAGCTAATTTGTTAAGCTTGCTTGTTCTTGTCATATTAGTGTTAGATCCTAGTTTGAAGTATCAAGGAGAAAATGGTTTGGAGCCTAATTTCTCTGTACCCAAACCCCTGCATACATTTTATTACCATGCCACAGGAGAAGAGTGACTGATGGTTTTGCCGGTCAAAATCATTCATTGTGCTAGATTCTATCCACGTTGATCAAGTGCCATATGGTGTGGAAGGACTATACGACAAGCTCCCAAAATGAGACTAGGGAAAAGGAGCCACTTTTCATTGTATACTCTTTCCATCTGCACTGTCTGCTTGATGACAACACATAGTTGGAGAAGAATATACTTGATGGAAATGAAAGTCACTGTTAGATGGCAAGCCAAAGCAGGTGCTGTATGCAGTCTTACTTGAATGGAAGTTTTAAAGATACATAATTAATTGACACATAACTTCCTTCACAGAATATTTCTGGAAGTGTCTAGTTTTGGAGATACTTTTTTCCTAGATCTCATACAGAAAGCCTTCTCGTATAATCTGGCATCACAGATGATACTGAAAATCAGGCCTCAGGAACACTGAGCATTGCAGTATGAAGTTAGCTGTGAACTTAGTTTGAGGTTATTTTTTTCTCAATATTTCTGCAAAGTTTGTGCCAATGTGAACTAGATATTTTATGTATTGTGGGTGCATCTCAGTGTGAAAGGCTTATATAGGCTGTGCAGAAAATGATAAGGCTATGGGAAATGGTCCTAACATGAATTAATTGAAGGCTCATCTTTCAGTTTCTATCGTCATATACGAGGCTGAGACCAAAGTCTTTGTCTGATCTCAATTTTGTTCTTTTTTTGGTTTGCCTTGTTTTCTACTCATTTTCAATAAGAGAACAAATAATCAATGCAGCCTTATTTGATGTGCAATAGCATTTGGGACATTTTTGCATGCTATTACAAAATCTATTGTTGTATTCATTGTTCAGCAATGTGAATTGCATGAACTGTAATAATAAAGTGCATCTGCATTTCAAGGAGACAAAAATTAACAGCTTCAACTTTGGTATGGCATTTTTTTCAGAATTCAGTGTTAGATTCAAAACCTAAATTCAAGATGCCGCACTTGCAGGTAACTTAATCCAAGTGAGCTGTGTAATCTCCCATTGTGGTTAATCGATACCTAGTCAGTAAACTGAGTAAGTTGAGAGAGTTATTCAAATGACCACTTGAAGTGTGATCTAAAAAGCTCATCAGACTTTACTGACTATACTGAACATCTATATCCCTACCTTCTATGTAGAGACCTGCATAGTACATCTGTAAATGTAGATATTTTGTCAGGAAGCTAAATGCCAGCCAGCCAGAAGCTGCTCCTGGTTTTGTATAAAGCCATGCACAGGCTCAGGACAAAGTATCTGTCTATCTGCATCATCTTCTCACTCATGGAATTGACTGTGGCAGTAATTCCTGGCGGGACTATTCAGAGCCCTGCAGCTCTGTGTGGTTCAGCAAAGATTATTCACCAAGCTGTCTCCCATCTCTCCTAGGAAGACGATGATAGACTGGCTTTCTATTACTTACTGAATGCAGACCCCTGTGCTACCTAGGTGGGTTTACCTATCACTTACTATTCTTTCACTCCAGGAAGAAAATTGACCTTGATCAGATTTATTCAGCTGTGCTACAGATGGCCTTAAACATCCCTAAGGCTTTCAGGTCCACAAGAAGATGCTAACAACTAACAACAAACTTTGTCCAAGCAATAACTATGAGAAATTTATGCTGCCATAGCTCCATTTCTGTTCCTAACTGTGCAACAATGACAAGTTTGGAAATGGTGTATAGCCTGTCTTTCATCGAAACAGCAAAGTTTTCAACAAGGATCCTCCACAGGCAAGTAAAGTGTTCCGACCCCATGAGCAGACTGACTAACAGTGCTGCATTTTAAAAATGATTCACCTACAAATTATAGTTGGATTCTGGCATGATTTTCTGTACAAATGTTTAGGGTCACAAGCTAAGTCTACTGTTTCTGTGAATTCAGGCAACTCCAGCATTAGATTTCTTCTAGAATAAAATTCTTTTCAGTCAAGCAGTTCAGAATAGGAGAAGAGCTATATTAAGGGGTACAAAAAAAATAGATAATGAGATATTAACCTCTGTTTTCTACATATTCAGCTCAAAACAACCACTGGTTAGAACTGGGCTGTGAGATGCAGCTCTGCTTAAAATTTCAAGTCTGAGAAGCATTTGTGTCTACGAGACTCCAGGAAGTAAATTAAGAATAAAAAAATCAAAAAAGGTGCTGAATTTTGAGCCCTTCAAGCAATCTGCTTGTCAAAACATTCTCTTGCCTTTGGCCAGCTGACCAGAAGATGGAGTTTACTCAAGTGAAAACCTATTTGTGCTCTTTTCAAACACTTTGTCAAAAGGACCATATTTCCATAGGGTGATCCACTTCCTATGGGTTGGTATTTTGCTCTCTACAGCTGCCTGAAAGCAGGTTGTAGTGAGGTGGGGGTTGGTCTATTCTCCTAAGTAACAGATGATAGAACAAGAGGAAATAACCTCAAGTTGTGCCAGAGGATGTTTAGATTGGATATTAGGAAAAATTTCTTCACAGAAAGGATTGTGAGGCACTGGAACAGGCTGCCCAGGGAAGCTGTTTACTCACCATTCTCAGAGCTAATTAAAGGACACGTGGAAGCTATGGTTAGGACATGGCCTAGTGGTGGACTTGGCAGTGCTGGGTTAATGGTTGGACTTGATGATCTTAAAGGTCTTTTCCAACCAAAACAACGGTATGATTTTCTGTGAGAAGTGCCCTAATCAGACCTCTGACCAGGCTGAGTCAGAACTGTGTTAGGTAGCTACCGGCAGACTAATGCTGCCTTTAACAGAGTAGATCAGTTCAGCAGGTAAGGAGATTCATAGAGAGAATAATGATTATTGAAAAGGGAACTCTCTTGTCAATACCTGCTTCTCCAGATGCTTTCTCATCATGGTAAGAAGGCAGTAGGGCAGAGCTGCTGGAAGATCATGACTTTGGAGCAGTGATCTTTGTGCATTGTAGCCTTCAAGTACTATGGAAAGGAAATGAGGGAACAGCCCTCTCAGTTTGTTTTCAAGAAATGTAATGAGGAAAAATAAGGCAGATTTTGGTTCACCAGTACTGTAGAATAGCCCAGTAAAACAAAACAAAATAGAACAAAACAAACCCAGCAACAAACAAACAAGCAATCAAAGAAACCCCCAAAAAATCCGTAACCCACCATAAGAAATTTGGAAGGTAGCAATAATTTCTCATGTTTTTTTTTTCAAAACGTATCCTAGAAAAGTGCTTAGAAAAAGCACATGGTGATAATAAACAATCCCATCCTGCAGTTTAAGAATAAGAAGGTGAAGAAATAACAGTTTTCTTGCAGTGTTTGTTAGCATTGGCACAGAAAGCCATGCTATCCAGACTGAGGGGCAAGCACTGGAGTAGATGAGGGCATAGCCTGGTCCTACAAATTTAGGCAACTCTGACAAACAGCTAACTCATCAGGAAAGAAATTTTCTGATTCTGACTTGCTGTTTCTGTGACATAGCAATATTTTAAATCAGAAACTAAGGTGCTTGTAATAAACTAATCCCTGTCTTCTGCTACCCCTCTTCTACTCCTGTCTGCATCTCATTTAGCTAACTAATTTTGCTTCATTTTTGCTATATAAACTTGCATGGTAGGGAAAGGCATGTTGCTGCAGAACTGCCAGTATAACTTTCCTCATGAAAATCTGACTTGGGAAGCTACCCACAAGAGAACGTGATTTAATTTATACATCAATTAACAGTGTAAATTAATGCTTTGCTGTTCGTCCACTCTCTGGGGATTTTAAGTGTCAGTGGAGGTTTTCATTCTGAACAAAGATGAAAGACTTCAGAGCAGAGTAGATGAAACAACTTTAAAAAAAAAAAAAAAAGGCATGTGAAATGATCTGAATGCAACTTGCTGTAGCTGGTTTGAATTCTCTCATGAATTGTCCCATTGCACATAGCTGGCAGACTAGAAAACAGGTCTTTGTTCCATTAAAAGTTTCAGATTTCAAAATCTTACATTTCAAATCTGGATGAAAAACCAAATAGCTTCTACAAGCCTGAAATTCCAGTTTGACAAGTTCAACCCCTTCTGTCTGGTTTTTGGACCCATTCTACCTTTTTAATAATAATCACTAGGTACTTTTCTGGGTTCCTGAAACATGGAAAAGGATATACATGTATTCTCTTATAATTCCAATAGGTAAGGCTTCCCAGACAAACGGGTGGAACAAAATATGTACCTCAAATGCAATAGGTATTTTTTTGTTGTAATTCAAGAAGAAAATATAGATAAACTTTATTATTTCCTGAGTCACAGTGCTACATCAGGTTGCTTTGAAGCACTGCTTACATCACAGTAAATATGGGTATCTGCTTCTGCTGTGCTACCTTATGTAGCAGCTCACCTCTAGGGTACATATTAGGATTTACATCAGCAATAGGAGGAATCCGATCTTAGATATAAATCACAATGTCTGTTTTTTTCTTTGTTAATGTGTGATTTAGATAAAGCAGCTCTATGGTATTTGTGGTAATAATTTAATCAAGACAGTTAAGGTCTTTGAAAGCTATTAGGATAAATACTTTGCATCTGTATATGAGCTTTTTTCCTCTCATTCAGGAATTCAGCAACAAGTTGCTAATACTGTTTTTTCAGTGTGTTTTCTCCTGCACAAGATTATTGAGCTTTGCCTCACTCATAGCTTTGTGATAACATACCTCATTGTATTGCCTTTCACAGTCCAGCTTGACAGATAAATGGGTAGAAGATGTGTATCTGTCTCACAAATGAAGCTTTTATTACAAATATGCCAGAATTACATGAAAAAAAATACATATGAGAGTGTTTTTGCTAAAGTTCTGTGTTTACTTACTATTAATTTGAAACTATTTTTCAAAACAAACTTCCATATATCAATATGAAAAACACTGAGACATGTTATATGATGTACAAATGTAAGTTACAAAATAATGTTTTATGATGAAAATACCTGTAAAAACCAGTGTAGATTTCTGGAACTTTGAGGGATGATTCAAATGGCTTTTAACCAATTTTCCAGCAGTCATACTCAATGCACTTTTTCTCAGAATCTTTTAAATTTTTGTATGCTTCTTAAGCTAAATTTGAAGTCATATTTGTTATACACAAGTGATACCTGAATTCAGTGAGAGGAAGGAAATCAGATGTCCTCTTTCAGGTATTTTAAGCTTTCCCTGTAATCCTTTTTTTCTTTTCATGCTTTTATTAGATCCTTTCTTCCCTGGATATGTATCGATTTTAAGAATCATTGAGATTTTTAAACCTGTTTACTTCTGTACTGTAGCCAGGGCCTCAAACACTTTTGACAGGGAAGTCATTGCCAAACATATTCCATGTCCTCTACAGGAATTTTTTTTTTTTAAATGTGAGTCTTTCAAAACATTTCTAGATGCTATGATGCTTTTTTCAAGTATTCAGTTAATAAAATTAACTTGTAACAAAGAAGCCTAATGCTTAACTAAGTCTATGTTTTCTATACCAAGACAAAACTTCCAATGTGCTGAATATAATAGAATAGAATTAATATACAGTTAAAAAAAAATATTATAGAATATAGTGTATAAGTTAACATACAACATTTCAATGAAATTGTTATTTTATAGTATGTATTTGTTACAATTTATATATTGCATCATTATTATTATAATTCATACAGTCTATATATTATGTTGTTGTTTATATTATTATAATAGATATATAGTGTATAATATATAAACTAATATGACACAATATGCTATAACATTGGAGACTCATAAAAACCCCAGAGCCTACTGGACAAAGAAACACCAGCACTAGCCACAATAATAAAAAAAACAGCAAACAATGCCCCAAATTGAATATGCTTGAATAAGCTCAACATGAGCCGCCAGTGTGCGCTCGCAGCCCAGAGAGCCAACCACATCCTGGGCTGCATCCAAAGAAGAGTATCCAGCAGGGCCAGGAAAGTGATTCTGCCCTTCTGCTTGGCTTTGGTCAGGCCCCACCTGGAGTCCTGTGTACAGCTCTGGAGCCCTCAGCACAGGAAAAACTTGGAGCTGTTGGAGAGGATCCAGAGAAGGGCCATGAAGATGATCAAAGGGCTGGAGCACCTCTACTATGAAGACAAGCTGAGAGACTCGAGCATATTCAGCCTGGAGAAGACTCTGAAGAGATCTTATAGTGGCCTTCCAGTACCTGAAAGGGCTACAGGAAAGCTGGGGAGGGGCTTTTCACCAGAGAGGGTAGGGAAAGGACAAGGGGTAATAGTCTTAAACTGAAAGAAGGGAGGTTTAGGTTAGACATCAGGAAGAAATTCTTCACTATGAGGGTAGTAAGGTGCTGGAATAGGTTACCCAGGGAGGCTGTAGAAGCTCCTTCCCTGGAGGTGTTCAATGTCAGGTTGGATGAGGTTTTGCACAACCTGGTCTAGTGTGAGGTGTCCTTGCTCATAGCAGGGAGGTTGGAATCTGATGATCTTTGGGGTCCCTTCCAACCTTAAGCATTCTATGATTCTGTGATTTTAAATGATGATTTTTTTGAGAAATAAATGAAGAGTCTTCTGTAGGTGGATTACTATTACACTATCAACCATATTTTTTATCATCTTGTAATCTGCTATCTTTAAATAAAAAAAAGCCCCAGTTTCAATTCTGAAAATAAAAAAGAAATGTATAAGTGAATAATTGCATGTATCATTGATCACTATTGCACACTACTCCACCTTTTTTGTTATAAAAGATTAAAGATGATTCCTTTAAACCAGAAGTATTTAAAATACTTTTATTCTACTTACGTTAACACACCTTGCAATTCAGAATTATGCTTAGGTATAATGTCCCAGCTTGCCTCCAAATATTAGCTTTTCTATTTGACAGTGTGACATTTTTATTACCAGTATTAAGATTCATGTTTGAGCTGAGTGTACTTTAATATATCACAGAACCATAGAATCCTCACAGTTGGAAGAGACGTTCAAAATCCCTGAGTCGTACTGTAAACCCCAAAAAATCATATGCCCACTAGAGAATGCCCTGAAGTGCCATGTCTACACATTTTTTGAGTGCCTCCAGGAAAGGTGACTGAACCACCTCCCCAGTTTGGTGCTGTTCCAGAGCCTGACTACTTTCAGTAAAGAAATTCTTCTTAGTATCCAATATAAACCTCCCCTTCTGAGCAACTTCAGGCCATTTCCTCTAGTCCTATCTTTATTTGCTTGGGAGAACAGGCCAACACCTACCTCACTACAGCCTCCTTTCAGGTAGGAAATGATGATGGGGAAAAAGATTTTCAAATTGACCTCAAGGATATTCTACTTCCTAGATTATCCAGAGATTCTCAAGGAACTGACAAACTACAAATACACAAGATACAGGCTAACAATGTTTGATTCACCAGCAGAGATAAAGAAATCATCATCCTGCTCTACTCAGCACTTATCAGATCCCACCTGGAACATTGAATTCAGTTTTGGTCCCCACTACACCAAAAGGATGTGGAAATTCCCCCACACTAGGTGGGTTTAAGTCTCAGCTTGACAGAGTGCTGAGCCACCTCATATAAACTATATAATATTAACTAAAAAGGTTGGACCAGATGATCCTTCAGGCCACTTCCAACCTGGCATTCTATTATTCTGTGATTTTTTTCTTTGCCTTAAGTCTTCTTACAGACTTCAGAAATTGTCCATACTAAGGGTGTTTTCTGCTAGATTGAAGTATATGTGGGAACCTCCAGTATTATATAAAAAATATTTGACTCCTTCACAATGTGAGTTTCTAGGAATAATAGTATCTGTTGTACTAATAGTATATACTTTCTCTTTCTTCTGTTTCATGAACAGGACTGGACCTGTGGGTCTCTTATCAGGAAAGTATTACTAAAATGTTTCCATACTTTTAATCCAAAGACTACAATTTACTTCTGTAAGAGGATTCTCCTACAAGAAATGGAAAGATTAAAGTGAGTTAGAGTTTTACCACATCTCTTTTACTGTTCGTTAATGATAATGATCAGGAAAAAGAAAACTATTTCTCTGACATGCCTGGAGCATAGGAGTTAGCTGGGATGTAGCTCATTCTCCTGGCCACCCTGCTGTATTGTAGCAGCTCTCCACCACCCTGCATTGGTTACACAGCACCAGGAAAAAGAAAGCTGAGTTTCTTCAGTAGCAGGTAAATCTCCAGCACCTCAAAGTGCAACAGGAGACAAGATGGAAGCTTCTTGTAAACCTGCCCCAATTTATTTTTCTAGCTTTACCTCTTAAATCAGAGATAAATGCCAATGGCTGAGATATGTGGGAAAAGATATTCCAGAACTTGCCTGAACTTAGGGCAAGAAGCAAAATAGTTTTTAAAATGTCTAGCATTTAGCTGAGGTCAATGATAACTGACCGTGTCTCCTGAGATTGCCATAAAAAAATCTTCCATAACAATGTGTGTAACCCTGTACATGCAACAAAAACTGAGTCAAGATACCACATGAAATGTGAAAGATTCATTAGACTCAAATAATATTCAAGACAACAAACTTCAAAGAAAAGTTCGGGCTAGTCTGGCATTTTTCAATAAAACCTTTCCTCAGTCAGCATTTTCCAATAAAAGCAAGAAGGTTTGTAGAATTAATTTAAATGTTTAAATTCAATTGACAGCAATGCCTATTGACATCCACAAGTGAGAGGCTATCTTACCTGCCTTTTCCAATGCTGTGTGAGGGCCTTAGCTGCTATGGTGCTGCACACATATAGTGGCTGAGCAACACTGAAAACTTCTGTATTCTGATTTAAGTTCCTGAAGAATGGTTACAAACATAAAAGCACAAACGGTTTGTGAGGATGTAAAATACAGTAATGAAATATGTTCCTGAAAGGGCAAAGACAGGATAAAAATTAAAAAAAATATTACCACACAGAGTACTCTGATGTATCAGAGGTTTCAGTTATTTACTCTTTGGAGTACACAAGAAAAGCAATTACAGAGTTTTAGGAACTGTAAAGTAGTGACAGTGGGAAATTTCCCAGGACATATTAAGTTTTCTGCAAAGTCCCATTAGGAATTTTTTTGTGTCCTTAATTAAATGTTTATAGACTAGGATCTTCCCCTTACCAACAGTTTCAAATATCTAATAACAAAATAGATGGAGCCAACTCCTCATACTACAGGATGTGACTGAGAGTGAATTGCTGAGCTATGACAACTTGCATGCTCATTGTTTGCTCCATTTCTGAAATAATTTATTCTAAATGTAAAGTTTCAAGCGATTCAGACCTTTGCAACCTAAATTTAAGTTCTGCCCTCCCCATATCTGTGCTGCATACACTTTTTGTGAGAATATTAGTACTGTATCTAATGAAGCATGGCATCATGAGAGCACAGAGTTGGAATTGCTTTTCTTGATTACTTTGATTTACTATGAAATTGTGTTGGAACTAGACTGACACACAGTTCAACTGGGAAGTTTTAACTCTACAAGCAAAAAAGCAGCAATCCTTTTGCTGATGCTGAAAAAATAAGTGGGCCAATTTAAATATTTTTAAAGGCCTCAAGGATTAAGTTACTGAATTACTCACATTATCTTGAGATTCTGCAGAACAAAATCTTTTAAAGGCTGGTCTAATAGAAAAAAACACCCATATTTCCTGTTCACACTCTAGGAAGTCTTGTATAATGCCATATTTATGCTGAACTTCTTTAATTATAAGGCCACAGATTTTTTTTGTTGTATACATCAAATAGAATATTCAATTTACATCAAACACTATTCTAGCAAAAAGGAGGAAATAAAATGCATCTAAAATAGCTGCTCTTCTGCTTGAATTAATAATAGAAGGAAAACTACAAAATATAGTCTCTGTAAATCAGGAAAGGTAGAAACAGAAGTAAAGCTGTCAGCTCATCTGGGAACAGTCCCAGAACTAAATGAGATTAAAGGGGCGGGACTTCAATGGATTTCACTGCATTTTGGATTAAAGTTGTTAGGTTGTTCCTCTTACCAGTGCATTTTTACCTTTTCTGATTTGTATCTTACTTTCAGCTCTCTGTTTTTCTGATTTGTATCTTACTTTCAGCTCTCTGTTTGTTTCTCTGTACACAAAAAGACCAAATGCAGTGGCACCTGAACAGTAGTATCTGCTGAAATGTTTCGTGCCAGATGTGAAAAGATGCTCTTTTAATTAAATGAAAGCATATGCTCCAGAAAAGTAAAAAACTTATACAACCTAACATAACTAATAGTTTAGATTTCCAGGCAGATCATGTTGTCTGAAATTCTGCTTCTGGCAACTTTGGAAGAATCAAGCAATTTAGTGACTAGATCAGGCATAAATTTCTGTAGAACACCAGAACTAGGGATGGGATTTGTCTTTCCCAACTATAGAGATCTGCAAGGTAAATGTCTACATCTGATCAAGAAATCTGAATTTTCTTCTACTGTTAATAGATACTTACGTGGCATATTTCATCCAATGGGGTTTGTATGTGTACTTCAATACGTTTGTCTACCTAATGTGATTAATCTCTTTCTTTCTACTGATTTCTAAAGGAGCCTTAGGTAGCCAGGTCCAATATATACTGTTATATATATAAATTTAAGTGAAATTAATTCTGTGTTAAATGTCTTTTTACTTTCCAAATTAAATTTGCCAGATTAAATATGGCAGGATGCCTTGGGAAATATCTGCCCTCTGAAATAGAATAGAACAAAACAGAATAGAATATTTTGATTGCAGCTGGAGGGACCTACAAAAAATAATTTGTCCAACTGTTTGACAAAAAGTTAAAGCATATTACTAAGAGCAATGTCCAATTGCCCCTTAAACACTAAGAGGCGTGGGGCATTGACCACAATTCTAGGAAGCCTGTTCCCATAATCAAACAGCTTAAGTGCTTATCCAGTTATCTACACATCTAATTCTACTCACTCTCTTTCCCAAAGGAGAGTTAAAATCACATTTTCTGCCTCAGAATAATACTGTCAGCAGGACATAAACATAAACCTTTCCTTTAGAATATACTCCATTTTACGAAGTAAGACACAAAACTCACTGGATAAAACAAAATGTGAGTCTTTAACCTATGAAATTTGAGCTTGATTTACTCTAATTGCTGGTTTGAAGGCCTTTCATTTACATATAAAACAGCACATTGAAAGTTCATGGCAAAACCTCTCAGATTCTGGAAGACTTTGGAGAAGGTCTATTAATTGTTACTCCTCTGACATTACCAACTGTGTTGGAGGGAAAAAGAGAAAAGGGTTACTAAAATATCTTTCCGTCTTCTGGCACGTGAACAATGATTTTATAAAGACTTTTGGCGTTTTTGACCTCCCGCCCTTTTTGGCAAGAATATTTTAAAGACCAAAACATCTTCCTTCATTATAAAGCTTCCTTTGCATCATGCCATAGCTTCTAATTTCAAACAATTCTCTAGATTTTTAATCTCACTCAGAAGCCCTGACATGTAGTTCACCATTACATATATTATGATTTTCCTCTTTAATTACTTACTAATATGAACTACAGTTACTTCAGAATTTCTACTAAGCTATTCACTGTGATTTTCTCCACATTCAATATTCTAGACTACAGTGTCAGTACTAAAATTTTATGCCAGATGCTCTTCTCAAGAGTGCATACATTGAGAAAGAGTCAGCATTCCACTTCCTTTCTTAATCCATGCTGAGTCTTTATTCTAAAATTGACAATGTAGTAATAACTTCTGAGTAGATCTATTTAAGGACACAACTAGGGAGACAGAAAAACAACCAGATGCCTCACCAGAAAGGATAAGTGAAAAAAATTATTAACAAAATCAAACAGACTTCTGTCCTGGACAAAAACATTTTCAGAGATGCCGGGGCAAGGTGGGTACAGAATTACATCATCCCTGTACTCCCAAGCTTTTATTAATTTGAGGCTAATTTTAGAATGGGCTGAGGGTAGCCAGAGTGCATGTATTTAAATATTTTTTATTTTGAATTACATCTGAGCAAGAGAACATGACAACGTAAAAGTTTATTGTGATTAACATCTCACAGGGAGACAAAAATTAACAAAGTAGTCATCAATTTGTTATGACTGAAGAGTTTTGCAGTTTTGTTTTCTTTTCAGAAACTCTTTTGCATTGATTCAAAGCCACTGTAGAATGAGATGATGATCCCTCAGAAAATGAAAACTACTTAAAAGACATGTAAGAGTGGATAAAACAGTTTCTATAGAGAAATGTTAATATGTTAACTCCTAAATCAGCATTCCACTTGATTGCCTTCAATGTCTTTTATGATAGAAGTAAATGAGTTTGGGAAAATATGTTGATAATGTTACCTCTTTTCAATACTGGAAAATACTGTGTGGGATGCTGGCAAAATAAGGTAACCTGCCCTTGAATATTTGCAGGGACAGGGCTTCCACAACTTCCCTGGGAAACTCATCCTAGTGTCTCACCACCCTCACAGTGAATAATTTCTTCCTAATGTCCGACTTAAATCTCCCCTCTTCCAGTATTAATCCATTCACTACAATCCTTCTCAATCCTTTTACTACAAGCCCTTGTAAAAAGCCCCTTCCCAGCTTTCCTGTAGCCCCTCCAGATACTGGAAGGCCACTAAGGTCTCCCCAGAGCCTTCTCTTCTCCAGGCTGAACAATCCTAACTATTTAAACTCTGTTTATAATTTCAATTTGACGTTGACAACAAGCCTCATTTTGACCTGTAAGTCATCAAATATCTTTTTATTACATTCAAGGTAATCTGCTGTTCCTTAGCAGAGCTCACAAAAATATAATGTATAGAAATAATGCAGTTGTGAAGTATATTTTTTATTTAAAAGTATTTTTTTATTTAAAAGTATTTTGATTTTTAAAGTATTTAAGAGTATGTAAGGTAAGGAATATGCATAAGGAATAGTGCAACATTAATAGTGTGGCAGTGGCACTAACACTAGTTTGCTTTATTTTGAAATTCAGGGAAGCAAGAGGAAAGATCACCATGTGCTTCTATCATTTAAGTACCCTGAATTAAATCTTTCTTGTAAGGCTTACCACCATAACACAAGCAGAATTGCACTAGGCAGCTTATTATCCTGTGGTTTATTTGTAGAAAGAGATGCCAAGCTATAATCATAGAATCATAGAACAGTCTGGGTTGGAAGGGACCTTAAAGATCATTTAGTTCCAACCCTTCCTAACAGGTTCATTCAAAGCACATAAACAAGATCGAGCCATTAATTATGCATACAGGTTGTGGCTCTTTTCCTATAAAATTAGCAATTATAATAGCATCCCCCTTTTCCCACATAGTATGATAACACTTGGAAGGCTCTGATAAACATTTCCTATAAATTTGTCTTATGTATGAAATCAGGTTATATACCAGACTAGACTTTTCTGGGAGTAAATGAAAAAGAGAAAAAGGAAAGTGTAGAGGGCTAAGAGTCTTCAATGCAAAATTAGAAATTCAGAGTTTATTAGGCTAATAATACTCAAAAAGAGGAGAAACATGTAAACCAGAGATTAAAGCATTCACTGATATTGTGGGAAAGTGTGACTATTATTCCCTCACATCTTGTGATTACTTCAAAGGCTTTTAGGAAAAAACTGGTAAAAGTAAAGCGAATAAACAGCCTTTTTTGTGTAGAAACTTGTAAATGCAAGACTCATGCAGCTCATCATCCAAGAGTTACTGGGAATAGCCCAGATTTTGGATTTGGTTTCCACTGCAAAACTAGAACTTGACAGCTTCAACATTGTGCCACGTGCACTGTCTCCATCAAAAAGCCTGGATTTTGCACCCAGAATTTTAAAGCTTTTGGGGTCATCTCAGTATTACAAGGCCCAAGAGACTAAGGTGGCCTATTTTCAGGTGTATAAATTAAAATACATCCCAAAAATACTACATTAAGAGAACATGAAAGTTACAAAGTCAAGGACTTAAAAAAATGGGATGTGCTAGACATGAAGGTTATGTAACCTTAATGAGTCTTCTTGTGAATGCACCTTAGGATGCTGTCCTTAATTAAATCTGTCCCAATTGTCTCCATCTCTGACTATTTTCTTCAGTTCCCTTAGGCCTTCCTGTGCTGATTCTGTGACTTCATTCTTCATCCAAAAAGGCCCTGCTCCACTCTCAGTGAAGCTACTCCTTCCGTGGGTTGCTTATCCAGTTTCAGGCTCCTATTCTCTGCATGGCTGAGAAGAAGAACATCCTTCCCAGTTTGCTTGGAGTGGGTGGTGGAAGTTTTCAGAAATGCTTTCCAACTACATTTTTAACCCTTTTAAAAAAAAAAAAAGAATAAAGAAAAAAAAAAAAGAAAAAAAAAGAAGAACAAAAAGGCAAGAACTTGGTGACTCTCATGCATATCAGGTAGTCATCCACTCAGTTATAGCTTCTGTATGTCTTTATTTGTTTTAACCAAATTCCTTGAAGAGATAAAACCCTTTAGTCTTTTAAGTTTCTGTAAATTTCATAAAAACACCAGCACCAGAGCAAGATATTCTTAACACAGATAAGAGAACAAGGCTCAGTGCTTGTTCAATGCTTATGAGAGGTCAGAGAACCCATCTGAGGTACAAACCCATCACACACAATTTTAATGATTTTACAGTGCAATTAATTTAACTTAGACAAAACAACTTACTTTCCTTTTCTTTTCCTCTTGGAAACAAAACTCAGCTTGGGGCAGACAGTCACTAAGGAAAATTTCAGACTAGATGGTTAAAATTTGGCAACATGATAAAAAGCTCAGTCAGGATCTTAATAACAGGCAGCAGTATAGTCCCACCTGTAATTATCCATTATATTACAAGCGAGAAACTACAAAACATTTTCCTGAGATGTAGGAAAAGTGGCTGTATCCAGTCAGTCTGGGTTTCAAGCTGAGTCCAGCCTAAGGTAGTGTTTACAGATGAATATTGGTTAGAGAAGGATCTGAAAACTTACCATGATACAGGGATAGAATGTGCTAGCTTTAAGGTTGCCCACAGAAGTCTCTCATCTCCAGCCTAGTAATGACACAAACACTATTTCTGCTTCATTTGTATACGTGACAAGGTTGGTTTAGTGCGGTAATTAGACACCATTGCAACAAATAATGATTTACAGAAATAAAGAAGGAAACCATTCTCTTCTCATGGAAAGCTAAAATCCTAGTGTTTTCAGTAAAAGCAAAACAATATTGTGGATTCCAGAGAGTATCTGACAGCTCCCAACTCCAGACAGATCTAAGATAGATTTCAAGACTGTAGTTTCTCACACAGACCGAATGTTGTTACCATAATGCAATTCATATTTATAAATATGGAAATTTCCTTCCCTTCACTTCCCTTCCCTTCACTTCCCTTTTCTCTCCTTTTCTCTCCTTCTTTTCTATTTTCTTTTCTCTTTATGCTGCTTCATATTTCTGGTTATTATTAAAGCACCAACTTGTAAAAATTTTGTAGGTTGTCTTTTGCTTTTTCTTTTTTTTTAAAGAGTATTCTCAATGTCCTCAATGCAAACTTTCTTTGTGCCATACTGTACAAATCTTCTGCATATGTACTTCTACCCTGCGAAATTTCATTTTGGTCAACATTATTTTTGTCCTCTTGGCTTCTAAAACCCACTCATTGAAAGATGTGTCCTGTACGCTATGAGACAGGCTGCAATGCTCAGAGTGTAACTTACTAACTTGGAAAAAAGCAACCTATTCATGCCAGGTCAGTAAGGGACCAGGAGAGGGGAGTGGAATGGAGAAAAGAAGGTGACAGTGAACAGTAATAATAGCTGATTCCTACTGGTAGTTGCTGCAGGGACAGAGGGCATATGTGGGAGGAGTGGTACAACAAAAGCCAAGTGAGTGGAGAAATGCTGAAGCGCTCAGTTTTCAAAACACCAAGGTGCAAATTGGCCTTGATGCATAGAGAAAAGAACATACAATGGTTTCACCTCATTATGCTGGTGGAATTAGTTTTCTGTGTTTATTTCTGCTGCCAAAGGAAGGGCAACTTATTTTAACAGAAGAAATATTTAATGACCAGCAACATGGGGCAGTGGGAGAGATGCTTCTCCATCACCGGATCCTATACTCCAGTACAGGACTTCAGTGGTAAAGGAATACAATGAACTGTACACCTTCACTGGCTGATATAACTGTGATACAGTAGACTAATTGTATGCCAAAGCTTACTTGTGACTAGAAGTGAGTAATAATTAATTGCAATCTTCCCAAGTAAAGACAGTCTGGTTTATAACTAGTATCACATGTAGAGATGGTGGTTCTCACTTGACTTCTTAAACTAGCATTCAAGATACTAGAAATTAACCAATGTGTTTCCTCTTCAAGCCCAAATAAACAGCATGTGGAACTCTGGATCATGGGTCACAGAAAAAACTGAATTCATCTCCAATCACACAGGGGTCTGAAAATTACATTTTCTTCTTTGTCAGTGCCTGAAAAAGTCATATAAACTTACAGAAAAGCAGTGTCAGCAGAGGTTATTAGAGTTCAGCTTCTTGTGCTGTGTTTCCAGGGTATGCAGTTTGTCCTGGCTAGGTGTTTGTTAAACCAATTAAAGCCCATCTAGAACTACTCTGACTAGTTCCACGTTGTCACTTTCCTTAAAGCAATGTCCTCCTGTGTGTAACCAAAATTCCTCTCTTGCTAGTTACACCAAACATCATGCTTTGTGAAGAGGTGAACAATGGATCACAAATCCTCTTTATAGCAACTTTTCATACCTGAAGCCATTAGCTTGTTTTTCAAGTTTAATTAAATCCATTCCTTTTAAATTATTTAACAGGTGTCCTTTTCAATGCTATTTACATTGCTGGTGATCTCCTCAAGACTTCTCCTGATGCCTCTGCTGTTTTCTTATGGAAAGGATCAGCCAAAATCTGGAGTCCACTTTGTAAGTTGATACAATCCTCCTTGATTGTCATCATGGCTACACGATGGGGACATAGCATATATTCCTTGAGCCTGGGTTTGGCAGGGTTAACACTACTTTGCCTCTAGCCTACAGAGAGGTTTTCACTGCTATTGGCATTGATCCCAGAGCTGAGAACACTGCTGTCCTCGTAGTTGTAGTACTTGCCACAGCTTGCCAGTTTTACCTTCCATTGCCTCCTTCTCCTTCTGCTTCCCTGATGCAGTACTAGCACTTTATGGGGTCTGGGGCAGAGCTGTGTATGGAAATAAGACCAGTGGCAGGACCTGAGGCGGGTGCTGTTGGCCCTCTGGCATCCATGCTTGCAATGTACCAACTGATACGTCAATGGCAAGGAGGTCTGTTTGACAAAGATACACTAAGTACTTTATTCTAGAAAATGGATTTATTTTTTTATTCCCTCCTCTCTCCAGCATGGATGCTGAGATATAAGCTTTTATTCTTACTGGTTGTGAATTATTTTAAAGAAGGTTTTAATGTTTACTTCTTAGGAAGAGCTGAAGGCAAGAGAAAATCTGTATCATTGATCAGCCACTCATCAATGAAAGCTGTCTTCCAGGCTACATCTGGGTTTTAAATTTTGCAGATCCTATGCATTTTGAGTAGTAGCTCCACAGCAATTGATAGTTGCAGGATGGACGTCCTCCTTTTGAGCACATACAGACCACCAGGGACTCCCTCACAAAACATTGGCATTTTGTAAAAGCTGGCTGTGGATTGTTTGGGACATCACCATTCTTCTCTTTACATGCACCTAAGAAGTTAAAATTGGACCTTATTAAGCAGTTGGGTCATTTTTTAATGTATTCCATTAGCAACATGTGAGACTGGCCCACCTTGCATGAGGGATAGGTATCTTGTGCTAGTGATTGCTTTATTTCTGCTGTTAAGAATATTTGACTTTAAAACTGGACTCTGGTTTAAGTATCATATTAAATGGCTTTATTCCATCATTCACCAGACTATCATAGTTGGAGAGCTCAGCTATCCTATTCCCATGGGCATGTCTGAATAAAGTAAGAAACCCCACCTCTCTGGTACAGACAGATGACCTTCCTGCTTTGTGTTAAACAAATAACCTTTTCTAAAATGCTAATTAACTACATATCTCTCTTGCCTTTTGCAGACAGCTCAGTGTTTGTTCTGGCACTTGAAAAGCATAAAGGAAGAAGGCTTTCAAAAAGAAGCCTCTGAGGAGGGTTAGTTATTTTGGGTAAAGTACCAACCATGAACACCGTTACATGGGTATACATTTTGTTTAGAAGTGACTCACATTCATGTAGTCCATGGTACTGTGGTGTGAAACGAGGACTTTTTGGAAACGCAGCTATGTGGATTAAACATTTTCCAGATGTAATATATATTGCTCTTTCTGTACGTTTCCTTAAGAACTATGTAGTAGCTACCCTGCCAATAATATACTGTAAAGTTTTTCAGTCATCAGTCTGTGATCTGGCTCTAAAGATTTACCTAGAAAAGCTTCAATACTTTTCGGTAAGCTATGGAAAGACCCGTATAAAATAGCCATGGGCCCAGAAATTGTAAAAAACTTCAATCACTGCAGTACTAATTAAGATTTAAAGCTGTTTTTGTCAGACTTCTCATTCTTTTCTGTTTTCAAAGACAAATTTACATTTTCATTCTCATTGACAAGGTAAGTTTATTACTGTTTCATGTCCCTGACATTCAATATGACATACACTGTCCCACTCTGCAGTTGGCTTTGAATATTTGTCTATCAACACTGTTATTTATTAGCATAGTTTGTAACCCTGAAAAAAATACGGCACAGCATGAGTATTTGATTTCCTCCACTGGTTTCATTTACGTCGCCCCACATATAAAACCTGTGTAAAATCTATTTCTACTGATGACATATTGTGGGAAACTGTTCTTTTCTTCCCCACATAAGTCTAAACAAAATGTCTTTTAAGCCAGCGAAGGCCTTCTGCTGATTATCCCCAGCTAACGGACTAAAACAGACTTGCTTCTCAAGGACAAGTGAAACCAAAACAACAGCTGTGGTCCGGGACAGAAAGGATGTGCGACAAGCCATCCTGTGCCCCTGGCAGTCACTGCCCTAACTTGGGGCTCATGGATGCTCATTGGCCCTGGGCAGTGACACTGCCTGGACAGGTGGGTCAGGGGGTATCAAAGGCGGCGAGTGCAGCAGATGGACCCTTCCCTCCTCCCTGAGGCCCGTTCGGATGCTTTCTGGGTGGGACACCCCCCTGCTGCTGACACTGGTGCTGGGACCCTGCCTGCCTGCCCCGGGTCCAGCCTGGGCCTCAGGGCCGAGCGTGCCGGGGTCCCGAGCCCTGGGGTCGGGGCCGGAGCCCCCTCCCCGTGTTGCTGCCGGGTGAGGGGAAACCAGCGGCCGCTGCACCTGCTGCCGAGAGGCTGCCCCTCCGACACCACGGACCTGCCGTCCTGCCTTCCGAGACGGGGCCACTGACCAACGCTGCTGCTGGGAATGGAGCCGTTGGGGACAAGCCCGAGGGTAACATCACCACACACACAGACACACACTCTCCTCTCCTCTCCTCTCCTCTCCTCTCCTCTCCTCTCCTCTCCTCTCCTCTCCTCTCCTCTCCTCTCCTCTCCTCTCCTCTCCTCTCCTCTCCTCGTACTTGCACACACAGCTCGACCTCTTGAGGAGGACTGACGTCGGGCTTCTTCCCTCCTCCCTCCTCCCTTTGGACCTCAACCCTCTTTCGAAGGGAACGCCTTAAAAGCACAGTACCTTTTGCATTACCTCCCTAAAGGACACTTTCTTACTGTGTCTGTATATATATACATGTATATATGTGTATATACATATCCCTGGTAGCCATTTACATTTATATTTTCCCTAAACATCATCCCTCAGTTTGTGTTAACCCTTAATAAACCAATTAATTCTTGTAGCAAACATTGATCTCAGTAGCAATTTGTGGGCGTGGTGGGGCTGTATCTAACCTCCACTCCAAAATATGGTCCTGCAGCGGCCGTTCCTCTGTGAGAGGCGAAGGCCACGTGTGACCCTCGGACTTGTTCAAAAAACCCCACCACATCGGGAGGAAGTCGCGAAGGCATCCTGTCAGCCGGTAGCCCCCCAGCACTGGCTTGCAACACATACATAATGGAATTCCAGTGGCAAAAACTAGTACTGTGTCTCAGACAGCCTTGTTACATCACTGCTATCTGTTCTCCAATAAACTGCAAGGCTGCCTGGGTTCAGGTGTCCTGCAATCTTAGTCACCTTTCCTAGTGAAGCTGAGGTGTTCTTAAATCCAACACTGAAAAACTGTAAAAAAAATTCTCTATTTTAACAAGTTGAAATTAGCAATTTCTTTTGCTTCAACCTCAGTCTCTGCAGCTAATGGAAAACTTTACTTTTTTCCTTTTGAGACAAGCAAATATATGAAAAAAAACAACAACAAAACTCCAGCAAACCCTTCCCACACAGCCCCCTTTCTTTACAGCCTGTTCAGCTAGATAGCTATGCAGTTTTTTGTAGTACACCAGTCGGGTGTCCTGTGCTTCCCTACTCAGCACACATGCCCCAGCAACCCTGACATTACCTCCAAGAAAAACCAAGTAAAAAATAACCATGCTGGGCAACCAAATCAAATTTCTACAAAGCACACATTGTCAACAAAGCTTTTTCTTTGTTGATGCTCCTGCATCATCCCTGTACTATTTGTGTATGGAGTTTCCAGTGAGCAAAAGTCATGACATAGTAATACTCATGCTGCTGTTTCCTCATTCTAAATGCATGAGTTGAGTGCTATAGAATATTTAAAGACATTCAGAGGTCTACTTCTATCCATCTCTCACTCACACCTAGAAGTAATAGTTCTCATAATGCTACACTTCACTTTCCAACTCAAGGGCCTATGAATAATATATAAATATAAATTATTTTAAATTAAGTAAGTTATAAAACCAGTAAACTTTAAAAACTTTCAGAAAGTCGTTATAAAGGCCCAACATATAAAGTTTATTTTCCTATCTTTTGTCAGTATATGAAAAACCTCACACACATAGGTAGATATGAAGGAAAGACAAACAAGCAACATTCCATTTAAGACCTCCCCATAGCATGCAGGTTAATGTACTTGAATGGTGGAGTTCTACCAGGTTTGAAGCTTTTTTTCTTTTTGAATACTGTGGCATTTTACTAATATCTGGAAAAATCTGGATCAAGATTTTTCTGTTTAGTTTTGCTGTTTTACACAAAAAACAACTCTCTGGACATTTTATAGAACAAGATAGCTTTGTTATATTTTTTTTTCACCAAGGTCTACATAAAGAAATAAGGAACAAAGTAAAAGATATTTATATGCAAATATTTCAAACACTTCAATGATATTTCTGATATTAAAAGACATGCAAGTATTTTAAACCTTGATTATTTTTTTCATTTTAAGGCATTATCTTCTAATAACAATTTAATATTAATTTTGATATAATTTTATATACTGCTTCTGATAAAATATGTAAAAAATCATTGAAAGAGAAGCAGAGCAGGCCTAAATGCCTTTATTCACTAAGTATGAATTATTATATTTTTGTACCACAAACTCCTTTTGATTTTGTCATAAATGTTGCTTATGTTACAAGGAGAGATAATTCTACATAGCAAACAGAATCCCTTCATCAAGCTGGCTGCTGCGTGCTGCGGTAGAAGTGCACCATCTTCTGGTAGTGAAAGATCACTTTTTAAAAACATCTGAAAGAAAGGCTTTGTGTCACTCAGAAAATCAGAAGTACCCCCCCACCCCCCTCACATAGATCAGGAAAATTATGTATTTCTATTTTTCATTAAAGCTTCCTGAAGTTGTTTTTTTTTTTTGGCTTTCCAGAGAAATAAGAATAAAATAACTTGAGGCTTTCTAACAAAGCACATTGTCAGCAGTATAGTTTCACCTGACAAGCTTACAAAACCTGCGTTGTTCAAATAACTGAAAGTCAGAGTAGACAGGTGGTAGTTCTGTGCTGAAAGTTGTAGTAGAAAACTAGCAGCATACTTTATTTGTTGTCGGGTGGTTTTTCAATCACATTACAAAGTGTAACATGGAACATGATTGTTTGGAAAATTTTTTTGCAAGATTATTAGCAACTTCAGTCACCCTGAAAGAGAGGGAAATTATGCCACAATTTATAGCTAAACATTATATTCAGAGGATTGTGAAACTGTAATTAAACCATGCTAAACTGATGACTTTTTCAGAGAATGTTAATGCCATGGAGGCAGCCCCTGCTGAAGCCAGCCAGCAGAGGAGGCTGACGACTGCAGCTCATTTCTTTCAGCTCATTATGTCCCAATGCTGCCACTTTCTGCTTTCTCAAACAGAAATAGTTCAAAGCTTTCAGTGACCCCAGTACCCCACAGAATTAGAACTACAAACAGAAGGAGATTCTGTGCCCTGACTCCTTTCAGCTGGAGGCCCATATGTTCCCCAGCACCTCTCTGGGAGTGGCCGGGGCAGACTGGGGTGTGTTTCATGGGCTAGGTGAGAGAGAGTCCTGGGCCTGAATTGCTGGAGGCAGCAGCTGCACCTATAGAATCACAGAATAGCTTGGAGTTGGAAGGGATCTCTTAAACATCACCTAGTTCCAACCCTCATGCCATGAGCAGGAACATCTCCTACTATAGCAGGTTGCTCAAAGCTCCATCTGGTCAACATGTGACTATTCCTAAGATTACATGTGTGTAATGAGTGAATGTGCTGGTGTGTATGAAACTGTGAGAGTGAGGGTATGTGAGGCCATGATTGTGGCTGTCAGTGTCAGAGTGATCATTAGCGTGTGTGAAAGCACGTGAGCTGGGCATGAGAGTTAATGATGTTGTGAAAGTGAGTGTGATTGTGTGAATGTATCTGTGTGTGTGAGTGTTAAAGTAAGTTTGAGTGGTTATGACTCTCTGTGAGAGCACAATAGTGTAAGAGTGTGACTGAGTATTTCTGAGAGTGCAGACAAATGTGCCTGAGTGTGTGCATGGGATTGAGGGTAGGAGTGATCGTGTAACTGACAGTGTCTCTGGGTGAGTGAGCATTTGTTGATGAGAATCTTTCTGAATGTGTGTGTGTGTCTCTTTGAGTGTGTGTGAGATTGTGTCTATTGATGTGTGTGTTCTTTTCTGAGTGATTGATTTTGTGTGTGACTGCGTGTTCTTGAGTATGTGTGTCTCTGAGCGTTAGAATTGTCAGAGTGGGAAGGGACCTCTAGAGATCATCTAGTCCAACTCCCCTGCTAAAGCAGGATCCCCTAGAGCACATTTCTCAGGACTGCATCCAGGCAGCTCTTGAATATCTCCAGAGAAGGAGACTCCACAACCTTCCTGGGCAGCCTGTTCCAGGGCTCTGTCATGCTCACCGAAAAGAAGTTTTCCCTCATATTTAAATGGAACTTCCTATGTTCCAGCTTGTGCTCGTTGCCCCTCACCCTGTCACTGGAAACTACTGAAGAGTTTGGCTCCATCCTCCTTAGACCCACCTTTTAGATACTTTTAGGCATTGATAAGGTCTCCTTTCAACTTTCTCTTCTCCAGGCTAAAGTGTCCCAGCTCTCTCAGCCTTACCTTATGAGAGAGATGCTCCAACCCCCCAATCATCTTTGTTGCCATATGCTCGAGTATGTCTAGTAATTCCCTGCCTCTCTTGAACTGAGATGCAGAGAGCAACTAGAGAGCTCAGAACTGGATGCAGTATTCCAGATGTGGCCTCACCGGGGCAGAGTAGAGGGGGAACTGTGTTGGTCGACAGCCAGCTGAATATAAGCCAGCAGTGTGCCCAGGTGGCCAAGAAGGCCAAGAGCACCCTCGCCTGTATCAGAGTGTGACCAGCAGGATTAGGAAGTGATTGTGTCCCTGTACTCAGCACTGGTGAGGCTGCACCTCTAATACTGTGTTCAGTTTTGAGCCCTTAAATACAAGGACATTGAGGAGTGTGTCCAGAGAAGGGCAACCAAGCTGGTGAAGGGTCTGGTGCAGAAGCACTAAGAGGAGCAGCTGAGGGAACTGGCATTTTTTAGTCTGGAGAAAAGGAGGCTGGGGAGACACCTTATTACTCTCTACAACTACCTAAAAGGAGGTTGTACTGAGCTGGGGGTTACTCTCTTCTCCCAAGTAAAAAGCAATAGGGCAAGAGGAAACGGCGTGAAGTTGTGCCAGGGAGGTTTAGATTGGATATTAGGAAACATTTCTTTACTGAAAGACACTGGAACAGGCTACCCAGGTAAGTGGTTGAGTCACCATCCCCGGACGTATTTAAAAGACATGTAAAAGTGGTGCTTAGGCATATGGGTTAGTGGCGGACATGGTAGTGCTGGGTTAATGGCTGGATTTGATGATCTCAAGGGTCTTTTCCAAACTAAATGGTTTTGTGAGTCTGTGTCTGAATTTTTATGTCTGGTTGCTTATACTAAAAAAACCAATGAAAATACAATTACATTGAAAAGGATTTCTGGAGTTTACACAAATCAGATTTTGCTGGGATATATTATTTTTCTGATGGCTTACTATTTAAAGTCAAGGAGATCAGTTTTTGGAAAAAAAAAAAAAAAAAAAAAAAAGCCTGTCACAAGTCCAACTTAGTTAAGAAATTATTCCCAGTGATAAACAAGCATGTTTCCACTACCAGATATGAGGTATTTCTCATATAAAGAATGCAAACATGCTCTGTTCATTTCCTCTCTTTAGTTCATCTGCTAGCTAGTGGTAGCTGTACGTGTTCAAGAATTTGAAGATTGAGAGGTCTGTAAATTTCCTTGAAGTAAGTATCTCCCTGAATT
Organism: Apus apus; assembly: GCF_020740795.1. Classification (NCBI taxonomy): domain Eukaryota; kingdom Metazoa; phylum Chordata; class Aves; order Apodiformes; family Apodidae; genus Apus; species Apus apus. Next base: position 58,208,293 of record NC_067282.1, on the reverse strand, counting down.
TTATTTTGGTTGAACAAATAAATGTAGGAAACATTTTGATTCTAATGTTGAAAGATAAAGCAAATCATACTGCAAGTATCTTAAGACCTCACCATCTGCATCTGAGAGAAGCTCAATATCACCACAGCAAAGCGATAGAATAACAGATTCATTCAATGGTTAAGGTTGGAAAGGACCTCAAAGATCATCAGGTTCCAACATCCCTACTATGAGCAGGGACACCTCACACTAGACCAGGTTGCACAAAGCCTCATCCAACCTGGTCTTAAACACCTCCCGGGAGGGGGCTTCCACATCCTCCGTGGGCAACCTGTTCCAGTACCTTACTACCCTCATGGTGAAGAGTTTCTTTCTGATGTCTAACCTACATCTCACCTCTTTCAGTTTAAAACCATTACCCCTTGTCCTATCACTGCACTGTCAAGTTGTCGTGGTTTGGGCCTAACACGACAACAAAGAAATAGCCACATGGCTGTTCACTCAGCTCCCCTCCTCATACACTCTTAGGGATGAGGAGGACAAAAGGCCAATTAAAAGGTCATGGTTCAATACAAAGGACGAGGAGGGTTCTTCACCAATTAAGGTCCCGGGAAAAACAGACTCAACTTGGGGAAAAATAATAATTTAATTTCATATTAATCAAACACACACAGGGCACAGACAAGAAAAAAAAAGAGCAGTGCTTACATACGTTACCCTCACCCCTTCCTGTTTCCTGGGCCCAAATTGCTTTGTTCCTGATTTCTCTCCCTCCTTCTCCCCAGCAGCACAGGGGGACAGGGGATGGGGTTTAGAGTCAGTTCACAGGCTGTTGGTTCTTGCTGCACCATCCTCCTCAGGAAGAAGGATTCCTTACAGTCCTTCCCTGCTTCCCCATGGGGTTTCTCCCATGGGAGAGAGTCCTCCACGAACCTCTGCTTCATGGTCCTTCCCACGAGGACAGGAGCAAGCTGCTCCAGCATGGGCTTCCCACAAGGCTGCTTCAGGAACAGTCACCTCCCCTGACACTGGGGTCTTCCACAGCTGCATAATCTGAGCCTACTGGCAGCAAATTCGAGTCCACTGGCCAAGTTCACCCCTCCTGACACCTTGAGGGAATGTTCCACCACATTTCTCCGTGTGTACACTGTGAGGAAGACCTCGAGCCTTCATCAAGAAGACCCCAGCCCATGACCACCAGGAGACAGTGCACATGTGGAAAGGGGAGGACCAGTATTATGTCTTATAATGACTTCCAGGAAAACTTTAGCATAATCCTGCCCAATTCTCGGACGTAAATGAATATGTATGTCTTTATTGTACACATACAGGAAGTCTTTTCTCTGCAGTGTGCGTGTTAGGAGAAGCTATCCCCCATGCACCCAGCACTCCAATAAAGAATGCCTGCTTTATAGCTACTCCAGGCTATAGAGTCCCTTTACTGGCATTTTCCACTAATCACTTCATCATAAATCACCAGGATCTTCATCCCAGCACTGCCTTTCCCCTCTCCAGCTCAGCTCTTCTTACTAACTGTTCATTCTGCTCAGGTCCTATATAAATTCTTTCATATGTTAATCACAGAGGCACATCTATTGTCTCTCTAATGTCTCTTTGGCTGGGTTTGGAGCAGGGGAAGCTTCTCAGGTTCTTACTGGAACCACCCCTGGGGCCCTTCCTCCACTACCAAAAATCCCGCCAAACCATGCAAGCACAGAGGGGAAAAGTTCCTCCCCATCTTTCATGTAGGCTCCCTTGAGGTATTTAGATAGACACAGGTAGACAGTGCAGTGGGGTATGCAGCAGTCAGCAACAAGTATTAAGCTTGCCCATAGGCATTACCACAAAACTATCAGCCAGTACTTTGGCACTTCTTTGAATCATTGACTTAGCTATTCAAGCAAGACTGACTTTCACCATCCCAGCCTCTGTTCAGCTGTGAGGGTCTGTCTTGATCTTGCTGTGCAGAGCGGGCGTGATTAGAGATGAGACCTGAGGTACACATCAGATTCCTCTCTCAGGCTCATGAGAGCATTGAAGTCCAGGTGCACTACTTCTTCAGCAAGTGCACTAACCACCAACCTATTGTATATAATAAGGTCAGGCCACCACTTCCTCCTCTTGTGGCCAGGTTTTGGAATGAAACTGTGTCATGCTCTGGGCTTCATCAATAGGGGTGCCTAGTTTATGGACGTCAAACAGATTTAAGCTTGAGATAACTACTGAGGCATGCTGTTTAGCTCCCCTGGGGTATGTGCATTGGCAGAACATTCAATAAGGAGTTTTACACATAGAGATTAGAAAACCTACAAACTCTGCTAGAGTTTAGGCTGCCTAAATAGTAACATAGAGTTAAGACAAATAATGTACTGGGACTGAAATTTCTCGTGTTTTGTTTGAATGATGCTTTTGGTGGCTTTCTCTGCCTTGGCCTCATGTTCAGTATTTGTGACACTTGTGGACCTCTCTCTACCCAGAAGTTAAAAAAAGGTGGGTTTGAGGATAATGTAGAGAGCTTGCAGATGCAGTTCCTAACTGCCTGTGCAGAGACACTGATCTGAGCCTTCTCCCAGGGAAGGCTTTTTGTAACTTGGTGAGTAAGTAAGTAGTTAAATTTAGATCTGTGGCTTGAATAAATGCATGGCACCTTAACTGAGTGGGATGCAGTTGGAGTCTCAGTTTGGCAGGTGAAAGGATTTTGCAATAGGATTGGGGGAGAGGGTGCTACTTTCTATGGCAGCTGCAAGTAGACAGACAGATGCAGAACTCACCACTGCTGTGGCTGGTCACACCTCCAAACTGTACCTGGGACTCGCACCTTTCTCACTAAGCAGAAGAAGAGGTCCTGTTTGTCTGCAAAGTCAAGGTAAAGCAATACTGTAACTCTTAATGCACGTCTGACGTGACTGGGATTTGTGATTGTGTCCAGAAAGAGAAAAAAAATAAATGAGTAATATTAAATAGAAACAAAAATTGAAAAAGAAAAAGAGAGAAGCTATTGCACCTCTGGAGCTTATGTAAAATACTGTATGAGTAGCTGAGAGTGTTTGCATGCTTCCCCTCCTTACAAAATAGCCTGGATAGCAACAGCTGATACAATAGGAGAGTGGATGTCAGCTGAGGGGTGGCGGGCAGGAATGAGAACAACACCCAAATCTATGCAATTGTGCTAAAGAGGAAAACAATAATCAGCCAAATAAAAAAACAACCAGCAACTTCCAAAGAGACTTTCGATGCAGCAGCAGTCAGCTCACAAAGCAGTATGCAAAAAGCATGAAAATTTGTATGGGGAGTAAGAAATGGTCAGGGGCAGAGCTAGAGAGGGGTAAGGGGTCAGCCATCCCACCAGTCTGCAGGAGCCCTCACAGCAGCTTTCTCATCTGTGCATGGGTCAGCACATGCAGGGTGCAGCATGGGGAATGACACAACACTGGGGCACCCACATGCCCCACCAAAGGAGTGTGTGCCAAGGGGAGCCTCTCCTGGGGAGGGGAGTGAGCTAGTGGCTCCCATGTTTGGTGGGGACTGTCACTGAGAGGGGGGTTAGAACTTCCTGAAATGAGTTGTAAATGGTATCTGAACTTTTGAAGGTACGAGTTAACAGTAGTGTCTGCTGCTGTGGGTTGTCTGCTGCATTACTGATACTGATCCAGAATAAAATAAAGAAAATAAAATTTAAAAAAAGGTAATTTGCAGTATGATTCACACAACCCATGAATCATTTGTTTTAGGAACAGACAAACTGACACAGAAGTGCCCATTTTGCTCCATGGACTAGAGTAGGGCTCCTAGAGTAGGGGGCCAGGTGGTGGAGGCGTCCTCACTGCAGATGTCTTTATTAAGTCAGAAGAACTTTGACTTCATCCTGGGTTTTTAAAGAAAGCCAATGTGATCTGCCACATTCATGGTATCACGGAATTGTCAGAGTTGAAAGGGACCTCTGGAGATCAACAGGTCCAACTCCCCTGCTAAAGCAGGATCCCCTACAGCACATTACTCAGGACTGCATCCAGACAGATCTTTAAAATCTCCAGAGCTCTGTCATGCTCACCAGAAAGTTTTTCCTCATATTTAAATGGAACTTCTGATATTCCAGCTTGTGTTCATTGCCCCTCATCCTGTCATTGGGAGCTACTAGAAAGAGTCAGGCTCCATCCTCCTTGCACCCCGCTTCAGATACTTACAGGCATTCATAAGGTCTTCTCTCTGCCTTGTCTTCTCCAGCAGGGTAGGAAAATGAAGCAATAAGGCAGTGGTTAACTACAATGATGTGTAATGTCGCCATTCAGCTTGGCTCTTTTTCACAGACCAGCAGCTCGTGCATCTCAAGGGATCAGTTTTAGTACAATACTTTTATGAAGAGAACTAATGACTATATATAAGCAATCAGCATCTCCAAAGAAGCAAATATTTGAGGAGACTAAAATGACACATCAGTTCTAGAAGCTGTGAATTTTAAAGTAGTATGGGAGGGGTGGGATGGATTTGCATTGTTCCCATTTCACCAGAAAACAGGTTTGCAGCTAATATGTATATTAGAAACCAATAAAAATGTGAGTATAGCTACAGGAACACAAGTAATGCCTTCAAAAAGGCAAGAAAGATACTTAGAATCATAGAATCATTCAGATTGGAAGGGACCCTAAAGATCATCAAGTTCCAACCCCCCTGCCATAAGCATGGAACCAAGTAAAACAAGTTCTGATTTTTCTTGTCACCAGGGTGAGGAAAATGGATTTATTGAAAACATCTCAAAACATTGGCTTCTAAATGACAAAAACAATATTCTTCTTCCTACCCTAGTTTTTCAACCTGCTTAACAAGCAAAACAAAACAAAGCATTCAGCTGCTCAGAGTTTGCACAAAGATCCATTCATGCTAGAAGCATGTGGATGAATAAATGTATAAATCAGAATTTCTCTTGTCAAGGGGAGCTTACTGTCAACCATGTACATTGAGAGTGGATAGATTAGCTATGCAAACAGAGAGAAGTGAGAGTTAATTATAAGGTGAGCTTGATCCTTACTAGAATGTGACCAAAATTCTTAAAGAGTTAAAATCCACTTTTTTTTTTTTTTGACTTTGAGCCTAGGATGAAAGACCCAGTTCTGTGCTGTTTGAGTTTACTAGTTTTATTCAGGCTTTGTATGTCAACTATGCTCACTTTCAAACTCTGTCTCTCAACTAAATATTGCACGTTGAGAAAATAACCAGAAATTTTTCTCTTCCCTTAGACAAACCAAAGGAAGCTCAAGGAAGCAATTTTATTGTTCTTGTTTGTTTTGGTTTTTTTTGTTTGGTTGGTTTTGGTGTTTTTTGTGTGTGTGTATTTTGTTTTGTTTTTCTCAAAAGCAAATAAAATACTTCAGAGACAGCTTTGGCTCACTGTTAATTCACAGGCATAAAAGATTACTTTGTTGGCATTAGTGCTCCTGAAGATTTTTCTTTCTTTTTCTCTCTTCCTTTTTCTTTTTCTCTTTTCCACTTGCAGTGTCAGAAGTGATACGGTCAGTTTTCAGGGCAGAAGATTTTTTTACTACCAGCTGTGAGGTTATCCACCAAAAATGAATGATGTAGACAATCCAAAACAGTTTTAAAACTGTTGGTTGTTCTAGCTTCCTTTTTTTTTTTTTTAAATGTTGTCACCATTTGACTCGGGTTCGACAACAATGCTCTCGATCCCCTCCCTCTCCCACCCAGATAGGGAAGGAGAGAGAAAAAAAGAGAGAGACTTGGCTGGATTGAAAACTAACCTACACAGCTTTAATTAAACACTAATGATAAAAGAAGCACTGGAACAGGCTGCCCAGAGAGGTTGTGGAGTCTTCTTCACTGGAGACATTCAAAACCCACCTGGACGCATTCCTGTGTGATGTGCTCTAGGTGACCCTGCTCTGGCAGGGGGGTTGGACTAGATGATCTTTCGAGGTCCCTTCCAACCCCTAGGATTCTATGATTCTATGATTCTATGAATATATATATAATTATATACAAATATGTTCAGGTATGTGCAAAAGCCTCTCGCCTCACACCACCCCCAACAACTCCCACCACACTCCCCTGAGCTGGAACAGTTCCAAGGAATCCTGGAGCTGCTGCTGGAGAGAGCACAGAGTTACAAGGGTCAGGAGAGCTCGAGCCCAAGGGTTGGCGGTGACGGATGGATGGTGTCCTCCCCAGACGCCGGCCATGGATGGAAGAGAAGGGCAGAAAAAGAAGGAAGGAAGTTGTCTTCTGTGATCTCTGACCTTCCTCTGAGCTTACGTAGATATATGGAATGGAATATCTCTGCCCAGTTTTGCTGTCTGTCTAATTCAGCCTCCTATGAGGGGGGGTCATAGATCTTCCCGTAGTGTCTGAGCTGGCAGAGTAAAGATGTGACCTTGAAGACCCAGCAGTTACAAAAACATTCCATTCTTATCAGCCTTAGTTAGAACACACTGTGACTAGTTAAAAGAAAGCTTGCTGAAAGAAAAAAAAAAAAATCAGTAAAAGGAAAATTGGATTCATCCTGGCTCAAACCAGGACAAATGTTCTGCTTATAGTGATGATGAATGTGACAGAGAATAAGGCCAAAGAAAGCTGGAAAAAGGGCTTCTAGATAGATCAGGTAAAGAAAGGAAATAAGTGATGGAAAAAGTATAAGACTATGTGCCTCGCCTATTTCTACTGCTCACTGCTTCCACTGGTGGTGTAAGATATGTTTCTGGCAGCCTAAGAGATAGGAAGGTATATCATCATCGCTTTACAGGAAGAATGCTGGATTGAACCTCATTTCTCATCAGCCTGCTCAGCTTGTTTGCACCAGCCCTGACTCACACTTTCAGTGTAGCATCTCAATAGATCATCAGTAGATTCAGCACTGGGACTAGTAATCTTGGCTGGTAATTGCCTGATAATTGAATAGAGACATAAGACCTCATGAACGTGCTCTCATAAAGTTACTGGTTGTGATTAAATGCCAGACTAGCACAGGACTGAAAGGTTGCATGGAGTAGTTGAGAAAGTGGCAGAAGATGGGCAGTGGCAGTAGGAGCACAGCAGTCCTCTTGCTGTTGCCTTGACTTTATGCATCTCTCCCACACAGCTACCTCCTATCTACCTCTCCTGCCTGCCACAGTATCTGACATACTGCTTCACCCCATCCACTCACTTTGCTCTTACTGTCCCCTTCCAGGAGTGGAGGGAGGTAGAAATTCTCCTCTTTGGAGAAAAACAAAATAAAGTAAAACAAAAAACCCAAAACAACAGCAACAAAACCAATAAAGTGATTATTTTGAAAAAGAGTTTTATAGCTCTTAAAATCTGTCATTCTTGTGACCTTCTTATTCAGAGAACAAACAAAAGTAGGCAAGAAACCCTGAGCCAGCTGTCTACCACCAGACACTGCTCAGCTGCTGTTCTCAGACAAAATTTTCCCCTTGTTCTTCCTGCTTTAAAAGTGCTAGGTTTGCTCTCCAGTGGTGTCAGAACTACGAAGTGGTTACTTTCTAGTTCCCTTAATAGGGAGGCAAACACTGTCTAAGCACAGGTAGACTGTCATCACCCCTTCCACAGCTATATGTAGTTATTTCTATGAGGTTTGTGAGGAGTGGAACTTGTGTTTTAGCGCAAGAAACAGGAACAGGCCCCTGGAGGTCCTCTGTCTCCGAACACCGCCAAATGTTCCAATGCAAAGTTAAATGTACACAGTGAAGATGGACCAAAATCCTATTTGAAATCTCAGATCCTTGCACACATAACAGAAGTTACTTTATAAAACTTCACATTGCCCTCTCCATTAAGATCCCTATCACACTGAGTGCACACAATGTCCAGCACCCAAGCAATGATTTAAGAACTTTTCCTCCCACTTTTTCCAAATTATAACTCTTGGCTAACTGCACACTTCTAATTAAGTTTACCTCCAGATCAGAATCTATTTCCCCCAGTGTTTTTTCCAGAATATTTGTTGCTATAGTATTTCTAAGTAGAATTGTACAGCCCTCTGTACATTCAAAGCACAGCTTCTGCTAATTTCAGTTTCAGCTGTGAGTTTCAACACTTCTGCAAATAAGATCACAAGGACACCACTCAGTCAGCCAGAAAATGATGAACATTCAATCAGTGATCACCTGTCAAAAATCCAGTTGAAAGAACTCTATGATAAAGACTAGGGAAGCTTGGAAATTTTCAGATAAAACAGAGCTTTGCTAAAAAAGCCAGTTTGTCAAGCCCTGCATGAGCTGTTTGAAATATTTTGGACTGAAGGAACAGTTATCAAATTGAAAGTGTTGTCTGGAGGGAACTCAGCTTAGATTTCCAAAAGGGCTGTTGGGCATTAAGCTGGGAAAACTGAAAGTGGCATTCTCCAGTTTCAAAGGAGCTTGTCAATACTCCTCCCTAGGCCAAGAAGCCCTTGAAGGCCAGTACGTGAGCTCTGTTTGGAAGTGGAACTTCCTTGCATTTTGAGATACAGGACTTTCTGGAGCCATCGGAATAGCTAACATTTATCAGGACCAGAGACAGGATCTGAAAAGCTTAAGTTTGATTAAAAAAAATTAGGAAAATGGCTTTAAGTCAAAATGGAACAACCTCAGATTTAAAGAAAGAAAAAAAGATCAAAATCTGTGGAAAGTAAACATAGCTTTTCAGCCAGCTCTCACAGACAAAAAGTGAATACAATTCTGGTTTAAATAGGACACCGTAACTTACCTTCTTGCGTGTTCTGCCTTGTTTACTACTTCCTTCTAATATTTTTGAGAATTAGTCTGAGTCTCAACTTAGAACACTTTCCATCGATATCCCAGTTTCCACAGGATGAAGTATCTCCTACCCATTGAGTGAAGCAGGAAGGGCAGAAAAAAACCCTGCAAAACCAAAGGAAACTTGCAAGTGTCTGAATGAAGATTATTATTTGGCCACATGGTTTGATTCAATTTACACTCGAGTTTCAGATCATGCATTACCCATGACTGCTGGCAGCTTGTTGTGCTTAAGTGTAACCTGCTCTGTGCATTACATAAATGTTTGCTGACACTGTTGAAACACACACTGAGGAGCCCATGTTTCATTTCCACTCAGGAAATGAACACCCTTCCACAGCAGGATCCTTTCTGACCTGTTGCCACTAGTCTTTTCTCTGCCCCTGACATCTCTTGGCTTCTTATCTTAGAATCAGCCAGGGGAAAGGAATCATGTGGGAGGTCTGTACTCCAGCCCGCTCAAAGCAGGATCAATGCTGAATTCAGACCACATTGCTCAGGGCTTTGTCCATTAAGGTATTAGAAATCTGTAGGGACAGATTTTTCACAGCCCCTTTGGTTAACCTGCTTCAGTGGTTGACTGTCCCCATGGAGTGACTCTTCACTCAACTGCAGTTCAGATTTTGGCTAACATACAGCTCATGCTAAAGCCTGATGTATGCTGGGATCAGTGCCATTAGGTCAAAGTGAATGCAACAGGTAGGCAGGAAACAGTGGCCAGAAAGATCTAAAGGTTGTTATACAGTTGTTATCACTGGGGCTCACTGTGGGCTTCTGTTTAGCTTCCTTTCCCCAAGGAACCCTTGGCCCTTTACCACAAAGCTGCTGCCTTTGCCTAACCTCACTTAATTCCCAGGCTTTTCAAAGCCAGTCCATTTCATGCCCTTGCATTTCTCCCCACCTCACAAGTAATCAGATCCTAGTTAGAGTCTTCAATTTCTGCAGTTTGACTCCACATCTGGTTTGTTTCCTTGATCACCCCTAAGCTCTATGTAACCTGCAAAGTCCATGAGATCCTTTCTGCATTAAGTATTTAGTTTTACTCTTCTCTGCATTTGTGCCAGCTTCCTTCTCACTGCTACTTGCACTGACCTTGAAAAACAACCTTAGATATTACTGATGGGGGTCATCCATGGACTCAGCTAAGAGACAAAACCATTGGGAACATTTTCCTCTCCCGTTTGAAAGTTCCATAGAGACAGAATAGGCCCAACAGGAGACAGCATAAAATATTCTTCAAAAGTATATACCTTGGCTAAGTATCAGTGCGCAAGAAAGGAAGAAAAAGAAGCCAATTATTAAACCAGCAAAACCTGCATTACACCCATTTTTTTTTCTTTCAAAGCATAGAGTCTCAAGATCTTTAAAAAAAAAAGTAGTCCAATCATTAAAATAAAAGCTAAACAACACATTTTCCCTACCCTCATCTTTGGCAGAGTAGAATTTTTGGGCTGAAGTTATCAAAGAGAATTCAACCTAAGATGTTAACCACAGATACAGAAAATCTCAGCTCCAGTGGTGTAAGCTTGGAAAAACTACGGGACAACTGAATTAAGGTCTTCTGGCAGCAATTTGAGCACAGTCATGAGAGCTGCGTTATGAGTACATTCTGTGTGTGACTGCACATTGTATAACAGACTTATTTTCATTTTTAAGAGACAAATTAAGTGTTGCAAAGCAGCTATGTATCTGCCATCTGCACATTATTCAAAAGGAAAGAATGATACAAGCTCACACGTTCTCTGAAAATGTACTGGAAATAAAATGTTCAAGTCACATATGTTAGCCCACAATGCTGCTTAACATCACATGAAAAAAATCCAGAGTATTTACACAGTTTGTTGCATTTGCAGAAACCTATCTTAACAGCTAGATGTCCTTGTAAGAATGTAAAGTATGGTAAGAACCAACTAGATACTGCGTATTACCTATCATACTTATTTAAATAACATAAATCAAATGCAGAAAGTTTATGTTGTGACACCCTCACTGAAGCATAAACAGGATAGTGGTCCAGGTGCAGTTTGCACTTTGCTACCACATGTACCAACTTCTTAGCAGAACCATCAGGAATGAGGCATTCTGCTTTTCTTCCTGCTTTGGTCAGAAAATGCTGATCTGTTAAAACTGAATTTTATGCAGGAGCAAATTGGTTTTGAGAATAAATTATTGTTTTTTTCTTATGGAACCAGCAGAAAACAACCCCAACAACAAAATTGCCAACTTTGTCAGTAAAAACATCTGAACATTCTGTCAACTTGCACTCTATGCACATATACGGGACTTCTCATGGTTAGCATTTTTTGTGAAGAAACTCAAGGTTCAGTTTCAGCCTACTAAAGGAAGGGAACACTTCTGAAATCACTTTATCTGGAAGAGGAAAGTTTCCTCCAAGCCACACCATACCCCAGAGAGTTTCCAAAGTTGCAGAAACCTATGAAAACCACATAGGAAGAAATACAGTGAGGGAAAGGGGCAGCAATGACAACAGATTTAGCTTCACAGACTTCTTGCTTTGCTATGCATATATAAAATATTACACTTTGGATTTTTATGTCAAAGTTACACATTCTAAGGCGCCAACTACCTACAGAACTGGCTTACGCTAAGCACACATGAACCCACTGAAGCTCCTGAGAGAACTTAATGTAGTAAAAGTTAAATTTGCAACTTTAGCCATCAAGTGTCTGGGAAAGCTAAAGTAACATTTTTTTCTTTTCTATAATCACTATAGATTCTAAAATAAAGAAGGTTCTGATTCTATGCATCTGTATGTCAGTAAAAACAGACCATTCACTGCATGCTAATAAATGTTTTATTTACCTAGAGATTCACACAACCTTTGGCTAAACTGAAGGCTTCTGTAGAGGATTAAATATGTGTTTTTGGCAAAATTAGCACATCAAAGTTAAATAATAATAATAATAAGAAGAAGAAGCAGAAGTAGTGGCAGCTTGGCTCCAGGACACATAAATAAATAAATTTCTATAACGGAGGACTTCCAGACATTTTAAAACTGTGAAGACTCATAAAAATCCATCCCAGTGTGGTAATGTAATACACATATGCTTATTGCTGAAATGTCTTTTTTTAAAAAAAAACAGATAGGGAGACTGCAATATACAAAGCACTTTACTATGTGAGCTTGTATGACACAGTTCTCAAACCCTAAAAATATTATCCAATTCAGTAAATTTCAATACTATGGGTTATATTATTTTATCTGTTCCAGTAGCACTTCGATATATCTTTGAATAAGTGGAATAAGATCAGCGGAATAAGTATTCAATGCTTGTATTATAATAGTGCCTAAAAGTCTTGACTTCACTATCACCATGGTGTGACCTTGACACATGGATTTTTAGGGTAAACAGACAAGAAAAGAAGGCATCTGTTAAGTCTCTACAGATCTGTTTGTTGTGTTTTGGTTTGTTTTGTTTTTAATGTAAAACAGAGTTTTTTGAGCAATATATTCAAAACTGCAGAAAACACCCATAATTAACCTAGGGATTGAGCTAAGATTTCTGGGATACAAATGTATGTTTTTAGTTCCATATAGCTGTTCCAGGTTTATTGGATTTTTCTTTTTTACTCTGTTGCAAAGAATGGATCATAGCAAGACATAAGAGAGATTAAAAAAATGAAATTATATTTCCATTGGATAAAATATTCAAAAGAAGATCTAATTCTATAGCCAAATGTCAAAGGCTTATATATGTGGGTACATACTTTCATATATATACATATATAGATTGTATATGTAAACACACAACACCTATACTTGACTGCAGAAATTATGAAGCCAGAAATTCAATTCCACCTATTGTGTTGTGTCTAATCTCACTGTGTTTCTGTTTATCCCTGCCTTGCTTACATGGAAGTATACACATAGTCCCTGATGAGTTGCATTGCTTTGAAGATTGAGCTGTTGAAGCTTCTTTTTTTTCTCCAGTAAAACTAATTCTAGATAGTAAATACTAACAGATTTCAGCAGTTTATACATTTTTTGTTCACAGGAAAGAATCAAGCCAATGACTACTTTTCTGTATATTTCTGAGGAATTTGTTTGCATGATCCTGTGCATTTAGACTTTTCATTATGCCATATGCTTAGACTTATTCCTTCCTCAAAAACTTGATGTCAAGGAAAAAGCAAAAATCCCCAAAACCCAGAACCCACCTGACACCTCCTTTTTGTGATGAGGAATCTACTGTTTGCTGTTTCTTTCCCACTATTTATACTTCAAATATTTTATTGATGAAACAAAGCAAACGTAAGATGTACTTCTGTTTTCCTTTTCCTTTTCAGTTATGGATAATAATAATCAATGGTCCTGTCTATGCTATACTTCATGGTCAGCTCCTTTTTTGATTTGCCTTATGGACAAGAAATTATTTCAAAGCCAAAAACACATTGCTTTACAGTTATTATTTAGAGTCTCCCATTGTCTAAAATAAATTTGCTTTCTGGTAATCACATGATTGTTATCTCTCTCAAGTATGTCTTGTGTGTTTCCTGTTTTGGCTTTACTTATTAACCGAAGAAAAGTTCTCAGAAACTGGTGGTGGATGGGAAGAGAATGAATTGGCAGCTTTATTAAAATTAAGTATTTTTTTCCGACAAAGGCAAAGGAAAAACAGAAAACTGCATTAAGCATAGTCACAGAAATGAAGGGCTTCAGAGGAGTCTAACTGCACCAAAAAAAGTACCATCTCCATCCAAGGATATTTTGGCCATTCTCCGTGGTATTGTAAGTTGCAGTTCATCCCCTTCTTCTAATTTTGCAATGCCTGGCAAAAGATTTGGAATATTTTAAAGTTAATAATTCAAATACATTATTTTAATAAAGGGTATTCAAAAGGTCATTACATGTCACCTAAAAACCACAAGCATGGCTTGCTACTTGTGATGAGTTGTTATCTTTAGGTACAATCTTACAAACTGCAGCCTACCCAAAGCTGACAACTAACATCCTCGGTGGAGCTGGACCTACTTTCCACACCACAGTTAGTATATCACAGTTCACTTAAGCAAATGCTGCAAAACTTCACATCAGTGGTGTACCCAGATTCCTCATACTTTGGTGGTGTGATGGCCAAGGTCAGCATTGGCTATTGCTGGCCCTTAGACCACTCAGTTCCCACACTGCTGGAGGAGATCTTATGAACTTTACCAACCCAGTAAAGTTACCAGACATCAGCTGATCTACTGCAACAGCAGAGCACAAAGGTCTGCTTCCTCCAAGCTGCACATCAGCTGATGTGATATAACCAAAAGCAACAATGAGATTTGGTCTTCCGAGTGAAAGCAGAAGAGTGGGACATTTCGGAAGCAGGAACTGTGAAGTGGCAGGATGGAATAGAGATCCTATTAAAGAAAGTGGGGGGAATAATACAAGAGTGAAATAAGAGGACAGATGACAGTGAAGGTGGTTATGATGACAGAACGTGTGGGTGCAGGGACAGAAAGTTAAAGAAACTGGCCTAAATTGCTAGGAGAAAGTACCTCATCTATTTTTATTTTTATTTGGAAAAATATTAGCTTCCTTCTTCATCCCATTTATTTAATGCTATTACTTGCCAACAGTCAACTCCATCACTCAATGTCATCCACTTTTTTATATGGCATTGAAAAAATAAGATAATGTTTATTCATACAGATCTTGAAAAGAAAAAAAAAAAAGAGGAAAACATCAAATCTACTGTTAAGAGGGAAAGACAGATGGATAGGAGCTGCTGAACAAGTTTTAACAGGCCTTGACAATAAATCCCTAAATGCTGCTGCAGGAATTTTTATATATACATATATATAGAGAGAGAGCACTGAATCTGCTTGACCTGCATTAAATATTTGAACTGGTCTTTCCTGTAGTGTTTCTAATTCGTGCAGTCAGAAAGTTTGTTATAGGAATTAACTATTTTTCACCTAACCAAAGAGTAAAACTGCAGTAGCTGTTATAAGAACTAGAGAATTAAGCTAATAAGAAATATCCCACAGTAAGGTACGGAAAAATTGGAAGGCTAAAATTCATATATGATGTTTTAACACAGAACATAGCCCCTAAATATTTTACTAGGGTAATTAAATGTGGAATTCAAGCCCTAGTTAAGCTGAATTCTTCAATAAGAACAGCATATACTCCTTTTGTCTGCCTCAGGCATCTAACTGAAAGCACTGAAGTATCTAACCAAATTATACAGTTAATGGAGAGAGAGAAGTTGTTCAGATCACCTAAGCTAGAAGCATGCCCTCCAATTGCCTATATGTTTTATATAAAACCAGAAAGTATTCTGTAATTTTTCAATTAACCAGAGACATGAAGGCAATCCATTTTCTTTACAACTGCTGCAACAGTAAATCACCCAACACTACAGAATCTATTTGCTGCAGGGTATTTGCCAACAAAGAAATTGGAAACTTAGATGTTTACCAGCAGTATAGCAAGAATTATTCGGATACGACTGTGGCATGTTTTGGATGCAACGAAACAGTGTCACCAAGCTGAGATCATCACCAAACACGTGGGCCTTCTTCCTCTGTATGAGGTGTCCCATGGCAAACGTTGTATCCGTGTACAAAACCTACAGGATTAAGAGGTGCAGACTTCAAACACATTGTGTGGAGGCATTCAAAATGCTTAAAAAAGTCTGATACTGCAATGAATTGAGCTTTCTCACCTGGCCATATATGAAAAAATATCCTGTTTCTTTGATCACTATTTTATTTCCTTGTTCTTCCAGAGCTGTTCCACGTTTAAAGCTCAGAAGCCAAGGGACAATGCTTGAATCATCTAAAAGAAAAAATAATTTTTGAGTAATCAGAAAGAAAAGTTACTTTCTTCATTTTCATCTGCCAACAATTAACAAAGCTGACTTCCAGTCAAGACTTACAGCTGGATTTCCTCACTGAAAAGAGGGTATTTGCAAGAGTTGTCCAGATGCAAGGACCTCTTTTTTAAAAAAAGTATTTTTAAATTCAGCCACATAACTCAGTTACTTCTTTGAAACTGGATAAGATTAGAGGAAAAGTTAGCTCATGGAATAGTGATTTACAGATCATTAAACATATTCTTACCTTTCTGTTGGATATCACTTTTGCTGTCAGCGATCAGTTGCAAGCAGGCTTGCAGCACTGCAAAGTGAAAGCATTTTGAAATCAAAGACACGTAAATCAGTAATAGAACAGAGTAAGCTTTTGAAACTCCTTTTTAAAAGAGGTGGACATGAGAAAAAATCTTCTCTTGGTCTCACCACTTACTAGAAAACAAAATCTACTGACTTTAATGCAGATCTTACTCAAACGTGCCAAGACAAAATTCATACCACAACACTTACTTGGTAACTTTCAGAGATCATGAAATTAAGAAGGAGGCTTCAGATAGTAGCACAAGTCATAATTGCTTGTTTTAATCTCTAGTCCTAATATAACTCAAAAATGTAGCAGTAAATCGAATGAACTAGGAATTATTGGATCAATTAATCTTGTTAATATTCAAATCAAAAGCTCAAAAAAACCGCTATGACAGATACCACATTTTCTAATGATGTTTACTGTATTATTTCAATAAATTAGTTTCCAGTCATAGTTGCTGTAAAACATTAGTCATATATACTGCTACATGGTACTTTCAAAATAAATTGTCAAAATCCATATATATGTACTTTCAATATGTTTTCAGATACCCGCATTCAACCAGTCTATACTGAGACTGAAAGAGGAAAGATACAGAGATGACTGTTAGCAAATTGATGCACACATAACAAATAGCTTAGTGTCTGTCAAAACTGATGTGCTACTCAAAACCATAGAGGCTGGTGACACTAATGAGAAACTAGGAGTTTGACCAGAGTGGTATGTGATCAGATCATGGTATGTTAAAACTCACAACTGAAACAGAAAAAAAAAAAGGATAGTTGCATTTTATTAGAGCAGATTTTAATGCAAACATCTGGGTCCAGTGCTACTTTGAAGACTGGAAAACAAAGCAGTGACATAGACTGCATTTGAAAGAAATCAAATTAGTTTACTAAGAGCTAAGAAAATTCTGGATCATTGAATCTCCATTTTACATTTACCTCATTTCAGATAAGCAGGCTATGGGTCAGCTTTGCCCACTCCTGTTATAATGGGCAGTGCCCTTGGAATCATGTTTCTACATCTGCCAGTGGTACCCACATGTGCAACCAAGAGCCCAGCAGCACAAACCTCTTACTGTTTGGCAGGTGGTGAGAGGATTTGGGTAGAAAGCAGCCTGTCTGTGGATCTAAGTCTCCTTTCCAAGGGGGCCTGCCTGAAAAACTCACGAGGGCTGGATGCTCACCAGCTTTCAGCAGTGCCAACTGACAAAAATTCAAGCGCATGTCTGGGAGTGCTCCAATGGCACAATGATCACACAGCCTGTGAGCCCCAGCTACATTAACAGGAATGTTATCCTGTCAGTTCCCATATTCTCCACTGCAATGTGTCCTTGAGTTCTATCAATATTCATTGATAATGTGTAAAAATCAATAGATTTTTCAGACCAAGAATTTAAACCAAGACCAAGAATTCCCTAGCTCCTGATAAAGAATACAAAAACCAACACAAAATTGAAAAGGTATTGAACTTCAGACATTTTTCTATCACGCTTGTGAGTGCCAGAATTTCCTGGAAAATAAGCTTCCAAAGAAAATCAAACTGTGATTTTCTGGAGTTGCACAACAAAGCACTTCAGGTGATTTATTTTCACAAGGTATTCATTCATTCTCCTTTGAAGTAAAGTGCCATCCTAGTGAATGGAATTTGCTGATTCTCTAGTATTTCAGTAAGCTAAATAAAATTTTTCATTCCTGCTTTTAAAAGAACTCACTAGTATGACCACTGTTTTTTTCACTAACCAAACAAGAGAGGATTAGTTATGATTCACACTAACCAGCTGGGTACCAACAAGCGGTGACCACAGGCAGTAAAAATTATGGCCACTCTAGTAACCCTGGTTAAACCTGCTATGCAAACTTGATCCACCTTCTTGAAACTAACCTGATTCACAATTTGCAATTTTGAGTTTATGTTTTAGTTGTTTGTAGTGTTGAAATGCTACTCATCAATGCTGAGAACTGCTACACAGTAATTAAAATCAGCAACCTCAGTACAGTCTGAGCACTTTTCCACCTTTTAAAAACACAAACCAACTGTCCTATTTTCTACAGTTATTAAATCTATTTATAATCTCTAAAGAAATCTTACTGTCTCTTTTTTTAGTGTATGCAGATAGAAATAAGGCTCCACAGAATATAATAAGCTTGGTCTTCTTGGAGAAATGTGGATAAAGCAGTGTCATTCATGAAAATAAAGGGAAATTAGTGCAGTGGCTGTTTTACTTAAAGCAAAGGAAAAATAAGATCTAAAAAAGTGTTTGAGGGTTTGAGCAACAACATGCTTAAAAAAAAAGTTCAGAAGCCAAGACTGACACATAACTATTTCCAGTGTATACAAGCACTTCACTTTGACCTCAGTGGAACTACATACATGCTTAAAATTAAGTAATTTGTTGAAACAAATTCAGAGTCAACAACACTATTATTAAGGAGAAGATATGATTAGGCAGAGTATATTTTCTGGGTAAATTAACAGGGATTTTCAGTAAAAAGTTAATATTGTTAAGAAATGTTAGCAATTCTGATGCAAGAAAGACCCAAATCTTACCTAAAGTACAATACCAAGAATATATACATTAAAAATATGGGTTGAATTGTTACTATCAGCACTGTGCAGAATCAATAAAAATCTCTACCTGACTGCCCTTCAGTACAGTGTAAAATCGAACCTGAGCATCAGGTCTGTAGTCTAAAGTATATTTGTATAACTAATAATGCAAGCAGGAGACAGGTTTTCTAAATTATGTCTTTAAAATGTGTAAAAATATGTAGACTGAGTGTCCCCTTGAGGTCTAGCTGTATAAAAGAGAATGTATTGAGAACAACTAAGTGTGTCTCATTCTCCTTTTTCTGATTTTAACAGCTTTGTGGGTTGTGGCTGAGGAGAATAACATTTCAGAATCTCTCTTCTTCCATGAACAGAACAGCCAATTCTGGAGAAGTTAGTCACCCCATATGCCTTTATAAACCACAGCCGGTACATAAGGGTTGTGTTTTCCACCAGCTGAGCAATGTTTTTTTAAAAAGCTAGTTTTTGTAGAGGGATAGGAATGCAGCCTTCTGTGTGTCGCATGATTTAAAACCTGATTTTGATAAACTCCAATTTGCCCTCTCTATTTAACTTGTATAATAATTTTAATATTTTGCAGTCCAATTTCATAATCCATCCAAACGAAATTTCAAGTTTGTTATCTATGAACTCATAAATAAATCTGTAAGTTTTACTATCTGAGGCCTGAGACACCTATCTCAATTTTTGCTGAAATAAAAACAAGCAAAAAACCTGAACTTTAAAAAACAGACATACTTGTTTAAGTTCCTTCTTTGGTCTAGATTTGTTCTCTGTAGACTTCCTGAAACAAACACTAGATAATTCAGTATATAAGTTATATGTATATTCTTGTAAAATTTGCAGTTCTTCTTCCCTTAACTTAATTTCTCATCACAAGATAACTTCTTCTACTTTTTGCTTGTGCCTTTTTATAGACTGGTGTCACAAGCTGGTACTGGGGGGCTTTTGTTTAGACTTACGTGGGGAAGAAAAGAACAGTTTCCCACAACTGGTTAATTTGTTGCATTTTAATTAAGTCTTTATGTGGCATTAATAATGGATTAAATCAGTACCTGCATTAAAATGGCTGGGTCATAGTTATGGATATGGCTCAGATTTAACAAATATCTTCAAACTATTGGTAGAATTATTTTGGTCTTCACAGAATTACCAGTAATATGTTACAATAAGAATAATAAGGAAATAATTTACTAAGAATTAAGAATACCTTATATAGACTTCTATTATACAGTATAAAGCAGAATATTGTTTTTAAAAATCCGATAATATATTGTGTATTTTTTTGTACAGTGTTCTGCATAATATGCAACACCAATTCATTCATTCATTAAGTGGAGTTTCTCATGTAAAACTGCAAGCACTGTATCAAGTAATTTTCTATCCTCTTGCATGGAAGGGTCTACTTCCTTTTGAGTTAGTCTGTTGTCAGCAGAAACAAAAAAGAATACAATATCTTTTCAAGAAGTAGGCCTTTTATTATTATTACTACTATTATTAAGAGAACTCTTATATTTCCCCCCCTCAACTAATAAAATAGGAAGTAATTTGAATATTTGGTGAGGGAATTCAACTTCCGCTTGTAAAAGTTCTTGCTATCTCTCTGTCACAGATCTCTGTGACAGTAACATTTAGTCAAAACACTTCTACCCCACAAACGTACCAGTTTGCCAGTAAGGAAATTATACCAAGAACAACTTAAACACACCACTTGCATGGCAATAGTTATTACGCACAGACACAACTGGTATTAGGGTAGCACCGGGGAACAGCTAGTTACAAGAAAAATTGTCAAGCCATACATCAGCTTAGCTTGTTTCACTGCTTTGTGGAATTTAGAGTTTCTGCTGAGTTGCCATCACACTGGCTGAGATGGGTAACCTCAATACACTGATGTAAATATACTCCATGGGTACTCCAATATGATCAGCAAAACATGGTCTGAATTTGAGTTTACAGAAGGCCTGATGCTCACCTCGCTAGCTGGCCACAGGAATGAGAATCCCACAACAATAATCAGAACAAGGCACAGAAAGAGCTTGTAAATGAAACTTGGCATTTGTACATTGAACTGGCTTAGGAAATGGAACCTGTATCTTATTCCTGGACTCGAGCACACACACAGCATAGAGAGAAATGTGCATACAAGACAATCAATAATTGTGACCAGAGCATAAAATTCAGGAGATGTTTTTGTTGTGTAGCAGTTTTCCTCTGCAGGCAAAATTTATAAAAAGAAAGACAAATAATACAAATTATTCCTGTTCTTATATGTCCTCATATGACATTTGCTAGAGTTAGTTAGATGATCTATCTGCCTGCATATTAATAATATGTGCCTTTCAAAATCACCCATTAACCCCTACTCATCATATCAAGAACTCTTATTCTGACTGCTAACTGTGGAGCTGTATTTGGAATTGATTCTTTAAACCCATCTATTCAACGTACTTGAGCTAGAAATTTTCTCAATGCACAAAATGCACATACAGCTACTGGAGGCTGCCAGGATTCCAGGAACCAGAAATGGATGTGAGAAGATTAAAATGCAGGGCTAGTAAGTGTGTGTATGTGACCACGTAACAGGCAGGATTTGGCACCATGAACACACCACCATGTTCTCTTATTTCATTAATCTGTTAAAACTAAATTTAACATTGTCTAGTGGGTGCATGGTGATCAGTGAGGTCTGATCTGGGAAAAAAGATGATCTTACTGAACTCCAACAAGTTTAACTTGTAATCAGAGCAGGCAGAAAAGGTAACCCTATCTGACAGATGACCTTGACCTGCTATGTAAGTGAAATAATTTTAATTTAATTTTTCTCTTTTCTACATAAAAATATGATTGTTGTATTAGAAAACAGTTTTGTAGTAAGTTTTTGTAGTAAGTCAACCACTGTAGCTTTTCCCTTTTAAGTGAATGTTCAGAATCTGTGCTGTTTGTTATCCATCCTAAAGAATTTTAAGCCAGTTGTATCTTCTTAAGAAAAAGCTTACAGAAATAAGTAGCTTAGTTAGTAATTTATGAGAAGAAAGAACATAGAAACACAGAATAGTTTGGGTTGGAAGGGACCTTAAAGATCATCTAGTTCAAACCGCCCTGCATGGGCAGGGACACCTCCCACTAGACCAGGTTGCTCAAAACCTCATCCAACCTGGCCTTGAACACTTCCAGGGAGGGGGCAGCCACAGTTTCTCTGGGCAACCTGTTCCAGTGTCTCACCACCCTCATGGTCAAGAGTATCTCCCTTATATCTAATCTGAATCTCCCCTCTTCTAGTTTAGAGCCATTACCCCTTGTCTACAAGCTCTTGTAAACTGTCCCTCCCCAGCTTTACTGTAGCCCCTTCAGGTACTGGAAGGCCACGATAAGCTCTCACCAGAGCCTTCTCTTCTCCAAGTTGAACAACTCCAACTCTCTCAGCCTGTGTTCATAGGAGAGGTGCTCCAGGCCTTTGAGATTAACTAGGTATAGTCAGAGGTGGCTACCTGATGAGAACAATCTTATGTCTGCCAGTAGCACTGCTGAGGAGTCCAAAATCCTCCTCTCCCCCATACACTCTCTAATAGTAATAAGAATAAAGATAAAAGCTAATGTGAAGGGAACCGAACAGCTTGCAGAGTACTGATTCAGTAACATCCATTTTTAAAAAGACATGCCTCCATATTTTTGAAGATGCTTGTGCTTTAGGTATAAAAGATTACTAGTTTTATTTGGGAGATGTTAGAAGAGAACAGAAAAATTCTGTGGCACCCATGCTAGGAAACAGGATACAGGAAATACAATTTAAGCAATCTTGTCCTCAGTCCTGTTTGTGAAATCACTCTTAGCCAAGACCCGGAACCAAAGATTACTAATGAAATAGTTAATAAACCCCATCTAAACCTATGGATTTGGGGTGATGTCCTAAATGAGTATTCCCTTTTGAGAGACTTGGAGGTGAGTAGACTAATAATACTCTAGAATTTAAATTTCATTTAGCTTGCTGAACTTTAAATGAAATATATTTCATATTAATCAGTCAATTAAAAACACATTTTAAGCAAAGTCTTATTTAGTCTTCAAATACCCTACAAATAACTCAATTTCAGCTTTACCTGTTAATAATTTAGGATATCAGCTTTCATCAGTTAAACCAATCTAAAAAGTAGCTAAGAGGATTGAAATTATTCAGCAACTCAGGAACATTTTTAGTTACTCTGTGCAATTAGAGTATGTACGCAAATTGTTTTAATAAAATTCTGTATTTCATTCTCTCAGACATCATGTTTGGAAAGAGTAAAAGGAAAAAAAAAAAAAAAAAGGAAGTATTTTATCCCCAAAGGAAACAAATATACCCCATTAATATTCCAAGATTATAATACACATCAGATGCCTTTTATGGAGTCCAGTTTTTGGTGTTCTCTGCAGCACCTTTAAAAAAAGGCATGATAAATATCTTTCTGGACAGGCATGCCTTTATTAGTGTTGCTGATTATAGTAATAGATTGTTGTATTGCAGAAATTACACTGAACTTCTGAATTCTGAGTAGTCTGACTCTTGTGACAGGTACAGGCTAGCCTTTCTCTTTGAAGGCTCCTACTTTCCTTAAGTTAAGGAGCTTTGTTGTCACTTCTTTGTTTTCGAATGAGCACGTTTTCCTAGAAAAAACACTTGGCATTTTTATAAATAGCTTTCTTTCCCCGATACTGATCAGACAGAAACAATCCAGGTGTTACCCTGAACTGAGAGTGTTGGAATTAGACTCAAGAAATTTACGACCTGAAGAATTTAAAGTTGTCTTGCTCTACTGCATCATGGAGAAATACCTGTGTTACAAGCAGCAGCTTTGGGATCTAATGTTCAAAGTTCTACCTGCAGATAGCAGGAAAATCTTAAAGCAGTACGGTAACCATTAAGAGATTATATCTACAGTTAACAGCCTTCACTCAGCAATAACTAAAAAGCTTAATAGGCTCTGGGAGCACTGATCGGCTGACAGGAGAAGATACGAGTCAAGCACCACTGGTTTTCTCAGGACAACATCCAACTGCAGCATCCCAACCCACTCCACCAGCTGCTATTTACCTGTTTCTTCTGTGTGGACAACAGACCTTCTTCTCCTGCTTCTGCTCCCATTCCAGATGTCCTTTTGGAAGCTTTCAGCTGGGCCAGGACCAGGAAGCCTGCTCTCCTAATGGGGCGAGGTGACAGTCGGTGAAGGAAGCCTCACATTTGTTCATCCCCTGCAAGGCAAAAACCACCCTTCCAGCTTACCTGCCTGGAGCCAGATACAGACACTTGCAGGAAGGAAGAAACAGGGGCACCAGTTTCATTTTCATTAGGGGACACAGGTGGCTGGTCTAGTGAAGACCTTGCCTGGACCTTGTAGATCAACTCGCTGCGCAGAGCTTCTAGTTCTGTTTTCAGGATGATAACATGATAAAGAGACAATGCTGCAAGACAAGACGACAGGAGCATTGCAAGCCACAGGAATGTGACAGAAAAAAGTCCCGTGGTGCCTGAAGCAGCACCCGGGGGGGCAGAGGGAGAGGAGGCGGTATCCTTCTGTTGGATGACGTGCACACAGTCCACGGATTTCATCGCTGCTCTTTCCTCACTAAAGCCAGAGGGAGAGTTCAGCTGTCCCCTTCCGAGGTGCAATCCATGTTACCAGTTGCTCTCTGAAACTAAGGGCATCCAGAATAAGTGAACAAAACGCCCAGATCATTTCCTGTCATATGAAGCCGTTGATAGAACTATTAAACTTAATGGACAGAGTGAACGTCCAAGATTCTGTCTTCTTTTAGTTTTCTCCTTTCTGTGCTGCATTTTGGAAATGAATACTTTCTCATGAGCTGCTTGCTTAATCTACCTTCCTCCTTTCACTTTCAACTATTTATTTATGTGGCAGCTTGCTATTACCGTTTCTCTCTATCTTTAAATTTAAGCACAGCTACTGGTGATTTAGAGCCTTATCTGTAACTGCAGAAACAATATAAAGTTTTCTGTCAGTTTATCATCCTATGCTACTTAAAAGACATACACATATGACAACGCATGTACCTTTCTGTGTGTGTAGGTATGTAGATGTACTGTGCATATATATTATACCATATATATTTTTGTGTATCTCTCTATATATTTATATGTAAAGTGCCTATCTACCTGCAGAGGGGACAAGCTATTTAAACAAAAATTGTTGAGGTTTCCTAAACTATAGTGAAATATATTCCCAGGTATGAGAAACAGATTACTGGTTATTGAATGAAGTTGCAGATTCTACAATTCAGATAACCATTTTAACTTGAAAAGTGGACTGGGTGACTTTTTATTAAATTTATCTAATAAATATAGTTTCTCTACAGATTTCAAGGACCTGGATGCAAAAGGAGACTCAGAGGAGCTGGGAGAGGAAACCTGAGGCAGGGAGGGGGGAACTAGAAGGGGTGAAAACTAGCGGATGGTAAAGCATAAGAGAGGAGAAAATAAAAAAGGGGGGTGGAGCCAGAGGGGTAGAAAAGGAAAATAACATTTGGAGTATTAAAAAAGCCACCCAGAACTTTAAACATGCATATTTAAGTTTCGCAGTTGAATTCTGAGTGTCTGGCTTCAGCTCATCTTTTTCAGATTTTGCTGGTACTTTCATTGTAAAACCCTGCACCAGGAATTCCTTTTTTCTCTGCAGCAGCAGCAGGACTACTTAAATAGCCCCAAACACGTTCATAACACTTTTTAAATTGTCTTCTCACACACATGCAGAAAAGCACCAGTAATAGGGCTAAAATCATCAGGTCAACCCATCTGCTGGAATCTACAATTTTTACCATGTAAGTAACTTTATCTTTGCAAGAATGAGAACTTTTACAGGTCTGTCTGAATACTGTGTAATGAATCCTGGCAGCAGCACTTGTCAGTGTAGTTTAGACTGTTGGGAAGAAGAAGGAAGGAGCAACAACAGAGTAACAACTTGCATAGCCTCTCCCACTTCTCTTTCTTAAGACTAAGAGAAACTGAGAGTTACTATAAGCTTTATCATCTTCCGTTGTGATGCAAGTTACTCTTTTCCTTATGTTGCCAACTTTAGCAACCACCCAATATCCTGCATTGACAATAATTCTTTTCCTAAATGCAGAGGGAAAAAATTATGTCACATAACTTGCTTCTAGGAGGCACCTGCATACTGTGAGAAATGATGCAGAAATGAGTGCAGGATGGAATAAGAGCAGAATACTATACTGTTTCTGTACCTATTTTCAAGGCTAAGTTAAGGTGTAAATAGGGTTGCATTTTGAAGGAAATTTAAGATGAACTAAGGTAGGTTTTTTGGAACAGAATAAGCAATTACCAGAACTAAGCAGACATGCCTTGAAGTTATCACTAGACATCAGAACATTACCAGCCTAGTACTGACTATGTTCCAAAAAGAAGATGACAGTTGGAAAAAGAAATGCTATTTAAGAAAATGAAACCAAGTGAGAGAGGAAAAGTTATAACCAGCTATCCAGGAATGCTGAGAAACAATTGGTCAGTCAGATCTCTGTGGTCATTAACATACAATAAAGTAACAGTCAGGTATATAATTAGCATAACTCTAGTCATTCCTAGAGAAAATAGGCTGTTCCCAGCCTCCACATCTTTAAATGGGGTCACTATTTGGGCTGACAAAATAACTGTGGTGACACAGAGCACTTCTGTAAGACATCTGGCTTTGTCTTGCTCATCATTCTGATAAATGAGAATTTCAAAGAGGAGACGAGGAAAATCTGAACATGGCAAATCGTTAAATTCAACAGGCAATTCTAGTGGAGTATAAAAGGGATCACTCTGTATGCAACTTTGTGTTCTTCTATAGCTTCATAAGCAGTTTAGTTATTTCAAAGAAAATAAAATTTTAGACAATTTTTGTGCTGACAAAAATATAGTGGAATAATCAGTTACGTCAGTGAGACATGAATAATGAAAAACAGTATTAATTGCCCAGAAATATACTTAGTTGAATGACTTCCATTTTAACACAAACAACTGAAGCTCCAGTAAATTGCAGACTAGTAATTGCATTAAAGTAAAAACTCAGGAGAATGACTTTAACAATAAAAACCCAAACAAAAAACCCCATGCTAGTTGCAGAGCCTACAGCACAGAGTTGGTGCCTTGATGCTTGCCACTCTGTTGTGTCATAACATCCTATCCTTACAATTCCCATTGTTGGCAGAGCTGCAAAATAGTCCTTACCCTGCTTAAAACAAAGTAATAAAGATTAACACATAGGGGGTTTTCCCTATGTTTTAAACTAAGGTAGGACTAAAGAAGACTATGGAGTGCTCATATTAGCCTTCTATTAGCAAACATAGGTGGGTCCTGATTACAGCTGAACACAATCTCTCAGTGGAACTTTCTTGTTGAAACAGAAGTGCAATAAATGGATATATATGCTTGACCAAAATATTAAGCAAAACTGTGAGGTAACAGCAAGTATGTTTTTACAGTGACAAAATTGTCTGCAAAACTGAACAGTGAAAACGGGTTCAGAACAAAAATCCAGAATGAGTATCAGACTTACTCAGTTTGTAGTTAGCAGCCTGTTTCTACTGGCCAGCTTTCCTGAAAATCCTTCTGCAAAACTTTGTACCATATTGCACCATGTTTTTGGTTCAAGACACACACTATGCTACACACATACACAGTAGAATCTTAGGGCAGCACGTGACCACCTCAAGCCCAGTGCAAAGCAGCATTTTCCAAACTACTTCTGGAAAAGAAGATGTCACTGCATTAAACTGCAAAAACCTAGTCCTGGTCATCTAACCCGGGAATCAAGTAGGAATAAACCTTTATAATAAGGATGTTATAAAAATATGGTCCTATTTTACATGCACAGTACAGTTGATCCATGCACACACACTGAATTAAACTTAGTGCCTCCATTACCCAGAGAACCCATGAGCTATGTTGGACACTCAGGTTGACTGACTAAGGGACATCTTTATGTTAGCTGAGGAAAAATATTAAGAAATGCCTCGGCTAGTCTAAGAACTTTACTTAAACAAGCCTTTTACCTTTGGGAAGAAGAGCAAACTCCTAAGTATAACTCAAAATAAAAAGGAAAAAAAAAACCCACAATACCACTGGAGACTCTTAATGGTGAGAATGTTTCACAAGGGAAAACAGATTCTTGAACAAAATCAAAGATAGTTAAATATTGCAAGATGTTACAGCACAAACAAACCCTATAATTTCACAGAATCACAGAATCATTAGAGTTGGAAGGGACCTCTAGAGGTCTAGTCCAACTCTCCCACTGAAGCAGGATAACCTAGAGCAGGACTTCATCCAGGAAGGTTTTGAATATCTCTAGAGATGCAGACTCCACAACCTCCCTGAGCAGCCTATTCCAGTGCCCTGTCACTCTCATTGTAAAGAAGTTTTTTCTTATGTTTAAATGGAACTTCCTATGTTCCAGCTTGTACCTGTTGCCCCTTGTTCTGACACTGGGAACTATTGAGAAGAGCCTGTCTCCATCTTCCTTGCACACACTCTTTAGATACTTGCATACATTGACTTCTGCAAGCAATTATTTTTTTTCATTTCTGTTCTGCAGAGTTTCAGATTAAATTATCAAGATGGGCACTGCTAACCTGCAAATTTATAAAAGCATCATCAGTACATCTGTGGGGAGCCAAGAGAGATAGTAACCAATCACACAGGAAATTTGCGGTTAAACCAGAAACTGAACTCTTGATTTCCTGAAATCCAGTACTGTACATTAACCACAAAAGCATCTTGTTTGAAGGGGAGGAAACTCCCATAGTGAAGTTTAACATACAAAAGAGAAGTAGATGATTTGAACATGAACACTTGGATAAAAACCCAGTTTGCCGAAGAAATGTAAAAGTTTACTTAAAAACAAATGTTCTGTTTTTAAAAGGGAAATTGTGCAGATGCTGCAGGCAAATGTCAATGGCCATGCTAAAAGTACACTTCCAGTGGCAAAAGTCCAACTTCACATAACTGTGAAGCAGACACAAAATGGAACTGGTCCCTGAGGTGATTAGAAAAAGAAAGAGGCCACAATTACTTGCCTTACTATACAAGACAGTGCAGAACAGATAGAGCAGCAAAGAGTAAGAAAAGATTCAATTCCAAAGACATTTATTTTCAAGGCATTTCTGAACATGGGCAAAATGGATGGGCTACTGTGGAGGAGCTCAGAATAAATCCTGTATGACAGTTTCCTGCTATTGCAGATCTCTGTGTTAAGAGTACTCATAGATAGCCCCCTAAAACAGTACCTACACCCTTCAGGGATACTGAAGTAGTTCTTTCAGCCATTAGCTTTTAAGCTGTTGAATACCTTGCAAGTGAAAGATGTGTTATATAAACAGGTAAAGCCTTATTTGATATTACCTTATTAAAAGGGGGGAAAAAATCCTATGAGAATTTTCTGAAGCAAAAGAGGCATTCTTTTCTCTTTGCCTCCTAATTTCAAAATAGCCTAGGTTAACACAAGTGTTTCTGCACATTTTAGGTATGTCATGATTGATTTAGTCCTTGCCTAAGACTTTATTTCTCTAGACACCTAGACAATTTGGGTCCAATTCTGCCATGTATACTACACAAAGGAAACCTAGAGCTAACTTGCAGACATTATGACTTTTTACATGGTTATTACAGTGCTTTCAAAGAGAATAGGAAATGACACAGGAAGGAAAAGCAATTATTATAGGTGTCTCTCAAAGTATGCAGCAGAACAAACAAGAAACATAAAATAATTTTTAAAATATATAAAATATGAAAAGAATACACAAGATTTATATATTACAGCAGCTTAATGCCAGTCTCTTCCTCCCTCCCCTCTCCACCCCATCCTCCCCATCCCTATGATGTTATAGCAATTCCTCCATACTGCACAGGGAAAAAAGGAGCTCTGCCATACAGCTGTAGCCCACTGCTCTCATAGTCTCACTGGTTTGGCTATCCAGGAACACAGAGTATTGCATTTGTCCACCTCTTCAACACTATGCAACTTGACAGATTTCACACAGATGGGCAAAAAATGCATTTATATGGTAGTAGAATAAATAAGGAGCCATGGCCTTTCATGTGGGAGCGACCAATCTGCTGCTGCTGCTGCAACCTGTGGACCTTCAATAGTGGGCACAGGACTGGGATCCAAGTATTTTCAAATCATAGCATTATTTCTTCATAGATGTATTTAATTGCTACACTGTCACTGAGTCCTCAAGAACAGAAAGAGAATGGTTCTCTGCCTGACCTTTCCCTTTGAATTTTTCTAAATAATTAGCCCGCACCAGATGTAAGCATAATGCAAAACAGCTGTAGAACTTCATTTCTTTCTGTCTTCAAGGAGCAAAATCCCTCCCTTAAAAGCTTGCAAACACACTTAGATTTTATGTCAGCATCATTGCAGTTTTGCATTATTCTGCTCATTGCTCAAGATTATTTAAGAAGTATCTCTAATTATTATGAGCGAAACCATCTTCTGTAGTACTTTAAAACCAGGTCTGCTCTTAAGCTGTACTGCCTCTCAAAGAAAGAAAAATGGCTGTTTTTTTGAGACATAGGAGAGTTATTCTTTCCCCACCCACTCTAAAGCATAACAAATTAATCACAGTAAGGTTTCCAAAACATTTCCAGAAAATACTCACTTTATCTTCCTTGTCTACTTACAGAGATGTAATTCTGTAGAAAGTCTAAAATTAAGACCCTGAATAGGGTCCAACAAAAGATTTAAAGCTAAAGCTTGTTCAATAGATTCAGAGTTTAGCTGAAGTTTCAGTATATTCTCAGTCTTACCTATGTATACTTGATCTTTATAACAGACATTAAGTCCTGTGCCTTGGTTTAGGTTTCATCTTTAGTGCTGTAATTTAGATGCTCGTATGCTCTTATGAATGTCTACTATGATTTAAGACGCTGAGAGAAATTCAAACACTGTATTTTTCCTTTGTCTATCTGATATGAAGCCCTGTACATATCAGCTAAGCAAATGAATATAACACCATCAGACATTCCAGGACAGAGTTTATGTTGCACCTTGTAGGCCAGTTGGTCTTCAGTTTTTGAATACGAAAAAACAAATGCAAGAGTTCTCTTTTTCAGAGTAGAATTATGCAAGTAAGGTTTAGTGACATAGCTCGCAAGACGGCAAACTGCTTTTCGTTCAAGAAGGGCAGTATTCACATGAAGTACCCAGTTTTGAGTTGTTCCTTTACTTTCATTGCCTCCTTTTAAAGATTTAGAAATCTTTTTCCATTCAAAATTAAAAGGTATCTCAAATAAAGTGTCAAAATGTACCCTCCTACACCTGTTTCCTAGGTATTGGGCTAAAACTATAAGCCTTGCAGTAATGCAGGACAGGACACACATTTTGGAGCTATAGAAAAGAAAGCAGTAAATTCTTATTTTCTGGATAATTCACATTAGCAATGCAGGATGTGAGCAGGGGTTATATAAGCTTAGTTATGCATTTATCTGCAAAAAAGTAGAAATTGCTTCAGCAAGGCTATGCCACTGTAGCTACATGAATTAACTCTAAACCTGCTACAGTGGCATTTGTCCTGGTTTCAGCTGGGATAGAGCTCATTTTCTTCCTAGTAGCTAGAATAGGGCTATGTTTTGAATTTAGTATGGGTTGTGGTATGAGAAGTATGCTGATGCTTTTAGTTGTTGCTAAGAAATCAAGGACATTTCAACTCTGTGTTTTTCTAGCATGCAGGAGCACAAAAAGCCAGAAGGGAACACTGGATCCAAAGTGGCCAATGGGATATTCCATATCATGCAAAGTAATGCTTAGTACATAGATGAGAGCTGGCTGGGAAGTCACTCTCTTGCTCTTCTGTAATCAGTTTCAGGATCTCTCTCCTCCTGGATTGCTAGCCAGGGACATGCTGGGCATCGGTCAGTGAGTGGGGTGAGCAGTTGCACTGTGCATCACTTGTTTGTATATTATTATTACTATTATTATTATTTCATTTCAATTATTAGATTTTTTTATCTCAACCCACAAGTCTTTTCACCCTTACCTTTCTTATTCTCTCCCCTACTCCCTGGGGTAGCAAGGGAAAGTGAGCAAGTGGCTGCCTGGTATTTAGCAGCCTGCCAGGTTAAACCGTAACAGAATTATAGCATTCAAAATATTACCAGAAACAGGTGGTAAAACTAGTTAAAAACACTTAAAAATGTGACAGCATCTAGACCATCTCTATGATGGAAACACCCAAAACCACACAGGAGCTTATCAGGAATAAATATTTATTCCAAGCAACACTATTTAGCCCTCTGATAAATCAAAAAGAATACCACAGATTCAGATGTTGGTCGGGAATATTAATACACTACACCACAACTACTTAAGAATTCCTGAGCTTTTTTGACTAGTCTTAACATAGATAATCTTAACATGGATAATAATAACAATAATCCCATATGTACACACTCAGACAGAAAGAAAAGCCTCCCCCTCGGGTACCCAGAATCACTTGTCTCACAGGCACAAATTTCACTCAGAGATATATCAGGAAAAAATACATCACTCACCAAAGATGAGGTCACTCAATCTCAAGAACTTTCCTTAGGCAATGTCCCAACCTAAGTGGGGTAGGCTGCCTGGCAGACCCACTAGTCCAAGAGAAAACCCAACTGGCTTCTGGGTGGGGAACTCTGTTTTTGTAGACTAGGTCAGATCTGACCTGTGGTCATTCATTTGTTACTCTACCTGGGTCAAGACACCCTACTGGCTGGGGACCCTGTTCCTTGTCAGAGGGTTCCCCCCTAGCAATCCCCAAATTCCCAGCAAAAACCAGGTGCCATCCTGTCTGCTGGTAAAGGCCAGAAATCAGTCTCAGCACCACCCAGTCTGGCTGACACTGGAGGGCTCATCAGGAGTTCTCTTGCTATATCCAGAGAGCTTACCAGATACTGTAACAACCCTCAGCACTGGTGGGGGGACGGGGGAGGCATGAGTGCTCTGCCACAATTTCTTAGTCCTCTAGATAAAAGGGAAATTTTGAAATGCAGAATGTGTTAGGAAGTGATGGGGGGCTACCACATACCAATTTTACTTATTAACACTTCTCACAAGTCAGGTTAGGTCACAAAGCTTAAAAATAGGTATCTGTAATACAGCTTCCCCCTCCTGTAATAGCTTTCCAGAAATGCCACATCTAACAAAGCAGGTGCCTGTTCCATGACTCAACCTTGAGGTTAACCATGCATGCAAAAATACCACTGTACACAGACTGAAGACAAGCCACAAACTAGAGCAAGACATTAACAGCACTTTTAATGTATCAATTTATTGCATATGTCAGTACATAAAAATAGAAAAGTGGGTTTTTTGTAAAATTAATTTTATTGTAAAAACCAGACTAGAATGAGAATGTAAAAGTTTGCCACATTTAGCACATATACGGGAACATTTATGCTTTGTCTACAAAACTTAGCAATACTTCAGAAGACATTTTTGCTTCAACCATACACTAAAGAAAAATCAAATAAAAAGCTTGCATCATATATTCAATGACTGTTTCTGAATTCATACCACAAGTGATATTTAGAACTTGAATATGCTATCTCTATTTACACTTCTGCAGGGTTTGACTCGAAATTATACAAGCAAGATGGCACTGTAAATTATTCTTAATGGGATACATCAGGCTGATCCCACTACATGCAAGAGGCACTGACTTTACATTTGGCAGAAGTGCCCCTAGCAAAATCACCTGTCATTAACAGAAATATAAATGTAATTCTCAAGAATGAAATTATGAAAGACAAAAGGAGGTATGTCTGCATCATCTTGCTAATACAAGAGACCATACCCTGGACTCTATTCAGCCTTGCATTCGTCACTGTGAATATCCAATGTGATACAAATTATGAACTTAGAGATGCTAATATGCATATTTTGTATAGTTAACCCATCTGCTCTTCAACTGAGAGATTGTCCATAGCCTATCAAATGTATTTGTGCTCTATTTCTAATTTTACCTGAGAAATGGACATGAGGGCAGCTATACCAGTTAACATTTCTTTTGATGAAAGCACAACTTATCTCTGCATTTCACAGTTTGGAATGTAAACTTGGATTAGCAGGAAGCCTCAAGTATTTCCACTAATTAAAACCACATACACGTGTGCAAACACAAGGTCTTACCCGGATGTTTCCTCACAAGGATTCTACTGTTACAGCCGTTCCAGTTCAACCCCTGACCTTCCTGTTCGTTTTTTTTTTGTTTGTTTTTTTCCTTAAACTTAAAAAGTTCCTCTTATAAAAGAGACATTCCTTTAATGAGCATATTTAAACCAAGAGGCTTTCTTACAAACCTGTGAAAATAACTCACCTTCCTTTTCTAAAACTAGAAATTTATATATACAGGACAAATCCTTGCAATCATGTAAACACAGAGAACTGTTAAGGGAACACATATAACGGTATTGAGCAGAATAAATGTAACAGTATTATAATACACCTTTTGGCAATTTAAAGTTGTTATTACTGCTATATTACTCACAGTTCACTGTCTAAAAATGGCTTTTAGCAGCAGGTCACTATGAGTTTCCATCACACAAACCATTAAATAAAAAATAAGTCTTGACTTGTTGAAACAAGTTTTTTCCTCCTTCTCCCTCCTTTAAAAGATCATATGCACAGCAGAGGAATATTGCATAAAAAAATATTTTCCTACCTTTTTTTCTTTTAATGAATTTCATAGCCAACACAATGAAAAATAGGATAATAGACATTCATTCACAACTGCATGCGCCTAGTCCATTAAGGGAGAAGTAAAAATGTGCATATGTGGAAGAAACCACGTTAAGTGTAAAAGATGCATATATGTGACAATTGTGCCTTCTCATACCCAATACTGCAAAAAACAGGCAAAGTTTCATCTTTATGTCCTGCAGACAACATGGTAAAATGATATGGCTTGATAATAAAATATAATGTTTAAATATAGTCCACTTTAAACAGTTCCAGATTGTCATAATCTAATGCCACACATTTGACTTCCACTTGGCAACGTGTGCCCAAATAAGAATACTTTATTATTATGTGCCACATAATACAGGGGCTCTTTTTGTTTGAGGTGTGTGTTTGTCTTTGATTGGCAGGGAGCGGGGTAAGAAGTTGTGTTACTTTAGAAATCAACATTTTATAGAAATTTGTATTTAATAGTGAGTTATGACAACTTCTGAAACAATTACTTCCTTTCTCTTCATTCTATCTCCAACAAGTAATGTATTCTTTTGGCTTTACCAACTTGTTTTTAGAAAAGCAGTATTTGCCCACGTGTCTTCCTTCTCTCTCCCCAGCTTAATTCTAAAGCAATGTGAAGTAGCTGAAACAATATATGCAAAAAGTTCACATTAGCATTTTGGAATACATCAGGGAAAGGAAATGCTATGCTATATTTATTAACTCCCTTCTGCTATATAAACAAAACCCCTCAAACTTCACCAAAATACCTTTCCCACCCACCTCTCCCCCAAAAATACCAGCTCTGGAAGGTGGAGATGAGTTATAGTTTCATTCAGATTTAAAACTACGCTCTCTCTACAATTAATTCAGGCTTATAGATCCAAAAAGCTCTACAGGTTTTTCAATCAGCTCTAAGAAAACCTTAATAATAGTATGACAAAAGATACTTACCAGAGGAAGCAGCAACTTCTGGTATGTATGTGTTTATTTAAATTTTAAAAATGACATTTAAGTAAAGATGTATCACCCTATCTATAAAATGCTGGCAACTACCATGTGTACGTAAGACCTGTAAGTCCCTGTAATAAATTTTAGCAGGCACAACAAGACAACTTAAGCAGAAGCTTTAAATACCACTGTCCATCAGGAAACAGATTTTAAGTGTGTACTAAGATGCCTTTCTGAATTGGGACAAGGTAAAAGTCTATTTAAAATAAAAAAAAAGCAATCCAAAGGGCAATTGCACAGATTGTGTGGAAGATTTTCCACAGTTTGTTCTCCAAATAAAAGTATTTTGAAGAGGCAAACTATCACCTGCAGCA
The DNA here is from genome assembly GCF_020740795.1 of Apus apus. Taxonomy (NCBI): domain Eukaryota; kingdom Metazoa; phylum Chordata; class Aves; order Apodiformes; family Apodidae; genus Apus; species Apus apus. The sequence goes on along the minus strand of NC_067282.1, from coordinate 58,172,836 downwards.
AATAAGAAATTAAATATGTAGAAGAGATTTTAAGAGCCCCACACTCCATACAACTTTGATATGACTATGTAGGATAAGGACTCCTAAAATCTAACAAAACAAAGAAACCAAATGCCAACATTCAGTCATAATCAAACTCTCTCAGTTTGAGTACTGCTGGCTCTGAAATGGTTATACTAGCTTAAAAAAATAATAGAATCATAGCATGTTAGGGGTTGGAAGGGACCTCTAGAGATCATCTAGTCTAACTCCCCTGCTAGAGCAGGACCACCTAGGGCAGGCCACACAGGAATGCATCCACACAGGTTTTGAGTCTCCAGAGGAGACTCCACAACTTCTCTGAGCAGCCTGTTCTAGTACTCAGTCACCCACAGAGTAAATGCTAAGGTGGAACTTCCTATGTTCTAGCTTATACCCATTGTTCCTTATGCTATCACAGGGCACCACCAAAAAGAGACTAGCCCCTTCCTCTTGACACCCACCCCTCAGGTATTTATAGACCCCTATCAACCTTCCCAAGACTAAACAGCCCCAGGTCTCTCAGCCTTTCTTCATAAGAGAGATGTTCAAGACCCTTAACCATCCCCACAGCTCTCCATTGGACTCTATCCACTAGATCCCTGTCTCGCTTGAACTGGGGAGCCAAAGCCAGATACAGCGTTCCATGTGTGGTCTCACCAGGGCAGAGTAGAGGGGGATGAGAACCTCCCTAGACCTGCTAGATCCCAGCAGAGCTAAAGAAAAATAACTGCTGACATTTAGGCTACTTCCAGGTGGTACAACAGAATGGTAGCACTTTCTACAAACATGTTAAAATAAATGATATCTCTTTTAATCTAACTAAGCTTAGGTCTACCAATTTTAATGCATTTATTTAATTTAAAATTTATTATCCTTAATCCTTGATTGTATTACCCTTACTGTAACTACTGTATACATGAATCTCTAATCATGTGGTCACTGGTAATTATTTGGATTTGTTTCTTTTAGAGGTATAAAGGGCACATTTAACTATACCAGCCTAAAATTCAAACACAAATGCACTTTACCTTGTATGACACTCCTTCCAACACCACCCACTCTGCCATAGGAAATCCCACCTCAAATGCACAAGCATACTAGTACCAACAAATAGTTTGACTGCATGTTAGTGAAGAGAGCTTGGAGCAGAACAGAGCATAGACCACATTGCTCCCTTTTTGAAGGGTTACTTCTACGAAAAAAATCGCCTGGGCAAAATCCTGAAGCCATGGTGTTTGAGCACATACGAATTCCTGGGCACTGTAATACAAATGGTAAAATGAAAACAGTGCAAGCATCTTTTCCTCTTCAGCTGCAGTTTGAAATATATACGTATGCATAACCACAAAAAACAGTAATAACCCAAGACAGTATACCTGCAAGTATACTCTACCGTTAATGTAATATTATGTAACATATTAAAGATTTCCCACCTTGCATAATATAAAATTTCAAGGAATCAAACACTAATCTCATGCATGGCACACTTTAAATAAACTCGAAGAGAAACGACAAATCATTGTGCTAACCCTGACTGTCCAAAAAGCTCACACATACAGCAGTGAATACCAAAGAGCCTTCTGTTTTTCTAGACTAATACATTCTGTACTACTTTTGTAGCAAGTTCCTTTAATAGCATCTGTTGTACATATCAAACAAATGGAATATATGGACAGAGATACCAAAAAAGTATGAGAAAGACATAAAATGGTTCATTTACAATGCTGCAAATGTAAAAGTTATCTGGAACATCTTAATAAAGCATCAGACCTTTCAAAGTTTAATTTCACTCTTTAGGCAAGTACAGACATGACATACATTTAAAAATGGACATTCTTTTACCACTTTTCACAAATCAAGGTACAGTGCACGTAGTCCTCCCACCCCAAGGAAGAATATCAATTATATTATTGTTACGTTAGATGATGTTTTCGCCATTTCTTCAGGGGAGTGGCTCTTTATTACTTCTTTGATGAACTGTTCAAGTGCAGTGAAATAACCCTGGCACTGCCAAGTGTCATTATGAGTTCCATCAGGAAATATCGCCAATCTCTTAGTCCGAGCTGGGGATAATTCATAAAGTTGCTTCATCATAACTGGTGGAATTAACTGGTCAGACAACCCAGAGATGAAGAGGGAAGGCATTCTGCACTGAGAGATTTTTCTGTAGGACAAAAATTTATTTTTGTAGCACCATAAAGGAAGATACCTCATTGGAAAGAAAGAAAACAAAGTGCTGGCCATGTATGGGATACTAAGAAAGGTGTTCTCCACCACAATGGCAGAAATCCTATGGGAATTTTCAGAAGCTAAGTGAATAGCTACTGCTCCCCCCAAGGAACGGCCAAAAAGAAAAATTTTTGTTTTATCAAGATCAGACCGAGTCATCACATAGTCTAACACAGCCTCAGAATCTAAGTACAAACCTTCTTCACTTGCTTCTCCTTCACTTTTTCCATACCCTCTATAATCAACAAGAATTAAGTTTACTTTCAGGTTTACCAACATTAACAAAGCATTTGGTAACCTGTGGCCTATGTTGCCTGCATTCCCATGAAAGTAAATGACGGTTGGAGAATATGCTGCATTGTCCCCTGTATATCTCAGCAGAATAAGATTGAGAAGAACTCCATCTTTGGTCTTGATGAAGATATTTTCATGTGGTATACCAGTAGGCATAGGAACATAAAGGCGTGATGAAGAGGGCTGTTCAGGAAAGTAAAGCAGCACATCCTGGAATTTATATAGTATACCTGCTATTGATACAAATATTAATACAAGTAGTATTATGCCTCCATACAAGTGAAAAGTTACTATCAAGGGTAAAAGACAAATACGGCAGAGACTCCAAGACCAGGAAGCCAAAGCTAGTAGCCATCTTTTAACAAAGTTCCAAAGCATCCATGACTTTTCCATTGTAGAAGTCAGTGATCTTTTACTCCAAGTAAATCCTGTAAAAAAAACCCAAACATATGTATAAATATAGGGGAATGAGAAAGGAAGCGATTTAAGCATTCATGGTAAGTCAATACACCCAATCAAACTCCCTTTGAATTTGTGGAAAACATTCAATTCTGTAAAACAAGCAGAAAAGCAATTATAATAAAATGGCTACAGAACTCTTCAAAATCCCATTTACACGGGCAAAGTCCACCAGTAAGTGTCACTAGAAAAACAGTCATCTGGGACCATAACTTATGTTCTCCCTCATTCATCCCTAAAGACCAACAGAACTACCATACAAACCGTGTCACCAGTTTGTCAAAGTTTCTCATGTAATTCTCAAATCCAGAGAACTCACAAAAAATAGCCCTTATTTCTATGTTGCTACTGCTTAAGGCTAAGAGGAGCATTCAATCAGCCTATGCACTTCACTCTGCAACCAGCAGAGGCTCCCAATGCATACTGAATCTCCAATGTTTAGTAGTTGGGGTTTAGAGTCTTCATCAACTGTGATTACTGAGCAATATATAAACTGGTCAGAAGACAGACAGCCCTCTACAATAGGATAACACACTTCAGTTACATTTATGACAGTTGTTTTGCTATATTTGGATTGGTTCCGATTTACAATGATAGCTTTCCACTATTAGATCAGTAATCCATACTCAATCTTTAGCTGAATGAGAAATTGCATGATCATACAAGACCACTGAAAGCAGTCAGCTAACTACACTATTCTCTGCTCAGTGAAAAACACAACAGCTGAAAAGACCAAATATACTTTCTGGAAGTATTAACACAAGTTCACTTGTTTACGAATGCTCTAAGTTACATAGCAGATAGTAATTACAGTTTAGAGACACTCGAAAGTTAAAACCTCCTATAATGATGTAGTGCAGCAAGAAGCTGAATTAACTCCAGAGTCGTCTCACATGCACCAGCCATCTTGGTAGGATCAAGTGATAAAAACAGCCACAGCCTTTGCACTCCATAAATAAGACAAGCACACAACGTAGGAAAAACTGCCATCTCTTTTATGCAGACAATCATATATCAAGCAGAAAAAAATAAGTGTTGCATCTTAAGGTTCACATATTAACCAAAGGCAACAAGAAATTAAGCTTTTACATAGTGTATCTGCTCCAAATATGCAGAACTTGTGAAACATAAAGTAGTCTGGAGAGTGATTATTCGAACTTTGTTCTCTTACATTATTTATGTTCACTATCCATATACAAGTATGCACAAGTATTATACAATATCTATATGAAAATTTAATTCTTGTGATCCATTTCTCTAGTAAGGAAGTTACAGTGATTAGGATAAACAAAGTAAGTAATTTGTAAGAGAACACTGAAATGAAGCTGGATGATCTTCAAGGTCCCTTTCAACCCAAACCATTCCATGATTCTATGAAAGTGCTACACTACTGAGATATCGCTGCTGTGTGAGTACTTCTAATACATACATAGAGGTATATATAAAAACTCTGCTACTGGAGATGCAAAACCAGTGCATCCTACAACTGGAACTCAATGTATGGTAGTTAGCAGGAAGGGTAAACTATACAGCCACAAATGTTCCATACTCACCTACATATTTAAGTAAAGCTGACTACTCTGCACTAAGGAACAACTACATGACTACTAAAAGTTTTCCTCCCGGACACATGAAACTTCTAGTTCCATCTGTTCCCAGGCTTGAATCAGACCATGTCTCTTACTTCATGTTTTACTGCAAGATTTGTTAGCTAGAGAACTAAGATACAAGTTTGTCCCAGGTTCTTCCCTGCCTCCTTCCATTACCAATTAAGAGATACCTAGAAAGGAAAATGATGGTTTCTCAAACAAGCACACAGGCCTATAAAAGACTCTAAACTAAGCCAATACAAGCTCATTCCCACTAAAGCTACAAACCAGGCTTTCTGTGGAGTACAAAGTAGCAGGCTTTCCCCGTGTTATCTAGTTTGACCTCAACAGTAGAGTATGACACAAGCACAACCACACTTCCACAAAAAGGACATAAATGAAAAGTGTAAGCTAAAACAATTTTCAGTGAATGATAAGGTGTTTCTCAACAGAAGTGTGTAAGATTTGAGACTGCTCAGCATACTACAAGACTTCACACACAACCACTCCCTCTCTGCCCCACCTCTCTTATTTTTTAAGAAACAGCACCACTGTATTTAAAGTAATTGTCATAACTTTGCCAGTGTTGAGGTTTTCCTATAACAAGAAGTCACATCCCACTTTACAGCATATACAGAAACAGTATTCTGTAACAGCTGATTATTAAACTAAGTTAGACTGTGAAAACAAGCATAAGGGTGTTTTTTTTGTTCTTCAAACTTGTCATGAAAGTCAATGGCTGCAGTAAGTATAGAGTCACCAAGAGCATCTGGCAGATGTTTTGCTAGAAAATACTATATAAACTGTTTTTGTTCTTATCTATTCCTGCAAACAGTAAACTTGTGGGAGGTAGTTCTCCCCCTCTACTCCACGCTTTTGACACCCCACCTAGAATACTGTATCCAGTTCTGGGGCCCCTAACGTAAGGAGGATATGGAGTTCTTGGAGCAAGTCCAGAGGAGGGCCACAAAGATGATCAGAGGGCTGGAGCATGTCTCCTACAAAGACAGGCTGAAAGAGTTGGGGTTGTTCAGCATGGAGAAGAAAAGTCTCTGAGGAGACTGTATAGTGGCCTTTCAGTACCTGAAGGGGCTACAGGAAAGCTGGGGAGGGACTTTTTACAACGGTGTGTAGTCATAGAATAAGGGGGAAATAGCTTTAAACTGGAAGAGGGGAGATTTAAGTTAGACAGGAGGAAGCAGTTCTTCACTATGTGGGCAGTGAGACACTGGCAAAAGTTGCCTAGGGATGTTGTGGCTGCTCCCTCCCTGGAAGTGTTTTCAAGACCAGGCTGGATGGGACGTTGAGCAACCTGGTCTAGGCGGAGATGTCCCTACCCCTGGTAGTATGGTTGGAACTACATGATCTTTAAGGTCCCTTCCAATCAAGACCATTCTAGGATTCTAGAAAATATTAACAGAAAGGGAGACAGAGTAACTTAAATTATTTACTTCTAGTTCAATGTTTATTAATCTCCAAATATGTAACCTGTGTTCAGTTTGTCCAGACTTGTAAAGAGACAAGTAGAAGACAACATCGAAATCCATAGCTCATTCATGGAAAGCATGAACACAGGACAGCAGAGTAACCCAGTTCAACTGTGCCTTTGGCTTAAAGGCCGTTAAAGACTAGTGCAGCTTACACAGCCATGGAACTGTACTGCCTCTCAAAACAAAATGAAATTTGGAAGTGTGAGTTTCAATTCTATGCCACAGAGACATACACATATGTAAATTCTATTGTACATTTTGACTTGGTCTGCATTTTTGATACTAAAAAGTGCTATTTTCACACACTAATTACATTATAAAACATTTACCTTTGGATGTGATGATTTCCCAGGCCTCATCTCTGCCTGAAAGACAATTCCATTTATGAACTTTGAGTACAATTGCTTTTGAATTACACACATAATTATTTTATTTGAAATAAATGAAGACAAATAGTAAAGTGCTAACAGCCAGTACCCTGCAGAAATTATATCTGCTTAACTGATGGAACCATGAATTGGTTCATGATCCTCTTGTCAAGTTTAGCTCTTGTTTGAAACATATAATGAACCTGAAAACACCACCTTATAATGAAGTTCAAGAATCACACTGGAATGACTTGTGTTTCATATGTACAACACAGAGCATAGAACATACACAGTGCATAAAATAAAGTTATGATAGATTTACATTGCCTCCTTAAAGCTAACTTTTAGTATAGGAACAGCTTTAAAGTCAGTGCTAAGAAATGCAGTCCGGTGTTTATTGGCTGCTTTCTCATTAGAAAACTTGAAAAAGTAAGTCAGTTCTAACACTCACTGTAATCCTTCAGATTTCAGTTTCAAAACAAACAAAATGAGGTATTTCTTAAGAACACAAAAAAATACCTGAAGACACCTATTTCTTTCTACTGCATCACTTTCCCCTACACTCCACCTCCTCCAGACGCAGACAAGATTTACACAAGATCCACATTTACTTATACTTATTCAGAAGGCTTATATAAGTAGAAACACTAAGTCCCCAGCTGTAAAAAAACATAGCTTCAGAATGGGAACTAATCTGGAAGACAACCTGTAAGTCTAGGAAGAATAGGAAAAATACACTTTCTTAGTACTAAACTCTTACTTAGAAAAACAAACAAACAAACAAAAAGTTAGAACAGAAAAGTAGCTACTTCTAGCCAAGGAAAAAAGCTGAGTAAGAACCACAATGTGGCAGACAAATATGTAAGGGCTCTGCCTTTTAAAATCAGCAAGTCACTTCTACTTTTTTCACATAGCAAACTTCCACAGCTCATAATTCATAATTGAAAGTGTTTTCTCCCTAAGTCTTATTACACTTCCCCTCCCAACTGACAAATCTTAATTAACCTTAGAAGTATGTCTTGATTGATGCCATTACTGAATTTAAAAAACACCCAAACAAAACAACAAAGCAGCAAGGATGGCTATCAGATCTGAGCCTTTTCAGCGAGCCTGATCTTCTAAAACCTATTACTTTTCAAGCATATTAAATTATTTCCGTTTTTACTTAGCAGAAAACACCCTACTCAGCCTTCTCAATACACTCACTTGGCACATGAAGCAACACCTAAGTTACCCTCTGCCCCACCTTCCACAAGCAGCCCCACGCGCAGACGCCGTTCCGCACGGCAGCAGAGGCAAACGAAACGCCGGAGCAGGGTCCTCACGGCGAAGGCGCGGGAGCTCTCCCAGGGCCCCGCAGGGAGGCACCTGAGGAAACCCGCCGCGGCGCTGCCGGCCCAGCATTCATTCCCTCGGGAAGAGACCCCCCGAGAGGCGGGCGCAGAACCGCACACCCCTACGGGACGGCACCCGCCCGCCAGCCCTTCCCGCCCGGGGAACCGCCTCCCTGAGTCACGGCGAGACCCCAAACCACAGCCCACCCGTCACCCCCGTCCCGCTTCGGCCCCACAGGCGCCGACCGGCCGTGCGGGGACGGGCCCGGCCGTGCGGGGACGCGGGACGGGCCCGAGGGGACACGCACCTGCCGCATCCTCCCGCGCGGCCGCCGCCGGCGGGGCCCGGGGCCGGAGCAGCCCCCGAAACGCAATTTCAACCGCGGCTGCTTTCGAGACAGGAAGTCACGGCTGCCGCAGCTTCCGCTTCCCGGCCAGCGTCCCTCCGCTCCCCTTTCTGCCCCTTCCTCCGCGCGGGGCTCTGCCGGCGCTTCTCCGCCACCGCGGTAACTGCGCAGGCGCGGCCGCCGCCGCCGCCGCCGCCACAGCCGGGCTCTCCCTGCGCGGCCGGAGCCGCAGCGCCCGGGGGAGGAGCGCGGCCCGCGGCGTCAGAGGGCGCTGCTCCTCTTCCGGGACGGGGGCTGGCGGCTGTGACCCGGGGTCCGCGCCTGCCCTCCTCTCTGCCGGGATCCGCGGCTTCGCGTAAGTCTCCTCCGGGGCGCGTCTCGTCTCTTCTCTCTCCGCCGTCTGCCTGCCCCTTCGCTCCGGCCAGGGCTCCTCCACCAGCCCGCCTGGTGTCCGTTCCACACACCACCCCGCCCGTGATCACGGCAACGCTGCAGCGCCGCGGGCATCTGGGCTGTGCGGGGCCTGCTCCGGCCGGCGTCACCCCCCCTGGAGCTGGCACCGGGACGCGCAGGACGCCGCTCCTCCGGTGCCGCCCATGGCGGGCCCCGGGGGGCCTCCTCAGCCGCCGGTGACGGGCTGTGCTGCGGGGGAGAGCGGCGGGGGACGCGGGCCTCCGAGCGGCAAGGGCGGCGGGAGGGGTGTGCGGGGCCTCGGAGGTGCCGCTTTGTGCCGGAGCGCGGCAGGCGGGCCGCTTGGTGACACCCGCAGCCGCGGAAGGTGTCCCGGCTGCTGACGCTGAAGTAAAGATAACGGCGAAATCCTGATCAGAAAAATGAGAAAAATCACTACATCCTAATTAGAGATACGTTCTCAAGACAGGACAACGTGCTGGCGTTTTCTTACTCTACAAATACATGTTTTTTGTTTTTTTTTTTTCCGTAGTGGAAAACGAACCCTGATGGCTTCCACACCTGCTTCACAGCCTTCTCCCAAAAAAACGGTGGCCTCTCACGTGCCTTTTGCGGATCTGTGTTCGACACTGGAGCGAATACAGACATGTAAGTCTCGTCCAGAGAAAACCAAATATTTCAAGGATTTCCTGGATTCCTGGAGAAAATTCCATGATGCTCTTCATCACAAAGAGTCAGATGTCACTGATTCTTTTTATCCAGCTATGCGGCTTATTCTTCCACAGTTGGAAAGAGAAAGGATGGCATATGGAATTAAAGAAACTATGCTTGCAAAGCTGTATATCGAACTGCTTAATTTGCCAAAAGATGGGAAAGATGCTGCAAAGCTTTTAAATTACAGAACACCTACTGGCTCACGTGCAGATACAGGAGATTTTGCAATGATTGCATACTTTGTGTTAAAACCTAGAAGCCCAAAACAAGGCAGACTGACAATAGAGCAAGTCAACGAACACTTAGATGCAATAGCTAATAATAATGCTGCTAAAAACAAGAGTCTGTTAAAGAAAAGTCTTCTCCAGTTAATTACCCAGAGCACAGCACTGGAACAAAAATGGCTCATCCGGATGATCATCAAGGATCTAAAGCTTGGTGTTAGTCAGCAAACTATATTTTCCATTTTTCATCCTGATGCTGTTGAACTGCACAACGTCACCACTGATTTGGAAAAAGTTTGCAGACAGCTGCATGATCCCTCCGTCTCACTTAGTGATGTTTCTATCACATTGTTTTCTGCCTTTAAACCAATGCTTGCTGCCATTGCTGATGTCCAGCAAATTGAGAAACAAATGAATAACCATCTATTCTACATAGAAACGAAGCTGGATGGTGAACGTATGCAGATGCACAAAGATGGAGATGTGTATAAATATTTTTCCCGAAATGGGTTTGACTATACACAGCAGTTTGGTGCTTCCCCCCTTGATGGTTCGTTAACGCCATTTATTCATACTGTATTTAAGAGTAATATACAAAATTGCATTCTCGATGGTGAAATGATGGCTTACAATCCTGAGACACAAACCTTTATGCAAAAAGGGAACAGATTTGACATAAAAAGAATGGTGGAGGACTCTGATCTGCAGACGTGCTTCTGCGTGTTTGATGTGTTGATGGTTAACAATCAGAAGTTGGGTCACGAAGTACTAAGCAAAAGATACGAAATCTTAAGTAGTGTGTTTACCCCGGTGACAGGCAGGATACATGTTGTACAGAAAAAAAGTGCCAGTTCGAGAAAAGAAGTAGTTGATGCTTTAAATGAAGCAATAGATAACAGAGAGGAAGGGATTATGGTGAAAGATCCCATGTCCACCTACAAGCCTGACAAACGTGGGGAAGGCTGGTTAAAAATCAAGCCGGAATACGTCAGTGGGCTGATGGATGAACTAGACCTTTTAATTGTTGGTGGTTATTGGGGAAAGGGCTCACGTGGTGGAATGATGTCTCATTTCCTTTGTGCTGTTGCAGAGACCCCCCGTCCAAATGAGAAGCCTATTGTTTTCCACTCCATTTGTCGTGTTGGCTCTGGCTATACTATGAAGGAATTGTATGATCTAGGTTTGAAACTGGCTAAACACTGGAAGCCTTACCATAGGAAGGACCCTCCCTGTAACATTTTGTGTGGAACTGAAAAACCTGAAATGTACATTGAACCTTGCAACTCTGTCATAGTTCAGATTAAGGCAGCCGAGATTGTGAACAGTGATATGTACAAAACTGACTGTACTTTGAGATTTCCCCGAATTGAGAAGATAAGGGAAGACAAAGAATGGTACGAGTGCATGACTTTAGACATGTTAGAAGATCTCAGAAGCAAAGCACAAGGGAAGCTGGCATCTAAGCACCTTCATGTAGATGAATATGATGAGCCACAAGAGAAAAAGAGGAAGACTGTATCAAAGGTGAAGAAGATAATTGGAATAGCTGAGCAATTTAAAGCTCCTGATCTTTCTAATGTAAGCAAGGTTTCAAGTATATTTGAAGATGTTGAGTTCTATGTTGTGACAGGAACATCAAAACACTCCAAGTCTGAACTGGAAAGCAGAATAGCTGAATGTGGTGGCAGCGTCGTGCAGAATCCGGGGCCGGAGACGTACTGCGTCATTGTAGGAGCTGAGAATGTCAGAGTGAAGAACATCATTGCTTCCAACAAATACGATGTGGTGAGGGCAGAGTGGCTCCTTCAGTGTTTTCAAACCAAAATGCTGGTGCCTTGGCAACCAGCCTTTATGATTCACATGTCTCCTGACACAAAAGAACATTTTGCTCGTGAGTATGATTGTTATGGAGACAGCTACACAGCAGATGCAGATATTGCACAACTTAAGGAAGTGTTCTCAAGAATAAAAAACCTTCAAGTGATGCCTTTGGACGTGATAGCAGAGTTAGAAGAACGCTATTCATGGAACGGTTGTCAGCTCAGTATATTCAGAGGAAACACTGTTTATGTGGACTGTTACGCTGTTCTTAATGACCCCACGACCAAAATCCATGGAACAACACTATCAATTAGAGCTTTGGAGCTCCGTTTTTATGGTGCAAAAGTAGTCCCTCACCTTGAAGAGGGTATTTCCCATGTTGTTACAGGAGAAGATAATTCCCGAGTAAAGGAGATGAAAGCACTCAGGAGAACATTTGGTAAAAAATTTAAAATAGTTTCGGAGCTGTGGGTAACAGAGTCAGTGGAGGAAGGAGTCCCAAAGAATGAAAACAAGTACTTGATTTAACATAAGTTACTTGGAGTGAAAGCATTCTTGTTGGTATAAATGGAGTTGGGTATTATGAGTTTGCCTTATTTTTTTAAGTGTGATTTACTGTCTATTTAAAACTGGCTCTGACTAAAGAATAACACTGTATTGTTGAAATTAGAGGAAGCAACAGGATGCCAAGCAAAGTTGGACGGGGAAAAAAAAAATCACCACTAGATAAATAATGTAAGGCTTTTACTTCACCAACAGGCCTCAGGAGAGTGTAATATTTTACTTAAGAGAATTCTAAGCTTTTAATAGTGCATGCCTCCATTGTTCAAAATGGAGACAATAATTTACTATTTTGTGAAGATTCTACTATTTAACATACTATTTATCAATTTACAAATCAATTACAAAAGATTTATGGTTTTGTAGAATTGTTTTTTTCTGTATATTCCATATGCTACAGAATTCAGTAATTTATAAACCTTGTCTATACTATTTTAATGTGTTTCTGTTGTTTTTAGCAGAACCCCACACAGCCTCAGTAGCACTTTGTTTTGAGGATATTGCATTGATCCCATGTTTCTTTGTATAAATAACCGTTGTAAAATAAAACTTAAGCTTCTGATGGAGGTGCTAACAAATTAATAATGACCTGTATATCTGTAAACTGCAAATCAATTACTTAAAAAGTGTAATGATCCCCTGTGCTCATTACAGTTAAACCATGAAGTGTGACAGAGCTGGGCTTTTACACTTAACTGCCAGCTTTGTATTTTAAAAGATGTTCAATGTTATTTGAGTATTGTAAGATTAATTTCCAACTATCCCATTCAATGTATATTTTTTTTCAATGACTAAATAAAATATATTTTTTTAAGTGTGCCTGGTATGTTTTTTTTAGTGAGAGATAACTCTTGAAAACCACAGAACTTACTTTCTCATTTTACTCTGTAAGATAATTTGTGCAGTAACTTCGAGGGGAGAAAAGTCCAGGCTTTGTTTCTTGTTATGTCATTACTAGTATCAAACAGAACTGCTGTTGGGCTGATGACACAGAACCAGTTTTTGGCTGACCTATTTCTTTAGTGCTTTTTCTGGTTGTATTCATATAAAAATTACTGTAAAAAGAACTGGGAAATGTTATAGGAAAGGCTAATTGGAAGGAAGTTTATTCTTAACTGTAGTAGTTATTGTAAGCATTTGGAGCTCCCTTTTTACATGAAATATGCTAACTAGGGAAAATGTAATAACTGCTTTTCTTAAGCCACCATATAAGTTGCAAAAAGAATATTTCTGATATACATAAAATGGTACAGACTGAAAGTACATTATCTTTTTCTCTTAATAATTCAAGTAGAAAATTGGTATATGTGAAATATAATACTTTGGTTTTAACTTATTTTACATCTTCTGTGTAAATGTAATATATTTTGATTTATAAATAGAAAATTAAAAGAGATTTCTCCTAAATGAGTTTTAGTAAAATATGTATTTTAGGTGGTCCTACTTGGGGAAGTTAAGAGAGAAAAAAAGTAAAATACGAATTACAACTGACTCTTGAGACATTGTCAACTATCTCACTTTGAGATCTAAGTGTTGTTTTACAGAGATGTATTTTAAAATTATTAATTTTATCTTTTTGGTCTTTCAAAGCTATGCAAGGCTGGAGAATCTGGAACTATTAACAGGAAAATTGTTTATTCTTTTTACTGACCACTCAGTACACAGTATATTGAAGGTTTATTTTTATATTTATTTAAACTGAAAGTTTGTGTTTTCACAAATTACAAAAAAACAAAGCATCTTGCACATGGAGTATGCTGTCAGGTTGTTTTAGTTTGTGTTTTGCCTCAGTTCTAGTTAGAAATTAATTGTTAATCATGTACATTTGTATGTGGCATGATAATTAGCATACTGGATAATGTCAAACAGTTTAGTTGGTGTATATTTCTTCATTTTGTTACTGTTTTGCACATTTACTGTAAAATGTTGAGTAAGAAATGCTGTACTTCATATGTCGGGGTGAAAAGGGAATCTTGCTGCTACACTGTGAAAATGCAACCATTGCAAGTCAGGTTTTCTTCTGAGATGTTTATTTGACATGGTGACATAGGTGGATGGACCACATGAATCTGTGAATGAAACTGGACCCAAGTGTTTTTAAAATACACATCTGTAATATAAGCCAGGGCACAGGAGGATCCATGGATCCTCTAAGCAAAGGCATTCTTGTGGAAGAACAGTAGTGACAAGAAAATGGGATAAATAGGGAAGAGGATTGTGAGTCTGCTTAGCTTTAACAAAATTCTGATTTGCACTGGAAGAACAAATGAAGGCTTGAAATAATTAAAAAAGTAAGAATATGTTGTCCAGACACAAAGGTGTTTCTTAAAAAGTCAGTTAAGGAGTTGTGCAGAGGATTTAATGCATGATGTGTAAGGGTGAATATAGGACAAGATTTGAAAGTAGCCATAAGAGCTGTCATGAATCCAGAGTGTGTATGAAAAAATGCCTTTTATCTATTTTGTTTGGTCTAATAAAAAGGCAGTTTTGACATAAAAAACTAGTCATTATTAAGTAATCAAGATCCATTAAAAATAATGTTGAAGAAAGGGGAAAAGCTAGAGTCAAAATGCTAAAGCATGAACCTGGTGTTGGAACTTCCAGCAGACCTCCTTTGGTTACAAAACACAGAATCAGAATGATTAAAGTTGGGAGGGACCTTAAAGATCATCAGGTTCCAACCTCCCTGCTATGAGCAGGGACACCCCATGCCAGACCAGGCTGCACAAGGCTTCATCCAACCTGGCCTTCAGGGCAACACCTCCAGGGAGGGTGCTTCCACAACTGCCCTGGGCAACCTATTCCAGTGCCTTACTACCCTCATGGTGAAGAATCAGCCTATTGTATTTTTTACTGCAATAAATACATTTTCTTAATTACATTTAGATCTTTGAAAATAGGGGTTTTGTAGAGGAAGATTTCACAACTTAGTTACATTTTGTGTAAAGCTGATTTCTAAATAGGCGCTTGGGTTGAGAGCAAGCCTTCCAATTTGCACTGTAATATAAAGTTTTAAGTTTATTTTAAGATCATATTCCTGAAGAAGTAGAGAAAGAAAGAGAAAAAGGGATTGCAAATTATGGGAAGTAGAGAAAGATCTGATAAAATTCCTATTCACTGGCTTTTAATGGCACTTTTGAAAGGTGCTGCCAATGATAAAGAAAGAAGTGTGCAACTTTTCAGGACCTGCTGTAGCAGGACATCTGGTAGGTACCCATCCTCTCTGCAAGTGTGTTTTGGGGAATGATGGTCTGGTTTCTTGGTTAAGTTACAAAGGCAGTTCTGCATGGGAAATAAACTTAATCCCTGGGTGAAGGTTTCACTGTTCACTTTGCTTATGAAACAATTTAATAAAATCGGTTCACATCTGAATTACGCACTGAGTTGGGGAGAGCAGGGTTGCTCTCTAGAAAGTGGGTAGTTTGTGCACCAGTGGGAGAGCAAGAAAGCCTTGCCCAAGTTGTAAGGTGTTTGCACATCAGCACAACAATAATCAGCCCTCTTCCTTTATTTCACATTTCCTCTGCTTGTGCCTGTGCACTGAAAAATCCTAATTGACATTCTTGCTGTTTTAAGGTGCTTAGATCTTACTCTTGCAGCTGCAGATAGGATTTAAAATACTGAACCTTGCAAAATGCCATACTATTAACTGCTTAATTTTCCTTTGAAAAACTGAGCTCTAGTAGCACTGAAGTAAATTGTGTATGTACAATAGATTGCAACCTGCTGACTGTGTGTTGAAGAGGTATTATCCTATTGCGCATTTAATACAATGTAAGTAGTAACACTGGGGAAGCTCAATTGTGTGGAAGAAAAAAGCTCCCCTCTCTGCTGCAATGTAGCTGTAATATTATAGTAGCTTTGGGTTTCTTTATGAGACTCCATAATAAGTTTGGTGAATATCAGAACCAAATTCCTCCATTTTCCTTCTGCTTTTAGAAAGATAAATTACTAGACAAATAAAAGGCAGGAACCTGTAGTGAGTCAGCACCAGACACTCTTATTTTCATATATGCTGGTCTTTATGTACATACTGCATAAAATGATCACTACCTAGTTAAATTAATACTTTAATTAGGCAGAAGGCCATAAATAGTATTTTACATAAAATACAATGAAAAATCCTTATTGTTCAAACAGTTAATGGAAACCATCCACTCTTAGTTAATTTGTATTTTCTTTGGTTTTGAAGGACAAGCATGAGTCATATTTAACCCACTTCGCTAAATTATATTGTCATTTTATTTTTCTACTGGGCATGTTTGAACAATGGTAACTTCCAAGGGAAACTTTCAACCATTCACATGAGTAGGATTTCTAGTGTACGAGAGCTTCGTAGATGGGAAGGAGCTGTCAGAGCCGTCAGGGCACTCGCCTCCTTCTGGGGTATGACTGTCCTTGAGGCCTGCTCTTCCGAAGTGTAGCTGTGTTACCTTTCTCAGGCACTTACGAAAATTGCTGTGTGCAGAAACAGTTGTGACAAGCCTTGCTAGGGACCTCCTTCAATCAGTTTGGAAGCTGTGTTTTAAGTTCAGGTCTCTGGTGTTAGTCCTCACCAGAGCTATCTTGCAGCTGTGCTTGGCTGTGCACCTGGCTGATCCCAACCCTTGCTCACTGACGTGACTTCCTGGCTTGACATTCAATTTACTTCATCACCATGAGCTTACTTAGCCATGACTGTCTCACCAAGTTTGCTATCACTGGGCCTGCTTATCTTCTTGGGTGGGAGACTTCTGTGGTGGGACTGTGACATTTGTTGGTGAATGCACTGCCTTGCTGTGCCTTGGGCTCCCAAGATGCTTCTTGTGGAGCAGCCCACTTTCCTCTCTTGATACTACGGGGTATTGAACAAAGAAAAAACAGCTTTCTTACCTCTCTTCTTTATGGAAATTCTCACCCCTCACAGAACCTCCTTGTGCCCACTGGTATTCATCTAATATTTAATTTGGATATAAACTGCTTTCCAGGACTAAATTAAAAAATTCTTAAATTTTTTTACCATAGTACATCTGTCTGGTGAAACACTTAAAAACTGTGTGGTCCCTGTTGCTCAATTTCCAGTTACTTTTCCCTGAAATAATACATCTGTATGTTTTGAAAGGGTCTGCAAGAATATATTTGGAAAGCAGGTCCACTTATTCATGTGAAAAGAAATTAGTAAGTATCTCTGTCAGCTATGGTAAACGACAGGTAAGGTGTATTCTTCTGTTTATGGAGCCTAGATTTAATGATATGTTGACAGATTTTTTAAAAGCTCTATATTTTGCTAGTGAGGTTGACACACCTTTTTATAATATTCCATTTCAGTAAAAAAAACCTAACAGTCATTCAATCTTTCCAATCCTTATAAAATTATAGATTGAATTGTTTCAAAAGAAGATCCTGAATTTATAAGTTGTAAAATTTCTTCCAAAGGAGAAAAAAATGTTCATTTGAAGCTGACTAGGAAATGCCTTTCAACATAGTCAGTTCGACTGAGCATAAAGCATCTCCAGCTGGTAACAGCTGTTGTACCACAAAACAGAAATGGGCCTATACAGTTTTATTGTACTACTTTTTGCTATGAGTGAATAGGAGTGAGGGAAGAGTCTGTAAGTTTAAATTACTATACAAACCTAACAGTGAAGGTACAACTTGTGTGTATAATTAAAATGTTTCTCCATGTTATTTTTCTAGAAGTAAAGAAATTTAAAAGTCTATCTTGAAATGATTTTATGTTAGGTAAAACATATTCAGCATTTCATTGGGATGTTTTCAGCAGATGTAGCTTTTTCTTTCTTCGTAATTTTGGGGAAGATTATTTTGAAAGAACACAGAAGAGAGCATCAAGTTCAAACTGCAAGCACTAATGTTCTTATTTTTTTCTTTCAAAGAATGCAGAAATGTGTAGAATGCCTAAGTATGTGATTGTATTTGAAAACTGATATAACGAGCATTTCAACACATGTATTTCTCACTATGTTATTGACAAAATATATTTAAATTCATTCTTCTGTTATGATGCAGGTAGAGGAACTATGTAAAACCATGAAACCATAATTAATTTTTCTCCTACATCATGTATCATATGCAGAGTAAAATAAAGTTTTCAGGACTTTCAAATCTCAAAAAAATTACTAGAAATATGATACCAGGAAAAAAAAGAAGGCTTGTTACACACAAAATTAGCATTTCTGGTGTGAAGGGTTGTGTGTTCCACCCACTCATCCTGAGTCTTTTCCAGAATAGAACCAATTCACATCATCCGTTTATGTGTGCAGCTGTACCACTCAGTTAGAAAAAAAAGTTAACTTTTATATTACTGTCACTTTCTGTAAAGTTCAAATTAGCCTTTTGGGACAGATTCAGATACAAAGGTTTGTTGGTTGGTTTTGGTTTTTGGTTGGGTTGTTTGGTTGGTTGTTGTTGGTTTTTTATATAGATGCACTTGTCCTGATTTAATTTTTTTAAATTTGTCTAGCATTATGTGGTTTGTAGGATAAGACTAGCTTGATGGACAAGGTGAGAGCACTAGATGCTGTTTTTCTCAACTTTAAGAAGGCTTTTGACACTTTTCTGTGATATTCTCATAGACAGCTGATGAAGTGTGGGCTAGATAAATGGGCAGGGAGGTGGACTACAAACTCGGTGAACTGCCATCTCAAACAGTTAGCAGCAGCAGCCCAGGTAGAGGGCAAAAGGCAGTGTGCACAAAATTACCTAGAGGAAATTTTGTTTAAAACTGGGAAACAATTCCTTAAACTGTGATGCTGTCCAATCACAGAAAACAAGTTGCCCAGAGAGGTTATGGAGTCTTCATATTTGGAGACTTTCAAAACCCAATACAGTCCTGAGCAAACTTCTCCATCTGTCCCTTCAAGAGCAGAGGAGTTGGACTAGTTTAACCGTTTGACCCAGGTGCGACAACAATGCTCTTGATCCCCTCCCACCCAGGTAGGGAAGGAGAGAGAGGAAAAGAAAGAGACTTGGCTGGATTGAAAACTAAACTACACAGCTTTAATTAAACACTAATGAATGATATAAGAAAATACATCCAATTATATACAAATATGTTCAGGTATGAGCAAAAGCCTCTCATCTCCCCCCACCCCCAGCAATTCCCACCACACTCCCCTGAGCTGGAACAGTCCCGAGAAATCCCGGAGCTGCTGCTGGAGAAAGCGGAGAGTGATGAGGGCCAGGAGAGCTCGAGCCTAAGGGTCGACGGTGCGGGATGGACGGAGTCCTCTCCGGACACCAGCCATGGACGGAAGAGAAGGGAAGAAGAAGCAGGAAGGAAGTTGTCTTCTGTGATCTCTGACCTTCCTCTGAGCTTATGTAGATACATGGAATGGAATATCTCTGGCCAATTTTGCTGTCTGTCTAACTCAGCCTCCTACGAGGGGGTCACAGATCTCCTCATAGTGTCTGAGCCGGCAGAGTGAAGCTGCGACCTTGAAGACCCAGCAGTTAGAAAAACATTCCACTGTCTTATCAGCTTTAGAAGAACAGAGTGTTGCTAGTTAAAAGAAAGCTTACTGAAGGAAAAAAAAAAAAATCAGTAAAAGGAAAATTGGCTTCATCCTGGCTTAAACCAGGACAACTAGATGATACCTAGAGGTACCATGCAGCCTTAATTACTCTGAGATTTTGGGAGTCAGATCTGAACTGAAGTTCCCAGTCTAATTTCTGGTGCTTTATGAATTGGCATGCTGTCAATTGGTGAGATGTACATTGCAAACTCAATGATTTTTTTTTCCATTTGCAGTACAACGGGTATTAGTATACCTAACACTTCTCAGTGTGGTTTTCACAGCTACACCTTGAGTTAGAGGGAAACAGGATACATGTAATCCTGTTCTGTAAAATTAGTATTAAACTAATGAGTACACAGCACAAAAAATCCTCACCGAATAACACAGAGTAGAATTTTATTTCTGAATGCCAGAAATTGAGTTATACTGTACATGAAATAGAACCATAGAATAATTTTATTTGGAGAAGATCTTTAAGATCAAGTCCAACCATTAACCCAGCACTGACAAGTCCACCACTAAACCATGTCCCTAAGCACCACATCTACATGTCTGTTCTGGTTTGGTTTGGTGGGTTTTTTGGTAGCGGGGAAAGGGCCACAGGAGTGGCTCTGCTCAGGAGCTGAGAAGGTCCACCTGCTCCAAACCCAGCCAAGGAGCCATTAGAGGGACAATAGATGCACCTCAGCGATTAACATAGGAAATAACTGATGTAACACTTGAGCAGAGAGGCACCTGGGGAGAGAAGAGCTGTGCTGGAGGAGAGCGGTGCTGGTGGTTGGTGGGGAAGGAGGTGCCCGAGCAGAAGTTTCCCTGCAACCCATGATGAGATGGGAGGCTGTCCCCCTGCACTCATGGAGGAACATGGTGGAACATTCCCCGAAAGCACTAGGAGGAGTGAACCTGGCCACTGGACTTGGATTTTGTAGCCAGAGGATTTGCTGCCAGTGGACTCTGATTATGCAGCTTTGGCAGACCCCGGTGCCAGAGGAGTTGGCTGTTCCCGAAGCAGCCCGTGACTCTGTGGGAAGCCCAGGCTGGAGCAGCTCCAGACCTCGTGGGAAGGCCCATGAAGGAGAGGTTCCTGGAGGACTCTCTCCCATGGGAGGGACCCCGTGGGGAAGCAGGGAAGGACTGTAAGGAATCCTTCTTCCTGAGGAGGATGGTGCAGCAAGAACCACCAGCCTGTGAAGTGACTTTAAACCCCATCCCCTGTCCCCCTGTGCCGGTGGGGGGAAGGAGGGAGAAAAACCAGGAACAAAGTGATTTAGGCCTGGGAAGAAGGGAAGGGTGGGGTAACATTTGCAAGCCTTGCTCTGTGTGTTGTGTGTGTTGTGTGTCCTGTGTGTGTTTGATTAGTGTGAAATTAAATTATTTTTTCCCCAAGTTGAGTCTGTTTTGCTTGGGACCTTAATTGGTGAAGAACCCTCCTTATCCTTTGTCTTGACCCATGAGTTTTGTCCTCCTCATCCCAGAGTGTGTGTGTGTGTGGCGGGAGGGAATTTGAATGAGCTGCCATGGATCTGTTCTTTTGTTGTCGTGTTGGGCCCAATCCACGACAATGTCTTTTCAAATACCTCCAGGGGTGGTGACAGGGATGAACACCAAGATGGTTTTAAATCTCATGATCAGTGGAAAGAAATCTCTAAGAAATGTGCATAAGTGTTTAAATAACAGCTGTACCTGAGACAACAGAATAGCTTGCTTTCAATTTGAGGTGATCTACAGCCATAACACTTTGAAAGTGAAAGCAGGTTCCAGTAACTTCACCAGTTTTATTTGATTGCCCAGCCTTGATCCAGATGTGTTGAAATAGCAGCTTCTTTCTTGCAATGGTAGATCTTACAAATGTAAACACTACTCCAAGCCACAGTTTGGGTCTCTGCGGGCAAGCAGGGATTGAAGGAAGAGGTAGGATTCCTCTGTGTTCTTTCACACGGTTTGTTGAGACACTGGAACAGGTTGCCCAGAGGAGTTGAGGCTGCCCTCTCCCTTGTGTTCAAGGTCAGGTTGTATGGGGCTTTGTGCAACCTGGTCTAGTGGGAGGTGTCCCTGCCCATGCAGAGGGGTAGGAACTAGATGATCTTTAAGGTCCCTTCCAACCCAAACCATTCAATGATTCTATGGCAACTTCCTCCTAAAGCTGATATGCTACAGCTGACCCCTACAGCTTACCTTCCTTCAGCAGTTTTTGCTACAACAGCAACCAGAGGCAATGTGATCTTTCAAATCCATGTTTTCAGCCTCTGCATTTTGCACCTGCAGCTGATAAACTAACGGTCTGGTCAAAGGCAGGTGGATAAACGGCCCGTGTGAGTGTGTCTGTGCATAGACACGTGTATTTAAGTAGAAGACAGAAACAGGCATGTAACAGCTTGTTTCAGTTTAGGTTTTGTGGTTGCTTTTTTCCTCCCTGTTTTCTCACAGCTCCTCCTCAGCCTTAGCCTCTTTTGAGGCTTAAATACCAGACTTGTGTGAAGCTAGTTTGTGTAGCTCTGTGTTATGCTTCCGTCATAGTTAAATATACCAGACATAGTTAAATATATCTTGGATTTATTTGAATTTTATTTCAATTAAAATCTCTGAGTGCTATTTGGGTTATAATAAATTAAATATTATCCAAGACAAAGATCAATATGCTTATGACAGGTATCATACTGTTCAGGTCTCTGAACATGGTTGTAAGAACAAAACAGAAATAAACAGGATAGCCGGGGTTTTTGATTCCATCTAGCTGTAAATGAAACACAGCAGGTGCTGTGAGCAGGCTGCCTGACCAGGGCAGATCAGTGGGATCATGCACATCAATGACATTAACAAAGTTAATAATAAAATACAGTTAAGAGAAATAAAAACATAATTTTACTCTTTTAAAAATTATTTTTCTCCCTGACTTATGTGGCAACTTCCAATTTATGTGGAAGACTTTTTTTCTGAATGTATGTATCTAAATTATTAGGCTTGATGAAAAGCTTTATGAACACACCAACTGCTGCAGAGATCTCCTGGAGATTCCTGGCAGACACTCAGTAAATGGCATCTGACGTGTGGTACGGGTAAGATTTAAAATTTTAAAACTTAAATATTTAATCTATTTTTAGCAAGCGGGGAATATAAAAGGGCATCTTACCAGAGACGGTGCAAGAGACCTGCCTCTTAATAAATAATGGGACAAGAAAACTATTCTGCTGTACATATTTTGGATTACCTGCCTCCCTGACCTGTATTTTGGCAGACTCAGCCAATTCACCTTCCAAAATCATGTTTACATTTTCCCTCGTGGCACCGTATTTGTCTCTACATGCATGAATGCACATGCTTTGTGGTGGGTCTCCTTTGTTTTTGAATTCTAGTCTGACTTACACAATTCTGTGGTTGTGTTGGGATGCTG
Organism: Apus apus; assembly: GCF_020740795.1. NCBI lineage: Eukaryota > Metazoa > Chordata > Aves > Apodiformes > Apodidae > Apus > Apus apus. The sequence goes on along the minus strand of NC_067282.1, from coordinate 58,150,069 downwards.
AACCCTTGACCCATGTTTTGGCTGCTGCCCAGGGATGGACTGTGCCTTGGTCATGGCTATGTTCTGGATTTCTGCTGCTACATTCCTGTCTGTCCAGCATATGAGTGAGCTCCAGAGATTGCATGGGGAGGAGGGGGATTTCCAAATCGGAGTATCCAGAACCTGCTAGAGTATGTGCAAATTCACACACAAGTGTATACTGTGAATATATAGATATACTCTCTCTCTATATATATATATAGAGAGAGATTACTTATATGGTGCTTATGACAACTGTCTTCTGCCCTCAGATCTTTTTCTTCCTTCTCCTTTTTCAATGCTGAGGAATATTTTTAGAGATCCCAAAAGTGGATGGGAAGGCAAGGTGGCAAGAACCTGTGGGAAGGTGTCTTTCATCAGTACCTACAGACTGCCCCATAACTTTGCTCATACCCCAGGCGAACCAAACTTGCCACTACAGTGTAGATGTACCTTACAGACAGACCTCTTCCCCTTCATCCAGAAAACAGGACTGTAGAAGTTTTTCTTGGTCAGCAGAAATAAAAAGCTCCCAGGACTGGGACCAGACTGTGTGACCATTACTTGTGTCCTGCTGCCTACGCTAAACAGGAGGAGCATTTCCCAGTTATGGCTCTTTAATCTGTGACTTCAGCCACCAGCTAAGTGTGGTTTGTCCTCAGAGTGCCCCAAGGTGACTGGGAATGTAGAAGAACTGCTCTTTCAAATCTGAAAGCCAGATGGAAAGTTACCAAGAAGCAAGCCACCAAATAAGGGATAAGGACCAGGTGAGAACAAAGGCTGTGTGATGTTTATAAGACCATTTCTGCTTGGAGTTGTTTTCTTCTCCAGTTTAAATCTGTTCTAGTAATTAAACAGTGCCAGGGATCTTTCCCTGGTTCTGGTGACACTGCAGCTCCTCATTCATAAAATAAACATTCTTATCTTAAAACACTCTGGTAATTTAAAAGTTGCATGCACACTTAGCCCTGGCCAGGCCCTCCTAGCCTGTGACTCATCAATGTTTTGGAGAATGTTATTTGGTCCAAGACAAACATTTAGCACTACAGACAACAGCATGGTAGTGGCAAGTCTGTGTCATGGCTCTGTCTATCCAGGATGAAGAGCTGAGCCTGCACTGATTGACAGGGAGAGGACCCCTGGATTATGCTCAGAAGCAGAGGAAAAACCCAGGAGGGAGCTGTGTTTCATGGTCCCTGAACATGGGCAGAGCTCTGTTGTGAGAATCTGAGCTCAAGGCCTCAACAGAAAACTTGTGTTTGCTGTTGGCCATGCAATTATAGGTAATGTCAAAACAGAATGAGTGCTCAGAGAATGAGAAAGAAGACTATGTCTGCCTCTTATGCAGGCTGAGGAGCAATGGAGAATGCTAGTTGATGCAACCAAAGTGATGAGTGTGCATGTCCAGTCCGGGCAGTGGCAGGGCTTTGCTGCTGTTCATTAAGTGATTATCCCCAGCTGCCAGCCCTTTGAATAAATTCCAAAACTCCCATAGGGAATTTTAATGTTCATTTATTATCTCACAAGGGTTCTAGCAACCCGACAATGCACAAATCACAAAATAGCTTTTACAATTATGGTAAAAGCTAACAAAAATTAAAATAAATATTAAAATAATTTAGCAACATTTTTACAATTGCAGATCCCCAAAGATCAGCACAAGCAATGAAACCCTGGCAGAAGCCACATGGTTAAGCAGGTGGCCAGCACAGATAACTTGGAAAATCAATATTCAAGCAGAAACAGCCTTAGCATTATTAGTTAGCCTAACATTTTTTCCACTTTCCCTGATTTGTCCTCTACTTACTCCTTTTAGGTGAAGTTGCGCCCAGCAGAATCCTGGGCTAGGCCTTGTTTTAAATGCTGTTGAACAAGTGTGACAGGCTGTTTCAATTAACATATATGTGACAGGATGACTTGGAAGTTAGTAAAATGCAAAAAGGAGTTAACTCACTGGCATTAAGCAATATCTGCTGAAAATGCTGTGAAATGATTTCTGCATACAAGGAAAATACGCTAGATTGTGTTATGTCTGTGAATGTACTGTGAGCAGTTTCAAGACCATCTCAAGGAAGAAATAAATTTTGCCAAATATATCCTTCTAATTTAAATGTTGACCTGTCATTACATGTCAAAAAAGTGCTTAAGGTCACTGAGCAGCCTCTGGGGACCTGCAGAGAGAAAACAGGTCCACCTGTTTCCTTGTACAAAAATGTTAAGAACTTCCATGGTATAATGCAGTTTGCTGATTTGGGTGTCCAGCCTGTTCACTGAAGCTGTAAACTCAGCACTCCGTGTAAACTTTCTAAGATGAAGTGAGTCCTCTTTCCAGGACTGCTTCCTAGTAAAATTATATACTCAAACCCTATGAAACCAGAAGTAGAAACTCTTTTTTAATCTGGCCAAAAATGTTCACAGAAGTGAAGTCTTACTCCCTTTGGCTCTTTGCATCTCTCGCCTTGTGACTTTCTCCCAAAACATTGATCCAAGCTTTGGGAGAACAGTTAATAGGGCTTTTTCTCTTCTATGTATTTTACCCCCTTTACCTATAGTCTGTTATCTGAGTGTTCCCCAGGAATGGGAGGGCCATGTTAGTGTTGCATTGTACTGAACTCAAAGCATCTTACTGCCTGGGCAGGTTCTCTGAAAAATGGACAGTTACACCAAAAGGGGCCCCACTCTAGAAACCCTGCAAACCAAGTGGAACACTGTTATAAACAAATAAAAATCTCATTAACCATAATAAATTTACTTTCTGTTTTGTTTTGTTTCAAATTTAGATATCTAAGGCAAGACTGGTACAGAGCTTGGATTTTTCCTAAAATTGGGTGAACATAAAGAGCTTTTTAAAGGTCTGGTTAACATCCAGATTTTGAAACAGCCTTATAAACTGGATTCATAGTTGAAGTGCTTGCCTTGGAAAGTTTCAGTCCCTGCTCTCAAAACCTTTAATTTTTTTTACATCATATAGTCTTTATATAAAACTAGAAGTCACTATAGTAGCTGAGACAATAATTCAGATAAATGCACTAACCCCTGGCCTACAGGATCTAGAGAGAGGTCTGGGGCTAATGCAAGGAAGATTGTATTTCTAGTGAAGTTCTCAGCTAGAAGAGAGAGACTTCACCCATTACAGCTCTTCTGCTGGTTGAAGACATGTAAAAGTTTCCCAACTTGTCAGATCAGAGCTTCAGTTTGAGACAACAGCTTCCCCATCAGCTACCATATTGCTTCTGACTGATCAAGAAATGGTAAAAGGTACAGTGGTCCAGTCTGAAATGGGGACATATACAGTGTTGGGCAATTTTATGATGCCCCTTGGGATGAATTAAACACATGTTTGTGCTTAAATATAAAAGTAATAATATATTGGGCAGAGTCCTGCTGCAATACGTGTTTCTACATGGAGTCTGCAAAGATGTGGCACAAGCAGATTCCTTATATAAACTTTGCACAAGCAGCAATCCTGAGAGTAGTTCCACAGAGCACCTCAACCTGGCCATAGGCCCATCCCTCAGCTCAGCTCTGTTGCCCAAAGAAGACCCCTGAGCTTGGACCACTCTATTCTCCTATTCCAGGGTGGTCTACAAGGCAATGCTGAGACCTTTTCTTATCACCAGGGGAAACTTCACTCCCCTGCAAGGAGACATTCTGTCTCTGGCATTCCTTCTTCCAGCCAGTTTAACCCCTTCTTGCAGCTAGGCCTTCTTACCCTCCATGTGAGATCATTCCTAGGACACAAATTACCACTGCTCAGCAGTTACAGTTAGAATTTCCCCTTTAACAGCTAGATTTCAAAGGCTGGACCATGCAATGTATAGTACAGATCATTTAACACCTTTCAGCATAGAAACTATACCTCAAAAGTCTCCCCCCATTCAAGCTCTGCAAAAATGTCCTTATGGCCTCTTTGGGTTTTGGTGGCATCCACAGAAACTCAGCATAACTAAGTAATTACCTGTTTGATGTAACCAATTGATGTAACTGGATCACTTGAGCCACCTTTAGCTACTTGAAAAGTGACTACGACAGCATAATACATGCAGGTTTAAAGTATTTAGCAATTATTAATTGCTTGGCCCATACAAAAAACAGCTACCTAATAAAGAACTAGAACATGTATTAGTGTGCTCAGTCTTTAGCTCTTGTTGTATAACACTCAGAGACTCCTTGCCAGTGAGGTGGGGGTCAGTAATGAGGCCATGTCAGGGCAGTCCTGAATCAGGCAAAGTCACAAATGTTGGCCTCTGCTGCTCCCTGGATCTCAGCTCTTCCTGAGTTGTTCACCTCCACCTCCCTGTTCTTCTTTAGAGTTCTTTTCTGTGTTGACATTTTTCCTCCTGATTACTTGAGCTACTAACTGTCCCACTTTCAATAATCCTACCTCCACCAGCAATTCTACCTTTCTTATCTCACACAGCTCCTCTCTACAGATGTTGTCACAACTTCTTTTCACAACTTAGCAATTTCCTCAGAAGTCTGAGCCAGGTTTCCCTACCAGAGCTAAGCCTTAGAATCTTGAAACACAGACAGCAGAAATCCTAAAAGGGAGTAAAAGTTGTAAAAAGGAGACAAAAAGGGGCTACATTAATTAAACAGGTATATATGTATGAGACTCGATAAGGCTAACTTCCAGGTCCTGCACTTGGGTCACAACAAATGTATGCAATACTACCAGCTTCAGGAAGAGTGGCTGGAAAGCTGCCCAGAGGAAAAGAACCTGAGGGGATCAATATGAGCCAGCAGTGTGCCCAGGTGGCCAAGAAGGCCAATAAAATCCTGACTTGTATCAGAAAGATTGTGGCCAGCAGGAGTAGGGAGGTGATTGTGCCCCCTGTATTCACCACTAGTGAAGCCACAACTTGAATACTGTGTTCAGTTCTGGGCCCCTCACTGCAAGAAGGACATTGAGGTGCTGGAGCAAGTCCAGAGAAGGGCAACAAAGCTGGTGAAGGGTCTAGAGTGTGAGTTTTACAAGGAGCATCTGAGGGAACTGGGGTTGTTTAGCCTGGAGAAAAGGAGGCTGAGAGGAGAACTTATTGCTCTATGACTACCTGAAAGGAGGTTGTAACGAGTTGGGGGTTGGTCTCTTCCCCCTAGTAACAAGCAAGAGAACGAGAGGGAATGGCCTCAAGTTGCATCAGGGGAGGTTTAGATTGGATATGAGGAAGCATTTCCTCATTCATAGGGTTGTCAAGTATTGGCAAATGGTTTCTAGGGAAGTGGCTGAGTCACCATCCCTGGGGGTATTTAAAAGACATAGATGTGGTGCTTAGGGACATGGTTTAGTGGTAGACATGGTAGTGCAGGGTGAATGGTTGGACTTGATCTTACAGGTCTTTTCCAACCAAAACAATTCTATGGTTCTATATATTTAATAGAGCTTGAAATAGAACCTTTTTTTTTTAAATAAATTCAGAGAAAAACTACATGCTTTAAGTGCTATGTATAGCTTTCTGAGGGCTTTTTTTTTTTTTTCTTCTCTCAGTAGGAGAATTTTATGTTAACCATGAAGTCAGAAATCAGAGGCAAATGGAAGGGATCTGCAAAAGGTTTAGCCATCTTCATACAGAATGTAGATGATTTACTTATTCCCCCTGCCTCCCTTCACAGTTTTAATCATGTTGACTGAAAAGAGTGAGCATTTGAGCAATTAAAGTGTGAATGCCTGTGTCAATGTCTATTCATATCTAATCAGTTCTGAACCAACCAGCCAGTTTGAACCATATTCACAAAGGAACACTAATGTCCCACTCTCTGCACACTCCTCTGCCCAAGCTCCAGGATGGTTGGTGTCTGAGTAGAAGAGAAGGCATCATTGGCCTCCAGGAGAGAAAGTCTGTGAACCCATCCAGGAAAGAGGAAATTATAGAAATATTTCAAATGCTGAAATAAATCCTGGTTTTCTCATCTTCTCATAAAGTCAATCTACCCAAGACGCAGCAATGTGGAAATAGGTTTCTTTGGTTGTGACATTGCTTCTCCTGCTATTGCTCACATAAAGAGGAAACTATGGATGCCTAGTTACAGGAAAATCCATACATAATTAGGTATCAAAGTATCTAATCAGTAAGCCATAAAACTCTCTGAAACCACTCTCATATGGTTCAGTTCCTTAGAGGAACCACATGTTCTTGGTGTTGTTGCAGTGCAATACTCTGATTTCATGTTATATCCACTCTTGGAAATGCTATCATATTTTTTTTTTGCTATGTTTATTCAAACTCTAAGAACCTAGCAGACTCCAGCTGTGTTACCATCTGCTATAACCTGGTGCTGTTTGTCATTTTTATTTACTACGAAACATACTGAAAATGCAGTGCTATCACATCCTTTTTACGAATATTCAGTGAATCTAAATCCTGTGGAAATAAAAGGAGATTACTCATATCAGAAGGCCATTTCCACCTGGACAGAAAGAGCCAAAGCTGAGGAAAATAGATTGATAGACCAAAAGCTGTTCCACAGATTGTTCCTTTTAGTTACATAGACCAAATCATTGCCAAGCCCACAGCATACAAAGGGTGACTTGATCAAGAGACATTCCCACCAAAATAATATGATTCAATTATGGTTTGGTTTAGATGGTATTCCAGTGTTTCACAGGATTTACCTCATTTTGTGCAAGATGAAGGGATACTGCACTGTCCAACCTTATAGAATAACTATTAATTTATATTTTTGCTGGTAATGCATTTTCAGAGTATTCATTTTTCTCAAGAGAATGCAGTTTCCTCCTTAGAAACTCCAGGGCTAGGGTTCAGCTAGGGTTGGCATTTCTGTGCTTTTCCTGAAATGGTTTCAATAGAATACAACTGAAAAGCAAACATTTAAAAAAAATTGTTCCTCAGGATTGAAAAGTAATATAAGATCAGCTATGATGATATTACTTCTTCTTTACCATGATTCTGCATGATTTGGTGATGTTACAGTGTCATACTACCTGTTTTAATAGTCTTGTGCTGAAGAGGTGTATCTGTTTTCTCTGTGGTTCACAATGTAATGCTTTTTTATGCTAATAACAGCAGCTTTCATTCAAGGAATAATTAAGAGCTATAGGTCATAAATTTAACAATTAAAAAAGTAAAAAGAAAAATGTGGATTTCTGTGGATAGAATGGGTTCTAAAAACTGTTCTGATTTAAAAATGCCACCCTTGCTGTGCAAAACTTAGTGTTGTAATCCAAAGGATAAAATTAAAGGACAATATTTGAAAGAGATGCAGTAATTAATGTAAAAATTAATTGTCCCAGGAAAAACAAACTCAAGAGAGAAAGAAACATCCTTGTGTTATGAATGATTTAGACATGAGTCCATGTTCATTGACAGTGATGATTGTTAGCACTTAAGACAGCAAAAAATATCAATGTCTCCTTTTGAAGGCGTATAAAAAGCAGACAAATTCTACAGCAATCAGAGCTGAATGAATGTACTTAAAAATTAGTATCAATCAAATCAAGCAATGACTTCAGGTTTGGTTTGGTGGTTGTTTGGGTTTTTTTTTTGGCAGGTCTTGTGCTCTGTAACCCAGTGTCTTTGGCAGCAGCCAGCTCCTAATGCAGACAAAAGATTCCATATGAATACCGAGTTGACATTTCAAGTCTTCTGATAAATCAACTTAGGGAATGCTATTGTACATGAAAATTTAGCTGACATATAACTGCACCAATTCCACTGGAGCAACATAACTTTAACTTTCTGGGTACAAAAATAAAGCAACGTTACTACTCATTATGTTTTTTGAACTTATTACCTAGGACCTATAAAGATTAAATGAATGAAGTATTGCACCCACAGTTCCTGAGACATCAGTCAGCATTCCCAAGTTTAGCAGTGAACAAGGCAGGGTATAAGCTACAGCACTACAGGAGTGAAATATTGAATCAGAAAATCCATGTTTGAAAGACACCCATCATCTTATACAGGCTGGCTTTTAGCTCTTAGTTCTAATGATGTGAGAATTTACACCTTATATAATTTATACTTTCTAAGTCCTTAGACATATAAGCACATTGTTACCCTCATTTTCTTAAAGTTGCAAAAAAGGGTTTAGCTATTAAAAACTCACCTTAGGCAGAGTTTAGGGACTTCTAATTAGCACTGCAATCCTGGAAAACCTGTTTAATTGCTGTCAAAAGCTACTGAAGTTTAGTCAGGTCCTAGTTACCTTACCTTACTTTGTCTTCTGCTACTGAATATGGAGAGCAGCATCTGAGTTTTCACAGCACTGGGCATTAATGGTAATAAAGATTGATAATAATCCACAATGACATCCACCTCTCTGCAAGAACTCAACCCAATAAGCATTTCACAGCAAACCTACAGGTGGGGTTCCAGCCTGACATGCAATGAAATTCCCTTATTCTTCAAAATGAGGTTGGTTATTGTTGTAATAAACATTATCATGCAGGGTGTGGGTGATTTGTGTCACCACAGACACTGGTGGGATGGCTCTCATGAATGGAATGCTGCAATCCATGGCTATAAGCTCTTCAGAAGGGGTAGGCAAGGAAGGCGAGGTGCTTGTTGGATAATAAAGTTCAGTGTTTATGGTAAAAGATAATGGTGAAGGCAAATAAGGCAGATAACCTGTTGGGAATCTGCTACAGACTACCCAATCAGGATGTGGAAGCAGGTGAAGCATTTTACAAGCAGCTGGCAGAATCACAGAATCACAGAATCTTAGGGGTTGGAAGGGACCTCGAAAGATCATCCAGTCCAACCCCCCTGGTCCCGCAAGATCACCTAGAGCACATCACACAGGAAGGCGTCCAGGTGGGTTTTGAATGTCTCCAGCCAAGGAGACTCCACAACCTCTCTGGGCAGCCTGTTCCAGTGCTCTGTCACTCTCACAGTAAAGAAGTTTTTCCTGACATTTACGTGGAACCTCCTATATTCCAGTTTGCACCCATTGCCCCTTGCCCTATCACTAGACATCACAGAAAAAAAGCCTGACTTTGTCCTCCTGACACTTGCCCTTAACATATTTGTAAGCATTGATGAGGTCACCCCTCAATCTCCCCTTCTCCAATCTAAAGAGACCCAGGTCCCTCAGCCTTTCCTCATAAGGGAGATGTTCCACTCTCTCAATCATCTTTGTGGCTCTGCGCTGGACTCTTTCAAGCTGTTCCCTGTCCTTCTTGAACTGGGGCCCAGAAGTCTCACAATTGCCAGCCTTTGTTCTGGTGCCGGACTTCAACCTACCAAGTGTTTGGTAGAAACACAACACAACAGAGAGTCTAGGAGGTTCCTGGAGTGTGAAGATAACTTCCTGACACAGCTGGTAAGTGAGCCTACCAGGGCAGGTGCCTTGGTAGACCTATTGTTTACAAACAGAGAAGGACTGGTAGGAGATGTGGTGGTCAGAGGCCTTCTTGGGCTTAGTGACCATGAAATAGAAAAGTTCTCAATTCTTGGTAAAGTAAGGAGGGGGGAGGTCAGCAAAAACTTCACCATGGACTTCCAGAGGGCGGAGTTTGGCCTGTTTCAGACATTGGTTGGGAGAATCCCTAGGGAGAGAGTCCTGAAGCACACAGGGGTCCTGAAAGGCTGGTGACTTTTCAAGAAGGAAATCTTCAATGCACAAGAGCAAGCTGTCCCCATTTGTCATAAGATGAAATGGGGAGAAGATGACTGGCCTAGATGAACAGGGAGCTCTTGCTGGGACTCATGAAAAAAGGAGAGTGGAGTCTCCTTCTCTGGAGACTTTCAAGACCTCTCTGGATGTCTTTCTGAGTAATCTGCCCTAGTTGTGTGTGGTTTTTTTGCCCTGCTCTGGCAGGGGGGGTTGGACTCAATGATCTTTGAAGGTTCCTTCCAACCCCTAATATTCTGTGATTCTGTGAATCTGTGGTACCTCCTTTGGAGGAAGGGGTACGCAACTCGAGATGAGTACAGGGATCTCATGAAGTTAAACAGAGAGAAAATTAGGAAGGCAAAAGTCCAGCTAGAGCTCAATCTAGCTTCTGTCATAAAGGACACTAAAGTTTTTACAAATATCTCAACAATAAAAAGAGTGCCAGGGATAATCTAAATCCCTTATTGAATGCTGTGGGGAACACTGCAACCAAGGTCAACCTGGTATAGCCATTGATTTTGATTGAATGGTACTGTTTTACACCAGCTGTGATCAAACTGCTTTGTTTAGTTTAGACCACAGTCAATTTTTGGTGGATTTAGTTGACAGATTCTTGTGGTGAAAACACAAAACAGTGTTGAAAAAATTTCCATGCCAGACAGTATTTTTGGAGACAACCTGCAGAGTTCAGAGGAACCGAAACAGCAACAGTAAAACTGAAATGCAGGTAATCTATTCAGCACTCTGTTTGGACTGAACCAAAGCAAAACGAAAGGGAAAATAAAAAGATTTGGAGAGAAAGAATGTTACTAAGAGAGATTCTCTAGACTAATCTTGCATATGTATTTGAAAATGAAAGAAGTTGTACTTGCTTTTCCCTGGGGCCCAGATAAAGGACATCATAAGTAAACTACCCACCCTGGTGAGGCCTTCAGATTACTACTCGATTTTGGTCTTTCAGGTGGGTAGTGAGGAAGTGGCAACAAGAAAACCAAAAGTGATAAAGGGAGATTTCAGGACTCTGGGGAAACTGGTTAAGAGGTCGGGACTGCAAGCTGTGTTCTCCTCCATCCCTCTAATGGCAGCAATAGATGAGGGAATTAATAGGAAGAGCCAAAAGGTTAATTAATGGCTCCGGGTCTGATGTCAGTGGCAGGGCTTTGGGTTCTTTGACCATGGATTACTATAAAAGACACCAAACCTAGCAACAAATGGAATGCAGCTGTCCCAGAGGGGGAAAAGGATCCTGGGGCAGGAGTTAGCAGGGCTCACTGACAAAGCTTTGAGCTAGATTCAAAGGGGGAAGAGGATAAAACTGAGCCTGCTGTAAATAAGCCTGAGGGATTTATGCCAGGGTTTGTAGGATGGTGTGTTAAAGAAAACTCTCGCTCTGCCACCTCAGTTGAGATAGGGGGTAGAGATATAATGAGAAGCAAAAAGACAAGGATTATTGATGGTTTAGAAGACATGGAAATACCTGGAAATGGTCAGGCAGGAATTAGGACCTATGCCCACAGAAAGGTGTTGAGATCATTAGCCCAGCAGAAGTGCATCTATACCAACTCATGCAGCATGGGCAACAAACAGGGGGAGCTGGAAGCCATGATGTGACAAAAAAAACTATGACACAGTGGCTATCACAGAAATGTAATGGGATAACTCACATTATTGGAGTGCCACAGCTGGTGGCTACCAGCTCTTCAGGAGTGACAGACAAGGAAGGAGAGGCAGTGGTCCCTTTCCTTTCCCTTCCCTTACAGCTAGGGAAGTGAGGCATAGCCAGCAGCTCCATTACATCTTATCCGAAGAAGCTTCCTTAGCTCAACTAGGCGGCCTAAAGTTTCCAGCCATAATTTGTTCTCAAACAGAAAAGTTCTGTTCACAGAAGTGTCTCAGTGAGTGACAAGGACCACAAATCACCTGGGTTCCCCCAACAACCTCTTTGCACCTAGTCTTTCTTGAATCTCTCCTTACTTCAGTTTCAAGTTAATCCTGACTTAAGGGTGACTCCCAGTGTGTTACTGAAAGAATCCTGACTGATGAGGATATGTGAGTAAAGCCAACCAAAATAGCTTTTCCTTTTCCCATTCAGCAGCAAATGAAATTTAAAGACTTCGGATTTCCTGGTGCAGTGGATCCCAGGCAGCACCTGCATTTTTTTGCCATGTTCAGGATGGGTAAGTCCCAAGTGAGGTGTGCATTCCACCTCCTTTCCAGGGATGGCACCTGCTGGCACCACTGCTGGTGGTGGTGGTGCTCAGGCAAAAAGGCTTGGGAAGCTCTGGTGTAAGAAGGAAGGCAATGGGGCTTTTGAAAGCAATGCATGAACATACAGCAAAATGTTTTGACACTGTAAGAGGTAGAAAAGGGCAGCTTTGTGAGTTGCTTAACTGTGAGGAAATCAGTTAAGTCTAGCCAGACAATGGTTATGAGTGAGATATAATAAGTCTATAAATATAGTGGGGGAAAAAAGAAGAAAAGCAGAACAGAGATATCAGCAGAAGAAAAAAGAGAAGGCATTCAGTTTTAGAGAGGCTATGCCTGAAATATCACCTAAAATCACCAAGAAAAAAAATGTCCAGGATCTACCTTAAATGTCTACTTGGATAAAGGAAGAAAAGAGTGATGGGAGTAATTTTTATGAGGTAAGTCAGTGAAATAGTGAGAGTGAATGGAGATGGTGAGGAAAAAGAAAGGTAAAGTGACATCATTTGGGATAATAAAAACTAAATAAATAACAAGGAAAAAGATTTTTTTTTCACTTTTATTGCTTTTATTATTAATAACAGCACTTACAACTGAACAAATGGTTTCTGTCATTAGCATGGGTAGGCAGTGAAAAGCATACAATGTCCTGAGCAGTAGTTTGCACTAGTGTGAACAAGCCTTTCCATGTTTGGGCAAAACACTAACTGCTCCTTAATTATGCTCTAAGTAATTTAATACCCTAATGGGTGCCTGCATGGGCTTGTGAGGAAACTGATGTACTAGTCCAGCAGTGTGGGGCTGCCGAGGTGATGAGTGGAGGAGGTAAGAAAGTACTCAGCTCTAGCACTACTGTTAAAACAAAATTTCCCTTGTGGGTGTGCTCACACTATCCTTGGAATGGGAGAACCATTTCTCCACTGCCTGGCCTGCATCAGCTTTAGAAGCATGTGCTGCAATGCCAGCAACATGGGATAAAGTAGCTGGGGTCTATATTGCACACTCTTTTGTTCCCACCAGTCTTCAGATGCGGTTATGTCACCAAACACACCAGTGTTAAGAAGAGTTTTTTCTTGCTGACATCAGGGAAGTTAAGAATAACAAGAAAGGTTTCTACAGGTATGTCAGCAATAAGAGGAAGATGAGGAAAACTGTGGGCCCACTTCAGAAGGAAACTGAAGACCTGGCCATGCAGTACAGAGAGAAGGCTGAGGTACTCAACGACTTTTATGCCTCAGTCTTCACCAGCAAAGACTCTGGTCACACCATCCAAGTTAGAGAAGGTGAAGGCATGGACTGTGAAAAGGAAGATCTCCCCACTGTAGGAGAAGAGCAGGTTTGTGACCATCTGAAGGACCTGAAGGTGTACATGTCTATGGGACCTGATGGGATTAATCCACAGCTCCTGAAGGAACTGGCCAATGAAGTTGCAAAGCCTCTGTCCATCATATTTGAAAAGTCTTGGAAGTCTTGGTGTTAAAACTGGAACAGTATGGATTCAATGGATGGACGACATGTTGGGTAAGGAACTGGCTGAATGGTCACACTCAAAGAGTGGTGATCAATAGCTCAATGTCCACATGGAGACCTGTGATGAATGGTGTTCCTCAAGGATTGGTACTTGGACTGGTGCTGTTTAACATCTTTGTTGACGATGTGGACACTGGCATTGAGTGCAACCTCAACAAATTAGCTGACAACACCAAAGTTTGTGGTGAAGTCGACACACTGGATGGAATGGATGCCATCCAGAGGGATCTTGACATGCTTGAGAAGTGGGCTCATGCAAACTGCATGAAGTTTAACCAGGACAAATGCAAGATCCTGCACCTAGGTCAGGGCAATCCCAAGCACAAATACAGGCTGGGCGGAGAATGGATTGAAAACAATCTGGAGGAGGAGGATTTGGGAGTGATGGTAGACGAGAAGCTCAACATGAACCCACAATGTGCATTTGCAGCCCTGAAAGCCAAGGGGGCCTACAGAAAAGCTGGGGAGGGACTTTTTACAAGGTCTTGTAGTGAGAGGACAAGGGGGAATGGATCAAAACTGGAAGAGGGGAGATTTAGGTTAGACATTAGGAGGAAATTCTTTAGTGTGAGGGTGGTGAGACTTCTGAACAGGTTGCCCAGGTAAGTTGTGGAAACCCCATTCCTGGAAGTGTTCAAGACCAGGTTGAATGGGGCTCTGAGTAACCTGATCTAGTGGGAGGTGTCCCTGCCCCTGCAGGGGGGTTGCAACTAGATGATCTTTAACTCAAACCATTCTGTGATTCTATGATTCGCTCTTGGAGGGCTGCTGCTGCCATGGGCAGGAGAAAGGAGACTAGAGGGAGCTGCCATTGCCACCTGCTGTCTTTATGGCTCTGGCAGCTCCCACTACACCACAGGCTACGATGTGTAAACACCAGAAGGGTGTTTCTTCAGCTCCAGGAAGCAGAGTAGAATAAGCCTACAGCCAGGTTCAGTTTAGCCAGGTTATGACTCCGCTATGCATCACCACCTGGAAGTCCGTGGTTGATGTGGAGCTGGGCTCCTTGTGTGGACAGAGAAGAAGAAAAAAAAAAGGAAAAAGAAAAGAAAAGAAAAGAAAATTCTACACATTGCAAGACAGCCATGTGCTGGAAAGATTGACAGCAAGGAGAAGATGACTGGGATTGTTCCTTGGTGAAAAACAACCTTTAGAACCTAGAACAGAAACTGGATTTGCTACAGGACAATGTGCTTGGATTTTCTTATCTTCGTTTATACTTTCTAATGAGGTGGTAAGTACCACATATACACATGCATACTTATTGATACAACATAAACCTCTTTTTGCCTTCTTTCTCTTCTCCCCTAGATTAATCCCTTTTTTTTCCACTCCAAAATCTTGAGTAGACATAAGAAACCATTTTCTGGATTATGACAAACAAACTAAACCACTGGCTAGATAGGACTTACATGGATTTATGCACACTGAGGATTTGGCAAAAGAATTGTTTACACATAATTCAGCTTAATTGGAGGAAGACAAACATACCAGGAAGAAAACAGAGATGCACATATTCAGATACCTATATAGAATGTGTTCTTTGCCCCTAGAGTATTCTTATTCTAATGAGTCATGAAGAGGTGTCTTGATTTTCCAACCATTCCTTAGTTTCCTTTGAGTCAAATGGGCAACTGAGTAAATAGGAACTATTTTTATGTTTTATATTCTGAATTTCTATCCCTCATGTATTGATTTATTACAACGTTTCTGCTCACCTTAGAGCAATTGTTAATTACTTAACTGAATTTTCTGTATTTGGAAATGGTTACTCTTCATAATCATTATTGAAATAAAGAGCTATCAATTTCATATCTACAACAGAACTGTTTCCTAAATTTCATGCATCTTAGAGACTGTCAAGCTCCAGATACTACAAATCATATATTACTAAGGAAATTCTACAGTCAGAAAATAATTGGATGAATAGATAATTAAAATAGCATCAGAGAGACAGATGTCAACAATCTAGCTGTATTTTAAATCTAAGGATAGCCGCCTTATGTAGCTCTAAAAGGCAATTTCAGTTGCTTACAGCAGGTGGTAGTATTTGCTATTAAAATAAAATACTTCCAAGAAAGACTGCTGCTTAGCTACTAAGAACATGAGTAGAATGGGCAAGAAAATTACTGCTATAAATGTGTTGAAAGCTTGTAGATTAAAAACTGAGTATTTATTACTTCTTTATTTCTAAAGCTTCCTTCTTCTGTGCCATATGACTACAGCACTAACATCTTAGGGGACAGTTATGGACAAGCCACAGACATGTTACAAAAAATAACCTCAGATAGCCTGACTCTTACAGAGTGATTTTCATCCATAAATCCCAGTCTTTTAATCCCACAGCCTTTTATAAAAGACAGGCGTGACACACTTTAGAACAAGATGTAGATGGAATTTAGGTATATAAAAGCAAAATGGTAATTCTGATAATCCTCTTTCAGTTGCTGCCTGAGTCTGGAGTGCACTGAATCTCTGGAGTCTCTGCTGCAGAGTCCACTAGAGGCCCGAGACTGCTGTTTCTGCACATGTGGAGATGTGTCTCAAGCTTGCCCAAAACTTAGTTGGGTCTAATCCAAAAAATTACTGGGTCTAGAGACGAGAAGTTCCTACAGCAATATCCCTGAACTGATATGTGTATACACGTGATGCATCCAGCCAACAAGGCAAGGCTGCTTACAAAGGAAACTGTATGAATCCTGAGTAGAAAACATGCCTTCTTGTGGTGGTTGGGGATAGACTCATCACATCTCCCATTTCACTTTACATATATTCTGCATTCCCAACTTCAAACAGATTTGGATCTTTCTCTCCCTAATGTTCTTGGGAGGGAACCTGCACAGGGTCGTTAATTCCTGTCATGGGGACCACATCTGAAAAGACAGGACTGAGATACCCATTTCTATTGTCAGACCTAGTTTGGTATGAATATGAACATGGGTTTACCACATGTGGTATGAGATGCTGTGATCAGCAGCAGCATCCCATGTGCAGCTACTCTGTATTTTCCATTGGGTAGGTGAATTATTCCAGACTGGATTCTAGAGGTGAGTGGAGGGGCGGTACCTTTAATGCGCAATTAGAATCAGTGAGACATTTACCAGCTTCCAAATTGATTAACAGTTGGACTTGAAAATCTTAAAGGTATTTTCCAATCAAAAGTATTCTGTGATCTGTTTCAGGGTGAAGCCAGCAGCAGATATTTAGGCTAAGTTTATCCATAAAATTGTAGTTACCATGGCATTTCAGATGCCTACAAGAGTAAAAAGTCAGTAAAGATAGTTGTCAAACAGCTCAAAGGCACAGCTGTGAAGCTGAGTCCTTTTGTAAGTTAGTTTTCAGTCTCTAAAGACCTTTTGCCCTCATTTACTACATTAATACTGTATGTCTAAAGGTTATTCCCCTTGTGATATTAGTTTAGCACAGCACAGTCTTTAACTGAGCCATCTTCTTGGAGTATGTATAGTCATTTGCAAATACACAAAACCAGCAGTTTAATAAAGTAGTTTTTCTTCTCTCAGAAACATCTAATTAAGATTTTGATAACAGTAATTTTTTTTTGGCTACTAGTTGTGCTTAAACATGACAAAGGTAGAACCCATAGGACCCAAAGTCTAGTTAGTGTCAGGGTGTCAAGTAATCAGAGCTGCAGGAACACCCAAGAGCAAAGGTTCTTTACAAGCCAGCTCCATCCTTATGTGTCATTGGTTTTGTACAATGGAAACGTTTTTTCCTTGGACAATGTGCTTCCATTGCAAAACGGAGAAGCATTTTACTTCTTTCACCTTCTCATTTTAAAATCCAAATGAATCCAAACAAAACCTCTGCAAACTGGAATCCCCAAAAGAGCAAGATTTGTCTTCACTGAACAGCATCTTAAGAATTTCACTATCAGCTTTGGCTGAAGCTGGGTTGTTACTCTGGCATCCTTTCATTTTATACTGACCTGCAATAACCCCGTCATTCCCATACACCCTCGAGCAAAAGTTAACATTTGTATCAAAACATGTTGTCTTGTATTGATTGCAACTTCCCACTAGGAATTTAGCTGCAACACTCTTGGCTTGTGCCTTACACAAAATTTCAATCCTGGAACACAGTCAGATAAAAGAAACTATAATCAACTGTGAATTGTCTGTGGGTGGTTTATCCGGTTGCTGATTAATCACTCCATTAATCGTTGCAAAGGCAGTGAGCTAACTCAGTGCAGAGCTAGTTATCTGTGAGCTGGGCTTCTAAACTCAAGTGTAATGCCATATGAGTCTGGATATATGTGCTCAGAAGCAGTCATTTGTGCACAGTTTGGTTGTTGAGTCAGTAAACGCAGAGCCAGTCAGGAGCTCCTGAACTGCTGTACGCAAGTGCAGCCCAGCACTGTCCTCCACCCCCCTTCAGTCGTTCCCACTACTGGCAGCTCTGGGAAGAGGGAGGCAGAGGGATGCTGCATAAAGCCAGTGCAGATCCAGCATGGATGGCAAGGGGACAGAGAGGAAGGTCACAGGTATCTGAGAGAAATTATTCAGAATCACTTTCCAGTAGTCTTGGTAAAAGGATTTTCCATTTCTAGTACGGGGTGAGGAAAATGGATGGAGCACACACAGATGCAGTGCTGTAACTGAACTAATAAACCTGTGTGAAACCAGAAGCCTGATGCAAGGAAGCTGCTGTGAGAGTAATTTCAAGTCCAGCCAGTGATTCCGTGATTATTGTGAACTGAGCCTCGGATTTACTCGGAAGCTTCTGTTCAGTGTAGTCAAGCACCCTTGTGATCTGGGGTTGTTTACAGGCTTGCTTACCCATGTGTCCCAATCCACTCCATTACCCTGAATGGATGAGAGCTAGCTGCATCGCTTATTTGTCCAAACACCATGTTTCACCTACAGCAGTATAATATTAAGCCTTCTAAAGAGCTGTCAAAGCTGCAAACCAAGCTGAAACCAGGAAAATTGATGCAAAAATATTACAAAAAGCAAACAGTAAAACTCCAGTTTTTGAAGCTTTAGCATCAAGATACATGATTTTCTGAAAGATGTGTCCAGTTCCAGCTGGACATACAGGCTTGAAGGAAGCAAGTCAGTTTAAAAAATCGACATGCTGATGCTAGCAATAGAGGTAAAGCATGGGATAAGTTCTGCAAGTCAGATCTATTGATTTACAGAACTGATGAGTCTCAGGATTAAAATTCTGATTTTTCTGTCTAGCTTCCACATAGCTATTTATTATGAAGAAATATTGGTAAGGAAGTTGAAAGGTTTCCCAAGCTCACCCTTCTGAGCCAAAACACTCTGGTATGACAAAGGCAGGTAGGTGGCAGTAATAAGTGATTAATACCCTGCTGGATAATTACATCTGCCACATGCTTATCTCTTCACACCAAGTGCCTCAAAACTAAAAGTGGGGAGCATAAGACAAATGTTAGAGATACTGAATTAAGCAGAATAAAAAAAAGAATAGCCTGTAGAAAGTCAAAGAAACTGTAGGAGTTCAGATGGGTAATGAAGATTCTAACACTGACAGAAGCAGAAACTTCATTGTGGAAGCTGAGGGAAAATGTTCAAGACCAGAATCTGTTCATATATTTTAGGCCCCAAATACACGTGTGACAATGTACTGAAGGGAAGAATCTTTGCCATAACAAGCTAAGTCAAGGTGAGAGAGAGAAAAGTGTTTTCAGATGTTTGAACAAAGCACTTGCTCTTCATTGTGTAAAGAACCAAGGATTTCTGTAACAGGGTTCAGTACTTCTTATACAAAATCCTACGTTTCAGATTCAGAACTTCACAATAGGTTTCCCTGTTTCACGAAGCTGAGTCTTTGTCTAAATGTAGACAAAAAGGGGAGGAAATCTCCTTTTTGGCACAGTTCGTGTAGTTTCAGCATGTGACTATACAAGTGAGTAGTTTGAGATACAGGTTTTCCATAGCTTGACACCTTCAGAAGTACCTGCTGTCCTTCATTTTAAATTGTTTGAACCACAAGACTAAGTGGTGTTCCAGGCACATGTTTCCCGTTGAAGTGAGACCATTTTGCTGTGCTGAATTAAAATATTAGGGCCTGCTTTCATAACCATTGCTATTCTCTCAGAATAGATAGCCACCTTCAAAAGGGCATTCCCCACAGTAGATATCAAGGGGGTGATAATATAGCACTGTAGCCAAAGAAAAAGATGCTGGGGATGGGACTGATCTCCAAAACTTTTAGTACCTTTTTTGATCTTTAATCCTCTAACCATGAATAACAAATGCATCCTATTAGAAATGCAAAAGCAGCTTCTCCTCATCTTGAAAAAAAATAAAATACAATTGAAGAATACACCAAATTTATCACCAAACTCTGAAATGCCTGTTCTTGTCAGTCCTTTCTACCCCAGAAGATACAGTTAATAAGTGCAAAGTACAGCCTGTCCTGGAGGCCACAGATTTAAAGATTTTTCTGAATAAAAAAATATCCTGGCAAGTTCTAAAACTGAAGGAAAGTAAATTTCTGAAGTCTGATTATTTTATTTTTTAAACAGAGGGCTCTCATTTGCATGCCTTTGTGGATCATATCTGCAGTGATAAGGTTAATCTAAAAGCTTTGCCTTGGGACAGGTACTCCTGAAAGTGTTGTGTTTTACTAAATCATACCTAAATCTTAAGCTCTGTTTGGGAAGTGATAAAAAACGAATCTTGTGGAATTGGTTTCACTTGCTCATGTGAGAGGCAACACTCAGTACTCCACATCAGCCTTAATGGGGTTGATTTAAGAAGCCTGTTTTCCATCTCAGCTGAACTTGTTTGGCATAATAAGAAGACTTCTTTTGCTGGTGAGGATTTAAACCCATAACTGGTAAGGACAAGCAGACATATCTGGGATCTCCAAACTACACCTGCCTTGTTAGAAAATGACTGGTGATTTCAAACATGTTAAGGTTTGAAACGTAATTAATTAGGATGAAGCAGCTGATGAACTGTGGCTGGGTGCTCAGTGCTCTCACAGAGCATAGAACACAACTGAACTGTAGCAAGTCACTTTACAGACAACGACCCAGAAAAATAACACTATTTACAGAGTAATTCGAGCTATGGACTTGAACTGAGGAGCCTTTCAGTTTCAGAAGTTGATATAGAATGAGGGCAAATTTGAGTGATGGTAATAGTGGTAACACAAGTGTGTTGCAGGCTTCTCTCCTGTACCAGAGTGGCA
Source organism: Apus apus (assembly GCF_020740795.1). NCBI lineage: Eukaryota > Metazoa > Chordata > Aves > Apodiformes > Apodidae > Apus > Apus apus. The sequence goes on along the minus strand of NC_067282.1, from coordinate 58,129,555 downwards.
TACATATATGACCCCTGAGAAAATGGTGTTTGTGCAGGCTTACCTCCAAACACTGTCCAAACCCCTTAAGATTCAGTACTAGAACAGTGTTGTCCGTTCATGAAATTCAAATACAGAAAAGAGCAATGATGTTATTTATCTGCCTTTGGAAGGTTGTGGACTGTTTTTCAAAAGTCAAAAAACATAGAGCTGAAAGGAAGAACATATGAAGTGGCCACAGTGGTTTTAAAGAAAGCTGAATTTAACTGAAAGGGAAACGGAGGGTAACCTTTGCTTTAGATAAAGGTGTGTGTCAGCTGAATGGATCATCTGGTTGTTTAACTCCTTCCCTGAGTTAATGAAAAGGTCTGAATGTCTTTCTGAACCAGAAAACCACTAGTGCCTGCACTTTGATTCAAGCACATAGGCAAATAGTATAAAGAAACATAGCTTCACAGGGATATTTCATTCATGCTTGCATTTAATGATTCTTTCAGATCTACACTGATATTCTCAATACTTGTAATGTATTGCTCAGCCATCAGTCTAATATTTTTCCTTCTCCCCAGCATGCTACCGAAGTTTTTTGTATGTATATGATAGTGTGGGAGGTAGATTAGACACTAATCATATCTAGTAAGGCTGTGTTCTTGCCAAGAAATAAACAAGATATATATTAATCAGAATTTAACTGTGCATAGTTATACATATATTGAAATGTCTGCAGTTATTATTCTATCAGCATTGTCCTATTGCAGACGCAGAACTATCCATCACACAAAATTCAGCACAAGAAGTCGGTTTGAATGAGCCAATCTCTCAATCATTACCAATCAAATGAAGAATGTTCATAACATAATTTCAAAAATCTTCCCACCATTCCTGCCCCGGCAGAAATAATAATTCATCTCTCACCTTTGGGGGCAATGACAACTGTGAAGAATAATTATTTGTAAGTTATCGAGGATGCTTGAAAGACTGATCTGGTTCTAAGCCTGTGTGACAGTGAAGGAGGCTGAGCTGTTGTCCTTGTACTATGTTTTAATATTTATGTAAGATTAGTCAGTAGTATTCAAGCCAAGCAAAAATGTCAATTTTAGTTTTGCTTGTATAGGTATATGCTGGTTTGCTAGCTTACTTTTAGAGGTAACTAACCAAGGGTATTGGTTTAGCATCATGTGAAGGACTAACTTATCTCAGTGGGGATCTTATTTTCATGAATAATAGTTAAAAGTTTTGAACAAATATTGAAGAATAGGAACCAGGAACAAAGATTTTTTTTCAAATTTCTGACCTAGTTTCATTTCCTTTAAAGTAAAATTTGTTTGTCAGCTTAACATCATGAACTGCTTTCAAGATTAACATGCACTTCAGGTGAACAGTGAAAATATGAAAAAATACATGAGATATAACAAGTCTAATTTATGTGGAACCATGTTGTTCCTAAGACTTGAGATGGAGGATTCACTTTGCTCTTTCTTTTGGGTTCCAAAATGTCCTTAATACTCTCACAATACTTTGCCTCATACTTGCCTGCAGTTGCTGAGTTTTACTGTTGCAGGAGGTTAGCCAATCATCTTTTTCCTCATTAGCCTTTTGCTTTAGTATAATGGATGGCAGAAAGCAGACTTGCCTCTCTGGATTTGGAGTTCTTCAGGAAACATCTGAAATCCTACTGCTTATTTCCACTGATTTACCACTTCAACATTTGTGATGCTCTCTAGAGCTTTCACAGTTCCTTGGAGTTGTTCTGAAGTCTTACTATTGATGAGATTCCTCCTTCGTTCTGAGTCTACTATCATGAACAAAAAAACTTGGCAAGGAGGAGTGGAAGAAAAGATACCTTACCTCAGCAATACATTCTGAAGTGTCAGCCTAAAGTCCCTTCACATTTTAAAGTGAGCTTCTGGTTTCCTTTTGTACCTCTTCCTGGCAGCCAAAAAGCTGAACACTAAGATTTTTTTTCAGTACAACAGCTAAGATTAAGGTTTTTTATAAGAGCATGTAGTGACAGGACAAGGGGTAACAGTTTTAAACTGAAAGAGGGTAGATTTAGGTTAGACATTAGGAAGAAATTCTTCACTATGAGGGTGGTGATACACTAAAACAGGTTTCCCAGGGAATTTATGGCAGCCCTCTCCCTGGAAATGTTCAAGGAGAGGTTGGATGGGACTTTGAGCTAGCCGGTCTAGTGGGAGGTGTCTTTGCCCATGCAGGGGGATTGGAACTAGATGATCTTTAAGGTCCCTCCCAACTCAAACCATTCTATGATTCTATAATAATCCTAAATTCTAGACGGTAATTAGAGGAAAATAGATGTTGTTCATGTGTTGAATATGAGTTGCAGATGATAAATAACATTTGCCTGGGTGGTAATATTCTAACTTTCCAAAATATCATGACAGTGCACAAAGTTTATTCTGATTTAAAGTTCTGGTGAACTGTAATATACTTTCCATATTGATTTTGGAATGAAGAGCTCTGTTCATTTCGATCTTGTTAGAAGTTTTGTTTCAAAAGGGGTTTTTTCTGTCAGAAAAGAAATATTCCTCAAAACCTATTTTGCTGGCATGTTTTATTTTTCATAAGAAAAAAATCAAATCCAGAGGCAGAAATGCAGGTACTAACCAGGAAGTTAGTGATTTCAATGTCGTAAAACACCTCTAGGGGTTGGATAAATGGTCTCAAGTCTCTTTTTTTTCTTTCCAAACTCTTGGGCCAATGGCTAGTTTGAGGTCAGAGTAACTGTTTTTCTTGTCATTTTTGTAAAGTAGTAACCTCTTGAAGCCTAGGATTTTTTTCATTGTAGAAGGGGAAAGATTTTTTGGAAGACGGGTCAAAATATATCACAGGCTAGGAAAGCCTTTTTTGCTTTATTATTTTCTGTGACGATTCAAGCAGCAACCAATTTGGATTCCCCTTGGCATGCAGGGCACTTTATGTGTAAGCCTGGTTTCTAGGACAAGTAATGCTGGCCTAAGTAAAAAAAAAAAAAAAGTAGTTGCTGACAAAGCATTTACTGAAATTCATTGGCTTGTAAAGTGATGCATCGGGGTCTGTGATAGTCCTTTTCTTCATGATCTGAAGATCACTTCTCCATTCACACCCACAGGGGAGGCTGCGGATTTGTTTCTCAGCTTAGCTGTGTGACATATTGCCAAGAGGTTTGAGCTAGACACTTGTAGAAGGGCTATGAAGTCAGTTATTTTATTCTTGTATGAAGTCAGTTACATTTGAGAAAAGGAAAAAAAAAAAAAAGGTCTTCTTGTTATAGAAAGCAGCATGAAAGGCAGCATTTTTGGTCACTTTTTTTGCTATGTCAAATCCTATGAGAGGTTATAAGCAGAAAATTTATATACTTTAGTAACTCAGCTCTTGAAGGTTCCCTTCAGTCTTCTGAAAGAGGAAATGAATAGTTATTTTCATGCCTCAGTTTGGTAGAGGAACAGGATTTGATCAACAGACAGAACCTCTGAGGATCTGTGTTTGCAAGAGATTACTTAGGAGCCACACTAAATCAGTTCATTTCCGATATGCCATATGCCTCTGTAAATTTTTCTGACAACTAGCACTTTTGTCTTCTGGGGAGTGTACCTCAGGCCCTCTGGCCAAATGAAGAAAATTATAATGGAGTGGCACAGAATGGATGCAGGTCTCTGCCTGACATTTGCTGGCATAATAGAGCTGAGGAGTGGGCCACAGGTGACATAGCTCCACACCAGCCTGGCAGCTCTGCTTGAGGGTAAGGGAGATGAGCCTTTGTGTGAAAAGTAGCCATAGATACTGCTTTCTTTTTCTGTCTAGGTTGGATGTGAATGCATGCCACATATTGTCTTTCACCTCTTATTTCTCTGAGGCTGTGTGCTACTGCTAACAATAAAATTTCACAGGCTTACTTCAGCAGAATATTAATGAAAATCTTCTAAATCTTTGCACATACATATGCAAGGGAGCATCTGCTTTTGGTACTCTGAGAGAGATTTCAAACATTTACTTACTGTCGAGTTTTATGCATATAAGTGCATATGAAAGGTCAGAGATGGTCGTTCTATCATTTGGGATGAACACAGCTGAATTGAAATGTCACAGCAGTTGTACCTAGAAATTTTAAAGCTTTGGAGTGTTGCAAGCCTGTGGATTCTCCTGCCAAGGAAACAGAAATGAACTCTCTGACTGTACAAATTTACATGATTACAGATAATATATTTTACATCATACTTGCAAAGTTTTTTTTTGAGTTGATTGCAGTTGAGAAGCTTGCTGTGCAGCCCTGGAGCAGGAAAGCAGGCTGTTCATAGCATGCCATGGGAGGCATCAGTCAACCTGATGTGCAGCTGAGATGTAAGCCTTTTTAGACCTCTCAAACATTACAAAGGGACTCTGCAGAAGAAGTCAGAGGATGTCACAGTTTAATACAGAATCATGAAGAAAATTAATTTTAAATAATTAATTGAAGAAAAGGCAGTGTCTTTGTAAGAAGGGCTATACTAAAAAGATATCATAATTCCTTTGTCAAATGTTTATATCTTATTGTTTCAGCACTTTCCTTGCTGAGAATGAACCCTGAGTAAACGAGTGAGGAACTTGCTGACCCAGGGGATGGGGGACTGCTGGAGTCTTTTTCCCTCAGGAAGCACTTAGCTGAAGAATGTGGCAACTGGTTCAAACAGGGATGGGGAAGGTGGAGGCAGACATCTTATCAATGGAAATGGGAAAGTGCTAGTTAAGAAAAAAATAATATAAAGGTATGAACACTCCACAAGAACATACTCCACAAGTATGTCATAATTTTGTGACAGTGTAAGGAAAATTAAACAAAAAGGATAAGAACAAGCAACTCGGAGTCTGTCTTTTCATTTAAGAATAATCCTGAGAAGAAAGGAAATTCAGGTTAATTTATTTAGTATATGGTCTGAGGACAAACAATAAAGAAACTCATCTCCATGCTGAATTACAAACTGTACTCTTGATTATTTGTGTAATTTTTCTTGAACAGTCCTCCAGAAGAGATGATAGCAATAAGGGTCTGTGCAAGTCCTTTAGAAATTTTTTTGGAACCTATACCTATAAGATTTTAAATGAAGGCTCAGGTTTCCAAGGCAGGAAGCTTACCCACCTAATTTAATACAGTTAAAATAAGATATTTTATGATTTTCTAATTAAATTTTACAAATAATAATAATAATAACAATGTTTATTTTACTTCTCTAGTGAAGGCAAATACTTGATTAGGGAAAAACAACTACTACTAAAAAACAGGCTTTTGTCCACATGCTCACTCTTAACATACATTTTGCTTAGCAAGTACAAAATCAGGTTGTATCTTGTACATCATCTACTAAGTGGGTGCTTCATGGCACCAGTGAATCTCAACATATACTGTTTAATGACCTGTATTAGTCCCAGTTTCAAGCATAACCATCTTTTATATTTATTTTTGAAAACATTATATAGTTGAGAAGAAGCACAAAACATTCATAATTACTGAAGAAAGGGTGGTCCAACTCTCACAGATCTCATATCCCTTTCCTCAACTATTCCTCTGTCTTATTTGTTTGTGTAATTACTTAGGACAAGAGCTAGTTCTTCCTTTTCCTTCACACAGTGAAGGTCTGACTTTAGCTGAAGACACTGCAGTCATAATTTTGTTGTTTCTGGTAAATAAATAATGCTTTTGGAAGAAGATAGTTTTTATTCACTTGACTGCTTTCAGAGACAGAGGACATAATCTCCCACCATGCAGATTAAAAGTCCTGCAAGGAAACAGATATTGAGCAATTCATCTACTCTGAGCAACCCTCTCAGGCAGAGAAAGACCTTTTCAGAGCTCTTAGTCATTGCCAAAATCCCAGCAACCTGACTGCTGCACCATCGTTAGCACTCATCAAAGCTTCAGAGAAGATGGGAAATATTTTGAAGTTGCTAATTTCATGAAGGAATGAAGGGAGTGAGTTTACAGGTCATTTGAAAACACTGAACAAAGACAGCTGGCAGGGGAAAGTTAGGGATAAAATTGTGAAGGGTTTCATATGATGTTTGCCCTTCAATAATAGTCAGGAAATAACAGGAAAAAAAGCCTTGCTGGTAAGGTTCACTTTGAGACCAAAGGTAACCTAGGGAAATCTTAGATTAGGAAAATCTAAGAAAAGAACTCTGGCTGCAGTCTTTGTGTTCCCATGGCTGTGGGTAACAGCAGAGAGGGAAAAACATGAAAAGGTTACAGGGCAGCCCACTAAATGAGATCGTTTACCGACAGGGAGGGGTGGGTTGTGACATGGCTCATCTCTGGCAGCCAGTCTGTTTTTGGTGTGTTTGGTACTTACTGCTGATGGCACAAGCATCCACATTACAGCTAACACCTGTACGGATGAGGAATCAGAGGAAACTAGCTGTACACATACACATCATAATACAGTTAATGTGTTTGTGCTTAATTGTAAGAAAAGAGGGATAAGGGAAGAATTACACTCTAATTTTGTTACAGAAAATAAGAGGATGCCTGCTGCTCTGACTCCTCCTTTGAGAAGAGGGGGTATAACCTTAGCTTTGAACACAAGTTTTACAAAGTCTGCTGTAGGCTCCAGGTTTAAACAGGGTGACTGGTTGTCCTATTAAGCTTCAGAAAGCAGGAAGACATGGGGTTGCTGACAGGCAGTCAGGCACCTGCCGGGTGGCGTGGGTGAACTGAACCAGTGGGTACCTTCTTCTTTCCTCCACATTGAGAATATTGTGACAGATGGCATCTAGAACTGATTGTCATCTCTTACAGGGTCTGTGCCAATTTCAATTATCTTTCACATTTATCATATAAAACACCGAGGTGAACTGTGTGACTAGGTGAACCAACTCACTAAGAAAGAAAGAAGAAAACCCACTTTGAAAAAATCCTCAAATCTGACAGCACAGAGTCTAAACAAGTAGCAAAAAAGGAAACTCATCTGAAGTGCACTAGAGCTTGTGCATGAGTTGTCAGTTTGCAGCCTTTACAAGGTGACTGCATCAAAAATCCTTCAGATTGCTATCAAAGACAAATGATCTATTTAAGCAGAGCTATTCTTAGTCAGAAAGAAGAGAGTATTATATAGTATACAAACCTGTTTATGTATTGTCAAAATTTGTTGAAATTAATTGCCTTAAATAAATCCCTTATGAGGGAGAAGATTGGGTAACATTCCCATAATCTATTTCTATTAAGACTTGACTATTATTTTTTTAATTAATATTTTGCATAACATTCTGCACTTCTATTTTACTGTAAGTCAGTTTGGTACATTTTCAGACAGAAGACATAGGTTTGCTCTTTACCAGAAAGAAAAGTCCACTCACCCAGGAGATCATAACATAATTTTAAAAGTCAGGGAGAAGGAATCAGGATGAAGCCTTATTAGAGCTGGTAATTAGAAGCTGTGACAGCAACACAAAGCTCTGTTGGCTCCTAAACTCTGTCAAGGACTACACTTGAGAGAAGAAAATGTAAGTGCTTGTCAGGGATATCAGTGAAGTTGCCCCGTTCCTGCAGAGGTCTCACATTGCAGAGCCAGAGCTGTCCCAGCAAGACTCCTGGCACCATCCCAGCCCTGCCGCTGGCATCCCTCCCCCTGCTGTCAGGTCTTCAAGGCAGGTCACTGCTCCTGTCCTCATGCTCTCGCTGCCAGCAGCAAAGGAACAATATTGCTCTGCCCGGTGCCAGTTGCCTGGTGTGATGGCATTGGATTGGCTCCGCACCTGACATAAGCCAGGCAGAAGGAAGGTAGAAAATGTTCTGAAAGGTGAGAAGAAGCAAGAAGGTGACAGCAGTCTGGCAAATCATTCAGGAAAGGGGAGAGAGAGGTAAATCTAGGAGGGTCACCCTGTGGCAAAGCACCCACTTCTCACAGCACGGTGAGAGGTTGTTGGGGTTGTGCTTGGCCCAGAGAAAGGTTGCTTTTTAAAATATGTAATTTTCTGGTGATTAAACATTGCTTAAAGTAAATATTACCACTTTAGGTTCCACATTCATGAGAAAAGAAGGTATGTGGTTTTATCATTTAATTGCTAAAATATCTGTGCTGCAAACATATTGCTAAAGCCACTGAGATGTTCCTGAACTGAATTATCTACTCAACGCTTTCATGTTTTACAATCTTATTGAGAGACAGACTGCCAGTTATCAAAGTGTCTGTCAACTGTGAAAGCTAGCAGCATATACAAAGACAAGCTGGGAAGGGCAGGGTAAGAGAGATGACTTCTCTGTTTGTGTAACAGGAGCTCAGCAGAGTGACTACAGCAACCCTGGGGGGAGCAGTCGCATCTGAAGGTATCAAAACCAGGCAATCTGAAGTACTGTAGAGAACTTTGTTTAATGCACAAAGTAAATTGTCCTACTTAAACTCTATAACCAAATAGTGCTCTGTTTTCTTTTGACAATTCACTGGTATTATGTACATTATTGTTTACTGTGAAAGATTACTTAGGCTACTACCTACTGTGCAGGTCCTGTTATTGATGCTTAAAGGGCGCTACTTCTCAGAAGAGGGATCTACCCTTTAAATATTTGCTGCTTGGTATGTTAGAATGCAAGGTGAAGCTGCCTCGATGTTACTGAAGAGACATTTACGTCTAACAAGCTACCTAGTGCACTTTGGAACAGGAAATGTCAAGATTTGAAACACTCGGTCTGGACACTTGAAGTCTTCCTCTATGATCATTTCTGCACATCCCTCTTCAGCACCAACAGGTGCTTTATCTAAGTTGTCTTCTTAAAAGTGGGGAAGATAAAATCCTACGTGGTGTTCCAGGATTAATTTAGGCCACATCCAGATGACCCATGGCCCATGCCATTCGGGACATAGGGTTGTGATCCTCCTTCCTTGCAGTCGCTCACCAGTTCTTTTTTGCTCATAGACTGACAACATTCAGAGTTGTCTTTGAAAAGTGGAAAAAAATAGGAGCAGCCCCAGCCTTGATATAAATGAAAAGGTCATGTGGGGCCAATCTGAGACAAAATCTGCACTCTATGTAGAGGATTGCTGGTTGCTCTTGCTAAGGACACCAATATCTTGAGATAATCAGTAAATGTGTGCTGGGTGTCTATTTCATTTGTGTATTCAGGTTAGAATTGTAAGCTTATAATGCAACACTTGAAATACAGTATCAAAATGGCCCATTCAGGCAGTGCGCACACTTCGGTGGCCAAGTCATCATGAACATTTTGCAACATTGATATAGAGCAACGCCTGATCAGGGTAGCAAAATTCCCCCAAGAAATGGGAAGTCCTGTCTTCCTTTTGCCCTTCCTGGTCTAGAAGTCCAGTAATCACTGTAACCCTTTCTTACCTGGTAGCAGATATCCAGGGAAAGGTTACAGATTTAGTTACATTAAAAGGCAGTTTACAACTCTACACTTGAGGATGCTTATCAAGGCATACTTAGCAGGAAATTTTCAAATCTACTGCATTTGGGAATTTATCATTAGACAGCAGTGTCAAAATTTAATAAGTGAAATTAGTTAATGCATTAGTTAATGCATGTACAGTGATCTGAAGATATGAAATTCTACTTAAATTATGAGTCAAAGTAAGGAATACAGGCTGAGCAATGGAGAAATAAATATGGCTTCGTGTCTAATGAAATAGTGTGTACTCCTTCATCAATGGAGAGTCCTGTTTCACCTTTCAGGTGGAAATCTTCTCATTTTGTTGTTGTTACCTTGGACTGAAAACCAAAGCATCAGCTCTTTTTTTAGATTGCATCATTTTTATTACATCTTATCCAAAGAAAAACTGCTTCTCCTGCTTTCTCTTTTGTAACTTATATTTCACTAAGGGAACTTTGGCACAATTATGTGACATTATGAAAAAGCCAGCTAGGCTTTGGGGTGATGATTATCTCATTTATAACACTGATTTTTGCAGCTTTCTTGAATTAGTCCATTTAGGGAAACCTATTTGGTGATTAAATACTTCTTGGAATATAACAGTGAATGTGCCACTAAACTCACAAACATTTAGAAGAAAGTAGATTAAAAAATCCTGAATTTCTTAAATCACAAATGTGACAAATGTTTGCGTAAGACAGTGAAAAATCAGGATTTTTTTCCAAACATATTTGCACAAATGAGTTAAGCAGTAATCGTATGCACTGCATTTCCCTTTTATAAAAATAAATGCATCTTACTGATATGAAATTGATTGATTCATAAGGCTTCTTTTCTGGTATTTATAATGGAAATTCTTAGTTATCACAGCAGACCTGGTGCAGTGCTCATGATAATCCTTCTTTGAATTGGAGGCTGAACTACAGGTCTCCCCTCCAGTCATAAATTCTGTGATTTTAGGATACTCAGTCTTTGACTTAAAAACACAAATAAATACAAATCTATGCCAGATATCATACAAGGCATCTGCACAGATATAGCCTAATTCTGCTTCTTAGTGCTACAGATAAGGTTTTCTATTTATTGATCTTGCTAAAAGCAGCAATGCATTAATGCCCTCAAAGACAGTGGTAGATTTGTGCTCTGCCTCATGGAAAAAGCATATATGTATATTTTGCTTGGTTGCCTTGCCTTTTCTTTTTTTTTTTCTTTTTTTCTTTTTTTTTCTTTTTTTTTTTTCTTTTTCTGTCTTTCTTTTCTGGTTTTGAGCTCTCAAAACATTTTCTTATAGAGAGAGACGTGAGCTCCACTAAAGAAACCAAGAGTCCTTCTGATGATTACTTGCTTATTCTTCAGTTATCTTTCTTTGACCCTTTAGTGTCTCTGGATTTTGAATCCAAATTGAAATTAGAGGTACTTAGTGCAGATATTATTATCTAAAAGAAAGAGGATGCATTGCATTCAAGCCATAATATCTTTGATGTACATTAACTGTAAGTATGTAGATCTTTCAGGCTTGTATTGTGTTAGTGGAAGTTTCTGTGTCTAAATTAAAAGTGAAAACATCCCCTTTTAATTGGGTTAGGTGAGACTAGGACTAGAAGCAGGTGTTACCTTTATCAGTCCCAGCAACTGCTGCTCTAATACAGGAAAAGAATAAACACAAACTAGTTATGCAGGGGCTACATGGGACACAGCTGTGCTGGAGAGGGCAGAGGCAGTAGAGGATTCAACTCCTAATGCTATGCCCAAAGAGCTAGTAGGTGCTGCTACGCTGTGACCTAGACCACATAATATATGATGCTCAAATCCTGGAGGGCGATCGAGAGTCCTGTGCAGGGCACCTGTAGGGAATGTAGAGACTGGCAGGGGAATGCTCACTCCTTGAAGCCAGCCAGAGCTTTGGTGCCTACTCAAGGTTTCAGGGAGATGACTTTTTCTCTTTGGCTCCACCTTTTAATTCATACTCTGATATCAGAGCAGAAATTACCTCTTGCTTTTTAAGGCATTAGTGCTGGAAAGCCTGCTGCTTGCTTATAACAGCCTAACAGGTAAATCACTCATCCATCAGACTGCTCATTTGTTACTTTTGAAATCCTCTTTTCCTATCACTTTACTACACTTCCAGATTAGAAGGGAAGAGACAGAGTGTACTTTCTAAACACACTCAACAGTAACACACAAAAAAGCAGCCAGTATGAGCTGACTAACAGCCAACACACCCACCTTTCACCTGGTTGGAGAGGAGAGAAGCTCTGGAAGCTCTTGTTTTCAAGACTTATGCTGTACTTTACATTGGAACACATATTAAATACAATGCATAAACAGTTCTTTGCTCATGCTGAAGATGCTGAAGCCATATTAGGGCTTGTTACATGATTTGAAAGATACTGTCCAAGTTGTCAAGGGAAGCCGGTGTAATGCCTCCCTGAAGTGCATCTGCTTCTGCTGTACACAAAAGCCACAGTCATTACTTCGTTCTTACATGAGCACCATAGCCATTCTTTTCAATATAGAGCTCTTCACCCTACCTCTGGAAGTGGCTGGGCAAGCACATTAAGGGAGTTGTATTGGCTGGAAAAACTGATAGCTTCTCTCTTAGGCTTATGCTGTAAAATAAGGTGAAGTAAAGTGCAGTGTAGGATGCTAAAAAGGATCTTGCCAGCAAAAGATGACAGAAGCAGCAATATTAGCTCTCTGATTTTTCATATTAAAAGGCACAAAAGCTGAAATCTTACAGAATGTGGCAGGTGTGAGTATAGCGTACACTGCAACATCTGAACAGTACTAAAACCCGCTGAATACTTAAAAATGTCAAGCTGATCTTTTATCAAGTGGCGCTGTCCATTCCTTTCTAAACTGTTTCAGTTATTGCACGTATTGTCCACCCTGTGCATTGAATTCTATGTGTGTTTGGTGGAGGATGGAGAGGAAAACTAGTGTGTCCCTAAATTCTTTATCCACTTCCTTTCTTATGTAGGTGATGTCAGGAAATGGCTTTGGTTATTGAATCAATTGCATGCTCTGACTGAAACAAACAAACAAGCAAACAAATGTGGGTAGACATTCATTTGGAACATTCAAGGAAGATCCATTTTTGCCTGTATCATCCAGGTTAGCAAGGTGTGGAGCAGAGCACCAGAGCTAGAGTTCAGATAAAAATTCCAGAATGAGGATGGCTCTCACAAAGCAAACCTGTTTAGCTAAGAATAAAAGTAGATGAATAGGGCATAAGTAGAAAAGCTCAAAATAATCAAGTTTGACTCTCAGTTAAATTACTTCCAACAATTACTTCTCTTTGCAACTGGCTGTTCATAGAATCATAGAATCATTAAGGTTGGAAGGGACCTTAAAGATCATCAAGGCCCAACCCCCCTGCCATGAGCAGGGAACCCTACCACTAGATCAGGTTGCACAAAACCTCATCCAACCTGGCCTTAAAAACCTCCAGGGATGGGACATCAACAACCTCCCTTGGCAACCTATTCCAGTTCCTCACCACCCTTATAGTGAAGAATTTCTTCCTAATAGCTAACGTAAAACCTCCCCTCTCTCAGTTTAAAACCATTACCCCTTGTCCCATCACTATCTTCTCTGATGAAAACCCCCTCCCCAGCTTTCCTGTAGCCCCTTCAGGTACTGGAAGGCCACTATAAGGTCTCCTCAGAGCCTTCTCTTCTCCAGGCTGAACAGCCCCAATTCTCTTAGCCTGTTTTCATAGCAGAGGTGCTCCAGCTCTCTGATCATCTTGGTGGCCCTTCTCTGGACCCTCTCTAACAGGTCTATATCTTGTGCCGAGGGCACCAAAACTATACGCAGTTCACTCAGCCCATTCCCGATTAGAACATTAAGATGAAATATTATACTACAAATGTGACAGTGAAGAAAAAAATGCATGCATATAATATGCTATAGTCCTCAAAAACTGAGTGAGATGGAGATCCACGTGCTGTTTCTGTAAGGAAGTGCCCAAACTGGCTGCAAATCTTACAGGAAGAAAAATTCTATCCATTACAGACACATGCTATGGCATAATACAGGAATAGAAAGCTCTTCCCTACTATACCCAGAAAGCCAGCTTGAAATGTGTTCAATCCAGAGTCACTAGCTTTAATCTTGCATTGTATTAGCTGTGGTGAAAACAGTTCTACCCACACTCCAGGGCAGTTAGGGTGGGGAGCCACTGCTACATTGGGCTAGGTCATGCCAGGCGGTATTTTATAAATTTAATTTGGAGCCTCTGTTTATGACAAAGATCTGGTTAAAATTTATTCTGACCCCCTGGCCCTTCCCTGAATTATTCCATAATGCAGATCGTATCTGAAAAATACACAACATGAAATTGCTCTGAAACTCAGACTTCTTATTTTTAAAGCCTGGTTTTAGGTTAGTTAGTAAAGTTGTTGAGTATTCCTGTTAAGGACTTGAATAAATTATTCATGTAATTAACAGCATATTCAAATGCACATACTAGCTTCTATAGAATGAAAGAAGAGGGAGAAAATGGGTATGTACTAATATTAATTAATTAGCCAAGCAACTTTAATTAGGTATCTACATAATAAGGTTTTGGATCATGAGATTTCCTTTGTTGTATTTGTTAATACTTAACCTCCTTCAGACCCAGTTCTATGTAAAGTAGATTATCTCAGCTTTTCTGCTGTATGTGTTTCAGGGAACCTAATAAGAAATATTGTCAGATTTTCCAGTTTAAGAGAAAAGAATATTCTCTGACATACTTGTGTAAATACCTTCATAAAATTTTCCTTGACCTATTGGTTTTTTCTAAAAATATATCCCTAGAGGACAGCAGTGTCTGAAAGAACATAGGAGTGACTGAATAATTAATTATATGTTTGATATAAAACCATGAGGATGATTGCTTTTAATTTTTGCTATATAGTAGTATAACATTTTGTCAATTGTATTCTAAAGCTACAAAGATTTTCCAAAGCATGAAAAGTGATAATTAAATTAAGTTTGTGATTACTCCCTAACTGTTATAATATGCCTCTGTTCACATTAAATTACTTTTATTGGATAACTGCATAAAGATGTTCAGAAATGTCAACAAGCTAGTAATTCAGATTGTGGAAATCAGTTTGCATTATTGAGATTATAACCTTTGACTGTCTTGTTATTCTGTCTTTATCTTTGCACTTCATCTGTTAGTTTTCTCTTCTCTTTTGCATTCACGATCTTTCTTTAGTGCCTAAATCTAACTGTAGAGAATAATAGGTGCTTAAATCCAAAGCTGAGAACAGTATTGCTGTAATGATCTTTAGAAGACCAAGCAAAGACAGTAAGGACTGCAACAATTAGTCCACTTAACTCCTCATGAGGATGGCATCTCTTTCCTGTTCTCATTTTGTCACCTATTCTTCTTTACCTATGTTAAGCTTTTTCATGCTGTTGTCATTTCCTGGACAGCTGGCAGCAAGCATTTTTCTGGCATGCCTATTTTCTCAGTTGGATTTTAATCCAAAATTAACACATTTCTACTCTTTGCAAAGCTTTACTTCCGTTGTATTTTCTTGCTCCTGTCTAGGAGCCAGGAAACATATTACTATTTCATGACTCAAGGAACAAATTACTCCATTCCAGCATTCTTTCTCAAAAATCATTTTACTTTTCAAACTATCCCTTCTTTCTGACACTTGGAAAAGTGAAAACTTCTCATGGAGTTTCATGAACATTTAAGTGAAATCCTCTGAACCAGCCCCAGGTACTTATTGGCAAGGTGACAGGAGCATTCAGGAAGCAGAGCAGGGAGGAGTCATCTGCTTTTGTCTATGGTCACTTCTTTCCTCTTTCATAGAAAGAGGAAAGCTGGATCTATTACCAGTAAGCAGAGTGCATGTCCCTGGTAGGAAGAGTTAGGGATTTTGATTTCCTCCTACCATTCAGTGAAGCGTTTTAGCTAACTATATGTGTGGGTCTAATAATATATAGTATACGGAAACGAATGCAGACTGTTTCCTAATTTTTTTCTTAGAACAGAAACAGGACAATATTTAAATAAATGTAGAAAAGTTAATTTATTATTCATAATATGAAAACACCATCAAGTTTTGGAAGTAAGTGGTTTCTCAGTTTGTCATTTGTCTGAGGACAAGCTGACTGATAAAAAACATGAGAGATGAGGCTGTATAACACAAGTTACAAGACCAACACCAGCTAGCATCTGTTATCAGTGGGTGCCCCCTTCTGTCACACTGGGACACCCTGGTTTTGACCTTGTCTTCTGGCCACACTGCATATATGCTAGTTCTCACTTTATCTCTGTTATGAAGAAGGCCAATGTAAGAACAGATGAGGTCATGCAAGCTCTCCCCCCTAGATATAGTGTCTCCTTGTTGTAGGTACCAGATAGCAGCAAACCACTGAGCTCTCCAGCTCTTGTCTTTCAGGCACATTCACAACAAATAGCTGCCTGCCTTACAGGTGATTGCTACAAACAAATGCTTCCGTGGAGCTCCAAAGCAGCTGTCTCATTTTTGTGCATAACTGTACAAAATGACACATTTGCAGGAGGGAAGTGACTTGTTTGTCCAGAAGAGAATGGGACCTTTGTCAATACATGCCTGGACCATTCTTTCAGAGACAGCTTTGCAGCTGGAGAATTGCCTGGCAACAATAGGATGAAAAAGACTGATGCTGGCTTAGTCAATTAAACCAGGAAAAAGCACTTAATCTTAAAACAGCATATATTCAAATAAGCTGAGTTTCTGCGTGTAGCTCAGTGTAGTTAACTTCTCCTTTGCAGAGCTGCACAGGAGTTTCAAGTAGGTGTTTGTCAGGTCCCTGAGGGCACTAATATGCATTTCAGCCCCTGCCTGCTCTCTTCTCTAGGACTTCCCCTCTCATCTTGCCTATGGATGGGTCCTGCAGCCCCATTTCAGCTCAGCCTAATTCCCATCCTGAGCTGTGTTGTGGGTGTTCCAGTCTCTGGTCCTAGCTCTTGGGTGGACCACAGACCTCTCCTATAGATATCCTGCTTCCTGGATGGGGTAGGCCCTTTGGTTCATATGGCTCTGTCTACCTGACAGATTTTGGACTTGCATTGCTGCCTTCTCTTCAGTCCTGTTTCTGGCCATGTCTCCTTTCGCTCCTGACGGGACTGCCTGGATGGACTCTGGACCTGATTTGTTGCTTGCCATGCCAGGGGCTGCCAATGCACCCTGTTATCAGCAGCTGGTCCTGCATTCAGGAAAAGAAAGATACACTTTGGGACACGCTTAGGGTTTTTTTGCATTGAAGACGCTCTGCTCCTGAGATCCAGGGCTTGAAGAAGAAAATGAACTCTTTGATCCACCTCTTAAAGGATCACTCAGTTCTCTGCTCAGCAGGTATTGATCCACTCTGAGCAGATGATGTGAACAAATTAACAGAGCAGATTTGAACTTACTATTGATTGTCCAAGGTGGAGTTGACAATGCAACCCTATGTATTGTGCTGGTGGTTATTACAAAAAAAAAAAAATCTACCCTTCTGTAAAGATGTTGGCCATAATGGACCATTACCTGGGTGGAGGTTAAAGGAAGAAAAAGAACAGCCCCTCTATAACTTCACAATCCAGAGTGCTCAAATCCCAGGCTCAGCTTTTCTGAGTTTGGATCATCTTCCAAAAGATGATAGTGAGGTATTGCTGCTTATTCCTACCAAAGTACACTGTGACTGTGGACTGTTTCTCACCAAAGGTCCTCATACTTCAACAGAATAGTCTTTCTTCTGTACATGACCCATAAGCTACACACAGCTACTACCCAGGAGAATGCTACCATACGTGAGACTTTTCCTCCTCACTAGTTGACTTACTGCTGACGTACTTACTTTGAAGTGTATGGACTTTTAAACGATTGTCAAAAGTAGGCATAGTCATTTGATAGAGAAAGGTTATTTTTGCTCAATCACAGATATATAGTGGAAGACTTGATTTTGCATATCAATATAAAAATATGAAAATCTTAAGTTCCAGGTAGTTTATTATTTGCAGGTATAGTAGATAATTACCAAGTTACTCAGCTATAACTATACATGTATATTTGTGTTACAAGGATGTCTTCAATTTCTAATGAAGGATTACAAAAATTCTTATGTTGAAAGAATGCATGAATGCAACCAAAAGATTCATTCTAGCCATGGGAGAATTTAATCTTTAAATACTTGAATACAGTATAATACATATTATAGTATGATGAGTCTTAGGATAATTTTCAAATACATCTTTTCTTCATTCTGTGAAGTGGAATATACACTGTTTGGCTAGTCAAAACACATGTGTTGGTGAGGCAGTGAACGTGCATTTAGATTCCAAGTGTCACATTCAGTGCTCTCTCCTGCTCTGTGGGTGTTAAGGAGCTGTGCTTAGTGTGGCAAGAAAGGCAGCAGAATGAAAGTCATAAATCAGTAGGAAATTGTCATTAGTGTCTGTAACAATTTGTCTTTATTAGCACAGGACTATATAATAAGAAAAAAAGAGCTACCATATAAATACTTCAAACTATGTTCCTTGTAATTGTTCTGGTTTGCTATAGTGAAGTCCTGGAAAGTTTTTGGCTTGAGATAAATGGAGACTGTGGCAGAACTTCTGTCCCATTAAGTAAATCGGTATTTACTGTTAATGAAGTTCACATTAACCATAGAACTCACATTTTTCTTACATAAAATTGCAGAAAAATCAAGGTAGATTTTGTATGGTTTAAATCCTGCCTGCCAAATCTTTGCTACTGTGCAACAGAGGTTAAAATGTGCTTGAAACCAGGGACAGCAAAAAAATGGGTGCATGATCTGCTTAAAAAAAGAAAACACTTTGGGAAAACTAGCCTTTGAATTTTAAATGCTTTTTAATTTAACACTTCTTTGCTTGTTTGTTGGTGGTGTGTTGTGTTTTTTTCATTTTGTTTTGTTTTTGTTTTGGTTTTGGTTTGTTTTGTTGTTGTCTTTTTTCCTCTCTCAGATTCTAGGAAAATAGGTATAAAAGACCTAAAAGGGGATATTTATGTTTGCTAAGGAGAAAGCTCACTGGGGAGCTCACCTTTCAAGATATGAAAAACCGACTAAGAATGGTAATACAAAAGGTCTATGGCTTTATCATAAGAAATATCACAAACAGTGCCACAAAATTATGTCCACAATTTGAGGTAAGATGAGATACTGTGACTTGATTTTATAATCTTGTTCTCAATTTTTTTTTTTTTTAAATGGATTACCAAATTCAGATTTGAATTGATGGCAGAGGTGCACTAAGTAGTAGAAGCCACTCCTACACATTAAAAAGTGTTAGACTAGGACTGGTTATAATTTAATGATTATTTTTGTAGTTGCCTTCAATTCAAACATAAAACAGACTCTTTTCTTCTGTAGCATATTTACAACATGATTTAAGTTGGCTTCTAATATTTAAATTTCAAATTAAATAAACAGAAACCAGCACTAAAATTAGTTACTCTTAATATTATCTCAAATAGACCAAACATTATCCCAAGCAGACTAGTTTTAGAAATGAAAAAATCTTAGCTTATTGTGCTCCTGTAGCAACTAAAAGGTTTGATAACAATCCTTTATAAGCCAAGTCATGTTACTAAAGAAGACAAAAGATCCACACCACGTATTTTTTATTCTTACGATAGTATTTACTAAGTTTTAAATATTATACCAAAAGGAGACTATAGCACACTCAACAGAAATCTGAATTATTTAAAAATATATATGAACTTTAAAATAGATTGTGATATGATCCTGATATTCTTATTCAGTAGAACTTCATTACTGTTTCACTGCAGACCAAGATTTCAAAGCAGTTATTTTGAAAAGTGAAATATGCCAAATCTAAATCACTAAACAAGCTTTGGGGTGAATACTAATGCAACTTTTAGAAATATTTATCAATATTCTGTTCTGATCACAAATTTAAATAAATTGATATATGCCAGAGAATCAGTACAAATCACCACTGATGTTGTCACTTATTAATGAGAAGTTTCATTAAGTGTCAACACAATTATATTTATTTTTTTTTAAATTAAGCTTTCATGCCTTCATCCCGACTCTGTTTATTGTAAAACAGATGCTTGCTCTCTGTCCAGAGAGCACTGAGTAACATCACCAACTGAGGCGAGTACCTAACTGCTTTATTTAGCTCTTAGATTACATTTTCTTTTTGTCTTACAAAATGCTTTCATTTGTAGCAATCCAGTAGATCTTTTACTAGGAGAAGTCAGGAGTATTTTCTCCCCGTTCTGGATTTAAGCCTGAGGATTATGAGAGTCTCCTGGAAGTCTGGAGATGTGGGATTGGACCTTCCTCAGGGGAGGAAGAGTTTCGAAGTTGTCTTCCCATTTTTTTTCTTATCCAAGTGCTGCAAGTCTGAGGCTGCTGGGCAAAAGACACACCACCATCTGTAGGATGGTTTGCTGTCTTTTTTGAAAGATTACTACTGCTTTATCAGAACCATCAATAAGACACCCCCTCACCCTGAATCAAAATACAACTGTTGAACCTAAACTCTGAAAGAGAGAGATACAAGTGAAATATATATACTTTTAGTGTTTTATGTGTGTCCTTACTCTAAATTTTTTTTAGTTGTCAGAGGTGTTTTATTCTCTTGGCAGTAGAAATATCTAGCTCTGGTGCTTGGACTCATCATTATGGAGTCAGATTTGTACATTTTAAGTGTTCATCCCCCAAATTTGGGGATGATTAAGTAGGAAACTGGTCAATATACTATGGTGCAGGATTGCTATTCAGAGAGATTTCAACAGGTTGGATAAATGGCCTGACAGAACTCATGAGGTTCAGGAAAAACAAATGCAAAATCCTGCACCTAGTGAGAAATAAGCCCATATACCAGTACAGGTTGGTTACTGACTGGCTGGAAAGCAGTAGAAAAAGCCTTGAGGGTCCTGGTGGAAATGAAGATGAACACAAATGAGAGGTGTGCCCTTTTACCAAAGAAAACTGACTGAATACAGTGCTGTGTGGACCAGCAGGTTGGTGGAAGTAATTGTTCTGCTCTATTCGGCTCTTGTCAGCATTATCTGAAGGGCTATGTCCAGTTTTGGGTGCCCAGTGGAGGACCAGTGAGATGAGTATGATGCTTGAAAGTATGTGATGTACAAGGAGAGGCTGAGAGAGATGGATTTATTCAGTCTTAGAAAGAGAAGACAAAGGTACTGCCTTCAGGTACTTAAGAGGAGATAATGTTCAAGGACAAAAGTTGCAACATGGGAAATTTTAGGAAAAAAAAATTCATAACAGGGTAGTGAAACACTAAAAGAGGTTGTAAAGAAAGCTGTGGACTTTTTATCCTTGGGGTTATTAAAAGCTTGACAAGGCCATGAGCAGCCTGATCTAAACAGAACAGTGGGTTCGACCACACAGATGATCTCTGGTTGTCCCTCCCAGCCTGAATTCCTCTATGTCTCTATGACTCTCTAATCTCCCAATTTTAAGATTTAGGTCTGAGTAGTTTGCATGCAAAAGTATGTACCATTTTTATGACTCATGGTGTATAAAGTTAGATACTTTGACTCTTTTTTAAAATTCCTGTGACTATTTGCATGTTTGCTTTTCTAAGTAGCTTTAAGGAGTATATTCAAACCTTTTTTTTCCCAGCAAACTAATGTGTCATATGTCTGTTATCTTTCCATTCTTGAAACAGCTTCCATTAGGAACCCTAATCCTCTTTGTGTTGAAGCAAGTAGACAAAATTAAGTGGGTCCTATCTGTGAATGTTACAGGGAACGAGCTGTTTTTCACAGTTAAATACCCAGATGACAACTGGAAATTAATATCTGGATGCTTTGAGTTATTAATCATCATGGAATTTATTAGAATCTTATACACAGAAAACTTAGCATTACCAATTTGACTGGGCAAGATCCACAGTTACATGTGCTCAGGAAAAAGAAAATAGGTACTTGCTTTCTCTAGTTGTAGTGGAGGAGAACTAGATGAGAAGAATGTGATATCTCAACAAAATCTCAGTCTGGGGATGTTTCAAAGAGGTGGTTCTCTGAATCTAAATGCTACAAATATGCAATTATTGTTGTGTCCCTGGAACATTTCCAAGCCCCTTGATAGAGAAAAGATGTGTAATTCTTGTGATTAACTGTAACTGTATACAGTGTAGATGTATATATCTTAACCAGTTGCCCTTAGGTCCTCTTTATAATCAGTGCAAAGAAATAGGCACTTTCAGGTCATTGTTCTTATCTTAGAGCCAACATTTAAAATGGGAGAGATTATCTGTGTTGTTACCATCAAAACTTAGAAGACACAAATAATTCTGAAGATTATAACTTTTTCTTCTAAAAATCTTTTTTAATCTTATCTCCCCAAAGCTGCCCATGAACAGATAAATTTAAGGGCTACTCAGGAATGAGGTTTCCTTATGTAATCAAAATATCTTAATGGGAATAAAGACACTTTAATGACATCTTTTTTTGCTCTGCAAAAGCTGCCTATTTGAGAACACAGAAAAGGACACAAAATGTTTTTATTGAGTCAGTTTGATCTGTCCCAAAGATATCCAACTGCTGCCACTGAGCCATATTTTTCCGTTCAAATTTATTGATATTTTGCTTATTTGGCTAGAAAAGAAGCCAGGTATTAGTTTAAAGGCCAACATACTTGATTGTAATAGAGCATATGGGCCACTTGATGGAGCCATTACAAGTAAGGTAGCTAGCCCGCCTCTTGCTGTGTCTCTGATCTTTCTCTACAAATGTGAGCTTGAGTAGTAGCATCTTAAACTTACATATAAAATATATGCCCTTAAAGAGCAAAACCAAAGCTTCCATGGCCTCTTCTACAAATTCAGTTACAGCCTCTGCCAGGCCCACAGGACCTCGTCACAGTGAAGTGACTGGCCAAGCCTAATTGTACACAGATACTTTCCCAAACTTTCCTCAAAACAAAAAGCCGCTTACGCAGGTGTTCACTGATGGCAGGTAATAAGAACAGACATTACTGAATGAAGCATCCTCTGTTTCTAAGACACTTGACAAAATCTTGTCAGCAATATGCAGCTGATTTATACAAAGGCATTTTTTAATTCAATGGAATGGATAGGAATGGAACCAAAACATACGGAATAAGAGAAATGTCTTATAAAGAGAAATTTATTGAGTGATTGCAAATGATATTCAAAACATCTATTTGCACAATATATTTCAAAGCAAAAACACTCTGAGTAATATTTACTGCAATATTGTTTTGATTTTGAAAATATTCTATTGGAGGCAGTTCAGATAGAATTTCTTTTTTATTTCCTGGTTTGGGGTTTTCTTTGGATTTAAGTAGTCATATTACACTGAGATACAGTAGTGAATTACATGAGCTGATGAATAGTCTGCCTTCTATGCTACAAAAAAATTTAACCAAGGAAAAACTGCTGTTTATGACTACAACAAATTATGGTAAGGACTGTATTTTTTTTTTTTTTTTTTGCTTTAGAGTGCAGATATTTATATTGAAAAACAAATGTGAATCTCTAATGTTAGCTCATTCTATCATAATTAACTCCTAATACTGCACTATATTTTATCAGAATAATCAAATCTTTATAATAATCAACTCAATATATTAAAACATACAATTTAATTGTTTTATGGTTTATGTGCTATCACTTGACAATTCATGCTGAAAACAAAGATTCAGCTATTGAAGGAAAGCAGGCAAAATATAATCAAAAACATAGGCAAAATGTTGTCTAAATGACAATATTCCATACTGAGAAAGTAAACCTTTTTTTCTGAAATGCTTTCTTATGTCTCACAGTCCAGATAAACATAACATAATGAAGTATACATCTATATAACAGAATACACCGAGGGAAAGAACTTTCTGTAAATACAGAAATCTCAGTGAAATGTATTGAAGGGACTAATGCCACTGTTCTCATGTTTATCTTTTTTTCCAATCCTTCATCTGTTTGTTGTTGTTGTTGCTGTGTTTTTGTTGATTTTGGTTTTTTTTCCCCTCACAATTAGTAATCCTTCCTGGAAGCACAGTATTATTTGAGTTTGTTAGACAAGCACACTATCTACTGGGTTCTTTGCAAAATTTCTTACCTTAACCTGATTTGTAAGTGCATATTTTTTTGAGAGACATCTCTATATTCTTAACAAGGAAGACCCTGTGACATTCCATACATCCAAGATAGGGTTTTCAGCTATGATTTAAAAAGTTTTCAGACAAATCCCATAAAAAGTGTTTCATCAAAATTTGTTTTCATAGCATCAGTATTTCTAATTATTCCATGGCTACAAAATCAGAACAATGCACGGTAATTTTAAGCAGTTACAGCAATCAAGTAAATATTTGCTAGAATTGCTTAGACTGGAGCATCAACTTTACTAAAGTTTAAGATCATAATGAGGTAGTTTAATTTTTAATCTCACAAAAAATTCCTGACCCTGCACCTAAGTCAAGGGCATACAAGAAATAACACAGCAGTAGCCATGAATGTAGTTTTAAAATATTCCATACTGTACGGCTTGTTAGAGTATTTTTCTTTTCATTTCCTTGCTTTAGGATCCTTTCTTGCAGTTTCTTGACAATAAGAAAAAAATTAGTATTTTCTTTTTCATTTGAAAGACACCTATTATTTCCTTTGTGTTGAAAGAACCAAAATTAGCAGAAAGCTCTTTTAGTCTTTAAGTTCATTCCATGTACAAAACAGTCACCCATGAGACCCTGATGTAAGATCTGTTTCAACTCAGATGAGAATATGCAGAAGGTACCTCCAATCCCATGTGTGCAAAGGACACTGATAGTACAAAGGATTTTTGGTATTCTGAACACAGCAATAAAGAAAACAGGGCTAAATAAACAGATGTAGAAAATTGTTTACATTACAACCAACATTTTACTTCTATCTGATGACTCACAAGAAGTGGTGTGCTTGTTAGCATGGTAGCAACCAGAATAAACTTCCAGCTCAAAAGCTAATCTTTAAAAC
Source organism: Apus apus (assembly GCF_020740795.1). NCBI lineage: Eukaryota > Metazoa > Chordata > Aves > Apodiformes > Apodidae > Apus > Apus apus. The sequence goes on along the minus strand of NC_067282.1, from coordinate 58,105,256 downwards.
TCTTTAACAGAAGTAGTGGGGTCTATCTGGGAGCTCATTAGAGCTTCTTTAGTAATGCTACACTTGTGCAGTGAAGTCTGCTTTGGATAAAGAATAATAAATACTATTAATAACAGAAGTTTAGTCTCGTATGATTTCATAAATATTTGTTCAGTGCTTAGGTAGCAGAGGGTATTGCTGAGTTAAATATGAAATACTTGCTTATTTGGAGTCACAAGGTAAGATAAATAGCTAAGAAAAGATTCCTTCTTAGAATTGGGTACCCCTACTGGTGGCAAAACTTGCATTAAGTTTTGGTGGAATCCTGAAAGACCTCTTAGATGTGAAGTTGGATACGAAAATGTACAATGATTCACTTTGCTTGGCTCATATCAGCTTTCCTCCTGACAAAACAACTGGCTGGTGCAGCTTACTCTTACTTCAGTCTTCAACTTACTCTTTTCAATCTGATATAGTTCATCACTGCTCAATAGGGTTTCAGAGTTAAAAAAATGCCAGATCTTAGTTGCTGGCAGGAATTAAGGGAACTTAAAAGGGAACAGGAAGCAAGGAGCTAGGAGAATAGCAAGGATCAAGTTAAAAAAAGGTAGATCAGTGAGCAAACCCAGAGACAAAAAGTGTATTTGTTGCTTATTATTAGATTGACACTCTCCTAAAAATAGATGCTTAGAATCTCTGTGTAAGTGGCTGGAATTATTGATCAATGCTTTTAATTCTTTCTCCTTAACTAATGTATGCCTAAAAAAGACAACTTACTGATTCTTCTAAGCAAAGCAATCAAATGTTCTTTCTTTTTTCCATCACTTTTTATCATTTTCTTTGCAGCAAAAAAAGACTAAACTGGCATTGACTGTAATGAGACAATAGGACAGGAAGTTTAAAATATGCACATAAAATATATGCATGAAACTGCATATGAAGAACTAGAACGTTAATGAAATGGATTTTAAAAAAATCAAGAGTAAATCTTAAGGAAGACATTAGCAAAAAAATAGTATTGTGCTGTGAAGACAACTTTCTTTCTAATATTCAGCCAATCCTCTCAAAATATGAACATTTACTATACTTAATGACACTTTCAGATAATTTTCTGTAAACGACTAACGTGAGGCAAAGTGTGTGGTATGCAATTGTTAATTTCTCTATGATGTTACAGAGACAATTTGTACAGCTAACGTTAACGATTCACACTTAATAATTTAGTTATTTGTTAGAAGAGAAAAGTTTAATTAGAGAATCTAGCACTCCAGTATCAAGGAAATGAAATGCCATCCTTTGGTATAACTAAACTGTATGTTTCAGAACACAGGACAAGTGATCCCTGAAACACAGTATAATTGGATGTTGCTGCTTCTCTTGCTTCAAAATGTTTAAGGATACTTCTGTTTGTGTCTCTGTATGCAATAGTTTGGAAAGGAAATTAGTGTATACCTGTTTGTTTTTAATTCTCCTCAGTTTTTGTTACTGACTGGGAAATCTCTCTGGTCAGCTCCTGGTCGCTATGGCAAAGCTGTCACAATGACAATATCAACAAATTCCTGTTTAGAGACTTAGGGTGACTGAGTGTGACTGAAGCAAGTATCTATCAGTCTAGAGTCAATAGTTAATAAATGGATTCTACTGACTGCCAGTTACATGGTAGAATTATGGATTAAGATGACAGAACAAACATAAAAACTTGTTTGAAATTCGTAGGAAGAAACTAAAACAATGAACACTGGTTAGCAATGGAACAAGAAGGTATGTAATAAATGAAGAACAAAGAAAGAACAAATAAAGTAAGATGTTATACTAGAGGAAAAGGTAAGGTTTTTTTAACAATTAAGATTAGAGAAGTACCTTGAAGCCCAACCCAAAAAAAGAAGTTATCCCTCCAAAGGAAGGGAAATATAATCAGAACAGTCGTCTTCTTTCTTAGGAATTGTCTTTTGCGCTCTGTGTAAAGCTTCTCTATCTCAGTATGCTTAGAATTGCTGGGAAGCACCTGATCTCGTGTTTGGCAAGATTAAGTGAAGCAATGCTTAAAAACTTAGTAGGTTTGGGGGACGTGCTTTGGGGAGGCATGGTATACAGTCAAAGGCACAGAAACTGAGGAGTTCAGACTGGGAACTGACTGCTGAAATAATGACTCCAAAGTTTAAAACAGGACACATAAAGGAGATGTTTTACATTTCAAATGCATTTGGACACTCCAAAACAAAGTCAGAATAAGAATCTGGTCAGTGAACAAAACCTTGAAGTGTTTTGGGAATTCAGCAGGTGCAGTTCCTTATAGCAATCTGTGCAATGGCCATGAAGGAGCAAAGAACAAAAGCTGTCACATGGGGAGCAAACTTGGTGATGTAATACAGGAAGAAGCCAAAATGTTAAGCAAATGCCTTGAGAATATAGTAAAAGCAAGATGCAAAAACATCTGTTATGAAATGCGGAAAATTTGCAATTTGAGACACAGAACAATGCAGAGGTGCAAAAACTTAAATGCCGAGTTTGAAGCAGCACAGAGCATCAAATCAGGGCAATTGCAGACCTCAGATATATATGCAATCTTCTGAAGAAGCACAAGTAAATAATAGTGCTAAAATGGCAGGATGGCATTAAAGCTTTTGACAGAATCCTGAGGGAAGAAAAAAAATTAAGGAGAGGGAACTTGTGTTCTGAAGAACAGAAATAATAATGCAGACTTTGAGGGGCTAGTTTTTCTTCTGTTTCAGATATTTCATAATCATGCCTATAGGCATTGTAGGGAAATGTGAAAAATGGTACTTCAGTATTGTGTTGTGGGAAATCTAAAATGCCAGCTCAGTTTGCGTTGTGTGCAGTGTTTATGTGCTTCTCTGAATGATGATGGGCTATTACCAGTGCTGAGGTGCTAGCCTTATGTACTGAGGAATGACAGGCTTTTAAAGACTCAGGCTGCGTGGTAGATTGGGCATCACAATATGATGTTTTCATTAGTGTCATCTTTTTTTCTATATACCACATGTTTATCTACCTGCTCTGTAATAAAAAACCACCCCCACTGAAACAGTTTATGAAAAGCAAAGCATTTTTTTTTTTCAGAAATTGATTTGCTTGTTTGTCACTGAAAAGGACTATTCACTTTAAGTAAAAAGAAACAAACACAGATATTCAAGAGGATTAGGAAACAGAAGAAACCAAGAAAACAAGTTTCCCAAGACTGACTACTACAAGGCATTAGTCGTAAATGTCTGAACATATAATTTTGGCACTTTGGTTGACAATAAATATATATGTCTCAAGAAAAAAATACCTGTAGTCATTTAGATGCACTAAGGTAAAATTAAAAAGGGTCTGTCAAAGACTTGAAGTCTAACTAATTACACTAGTTATATGTATTCATACACATTTTAAAGACAATAGGTATAGGAATAATATATTAAGATGAAATGTTATTTAATGAGTCCCCTGAATAGCGAACATACACTTGTGTTATGGTCCTGTAAAAGCTGAAGAAAGTCAGTGCTGTGATAACTGAAAGTTTGAAATTAATGTGGAGTTAACTCAGTGAAAACATTTGCAGAGCTATATATACTAGTGAGAGTTACCTATATCTGGGAAGTCTTGTTTCTGACAGCAAAGTGGAGGTAAGGGAGAAAACACCCTTCTTCAAACTTCATATAAAATAAATACATTTATTTCCCATGTTCAAGATCAAAGATATTCTGAGTGTAGCCAACTGGAGGAAGCATGGTAATTTTGGACTACCTTAATAAGAGTGTAATCAATGGAAAGAATATAGTGGAGATGGTCCAAAGAAAGAAGCAAAAAGAGTGAAGAAGTTATGAAATCCAGGACCACCCCTGAAATTTTGTTTTCACAGTTTTCTACGGTGATCTGAAATGACATTGTTAGTTTGTAACTTAGGAAGGATCATATGTTTATATATGACCATCAGCAAGTATCAGATGTAGCAACCATCAGCTTTCTCTGAGTTTGGAATGAAGAGAAGCTGGAAGAATAAAAAGAAAGGGGGTTCATGTAACAGTTATGTTTGGTGCATTGACTGCTACCTGTAAAAAGAACGTTGGATGTGTAGTAATAATTATATTATTTTTTTTCTCCTGGATTTAAAACAGAAGAAAATGAGAAGTCCAGAAAGATCAATATAGAAAGAGGACAAAAGTTCTCGATACAAGAGGGTCATTCAAAAGATCTAAAACAAAAGCTATAAAGTACTGGAAATATTACAAAATGAAGTTAAGCCACTGTGAAAAAAAGGAGAGGGAAGTTAAGGCAGAGAATGACAGGAAGATTGCACCAAAGATTGAGATAAATGGTAAGAAATGTTTCAAGTAAATAGAGAACAGAAGGTCAGCAAAGGAGATGACAGGAACTCTAACAGATAAGGTTAATTTATTGACATAAGGGTAGACAATGCTGGGAAGAAATAGATGAATCCTGTTGCTGTGCTCACTGAGAAGGCCAAGGAGCAGAAGCTGGCAGAGATAATGGACGTGCTTCCACCTGTATCCTGATGGGAAAGAAGAAAAGCAGGCAGAAATCAGGATCCCTTCAGAACAGGTCACTAAATTGCAACTGCAGCCTCCCTGGACACTATCTCTCCAGCATTTGTGTAAGGGTTTTTTTTTTTGTATCTCCTGCCATGCAACAGACTCTCCCAATGTTTTTCTTATCTCTGTGTTGGCACAATTGAGCTCTAGTGTACACTGAAAAAATTGCCACAGCGGCTCAAGTCCATTTAGTGTATAGCTGTGGTTGCTTTCCCCATCTGCCTTCATCTTAATTCTGTAGTTGACAATAGTGATTACTTCCACAAATTGCAATCTGTCTTCATAATAGCCATGGTCTGCTTTCAAAGAACTTGGCAGACCACATGAAAATACACTGAAGACACCAAACAGGAAAAATGTTAAAAACTGGCAAGATGACAGACTAGATGAGGTCTATGCTGCTATTTAGAAGGAAGACTGAATAATAACCCGTGATGTTAATGGTGATGGTATAAAATATATTTCAATAAGTGTGTAAGGAGTTGTTTGAGACAAATTTCAGTTTAGAAATATATTTTAAAAAGTCTACATTTCTTCATTTCTTCTAACATCAGGAGAAGATCTGAATTTTGCATATTTGCAAAGCTCTCATGGCAACCTTGCTCAAGCCATAGAAATGCCACTGAAATAGGTGCAATATAATTACATTCAATGATAACTCTTTCTCATTAAAGATTCTTAGGCATATTGTACTCTATTGGAAAAAAAAAAAAAAAAGATAATACACTAATGGTTTATAGCATCAGGGAAATTCATTACTTGGTCAATAAAACTGAGCAGAATCTCAACATTCTCATATAAATAAGCATGGTAGGCATATTTCAAGACAAAAAAACAGACAGAAAACATTATTTTAAATATAGCACTCCCAGTATGACAAGAAATCACTTGTTGATTTTCTTAGTAAACACAAGATCACACTATTTTCACCTGTGTTTTTAACAAGGGAAATTCTACTATATTTGAGATTAATTTAAAAAATTGTGATCAGAATCAGTACAGCATGTATATAATTTAGATTCTTAAAAATATGTATTTAATTTTATATTTTATTTTAGTGATAAGTCAATTATTCTTTAAACTGAAATGTTATAAAATGTTATACTAGTTAACACTAGGAGTTTAGTTTTCAATAAATAATAAATAGCTCCAGTGAAAAAAAAATGGAAGATACATAAGTTGTTCAACTATTTTACATCTACTGGTATACTTACTTTTTCAGAGGATATGTACACATTTCCCCCTTTTTTTTTTGTTGTTCAGTCCTGATCCCACTTCCATGAGCTATCCTTCCTTTTCTTATTCATTATGTCACCAATTTTTACTGTACTATCTAGGTTGCCTACTAGATCTCAGATTATTTCATTTTAATTCTAGGTAAATTTTATCTTCACTGTGAGGTAATTTTTGGGTTTTGTGCTGTCTTCTGAACTTTTTTGGTTTGTATTACACAGGATTACTGAAACCCTCTTATGGTAACACAGAAACTGAAATGTAATACTGATACATCTGACAAAATCCTAAAAAGTAATCTTTCTAAATTCTATTTTAAATTACAAAAACACTTTTTAAAAAGCAGAAGCTGATGCAGGCTGATCAACATGGCACGATATTTTAGTTCCTTTCTTGATCCTATTTAGATACCTTCAGAATTAGTGAACCTTGCAGTTGTCTTCAGCATAAGTAAGAATTTTGATAGCTCTGTCTATAGCTTGTAATCTGTGTACTGTCTTATAAATGGGAAACAGTACATGTATAAGCATCAGTGATCATGGATTTAGCCTTCCAGAGATAGTCCTTTGTGTCTTCAAAGTAATTATTTTTATAGATTTAGTGCACACTGCAAAATTTTATTTGTATGTTAACTTGAGTTGGAGCTCAGTGCTCTGAAGGGCAAAACATCTCAGAAGGTTTCCTTTCAGAAGCTGAAATTAAAAAATACAAAGATATTAGGGGAAAAAAAATAAAAGGATAATTCTGTGTAAATATTTTCCAATTTAGACTCAATACATTACTTGTGGGCATCATGGAAACAGTGACTGCTGGACATGACTTCATACTAAAAGCCTGTCTTCCACAGGGTGGCTGGTTGTGGTTGTGGTTAATCATGCTGCCCTTATGCTGTGGGGAATGACAGAAGTGATTGTAGCTCAGCAGGAGGGTTTTAGTGGGTCACTGAATACCAGTCAAAATAGTGAAGCTAATGCAAAAATTTGTACTTGAGCCTGGGATGTATCTCCTCTCTTTTAGACACACTAATAATATCTTTTTCCCCTCTTCTGCTCTAGTTTTAGACACCCCATTTCAAGGAAGCTGTGGACTAATGAAAAAAGACCAGTAGAGAGAAACAGGATTAATCAGATTTTTAACAAAAATAAAAAATATGGACTGGGACTTTTTAGGCTTGAGATGAGAAAACTGTGGCAAGATGCAGAGACAGAGTGAGGAGAGGCAGAAGAGTACTTGTTTTAAACACTGGGCTCAGAGCTAAGTGTAATGACTCATAAAAGAGCCAAGGTTTCAGCATTCAGCATTTTGCAAGGACATGCAGTGGCAGGAGTGAGGGAATGGATTTAAAGCTGAAAGAGGACAGGTTTAGATTAGATAATTAGGAAGAATTTCTTCACTGTGAGGGTGGTGAGACACTGGCACAGATTGCTCAGGGAAGTTGTGGCTACCCCTCCCTGGAAATGTTCAAGACCAGGTTGGATGGGGCTTTGAGCAACTTTGTCTAATGGGAGGGGGTTGTCTAGTGCTGAAAAGGTGTGTTCTGTCTCCACATAAACAAATAACATTATTTATGTGTGGACTAGCAGATGTCCAGCTAGACAGTTACAAATGTTTTCTAAGCAATAGAATGTACTATTTAGTAAGGATCATGAGATTTCCTTACAAGAATATATTTTTAAAAATAATAATTCAGGGAAAGTCTGTTTTGAATAATATGGAATTAGTAATTGACGTTGCGTGGGGACAGGGAGAGAGATTTAATGGCTTATTTTGATTATAGTAGTTATTGCATTACATATACCCTGGGAATCATTCCATCACCGCAAGCTAAGTGGGGATAATTGATCCACCATTCTATCAAAGTATTCTTCATTAAACATATCATTATATGTTCAAGAAATGACAAGCATTTTATGAACTACTTAGGCATGATTTTTGTGTTTTGGTAACTTTTTAAACTGCTAAATCAGGATAGGTTGTGCCATGTACAGCAAACCAGTGTTCACATTCATTCCAGTGGTAAACACCGTCAACCCTTGTTATAGAGTGGGAATAGTGATGATGTCATATCACTGCAGCAATCCTCCAGAAAACTACTGTCTGATTACTCATCCTACACATTTTAAAGCAGGGAATTTATATATGTATGCTTACACAAGAATTATCACCTATATATTTTAATGTTTTTTTAATAATGTACTTGCATGTACACTTTCCTTCTGAGCCAAATTACAACATATTGTTTGCATGTGTTGTCATAGCCCACCCTTTCATTGGGATGCTTAGTTTGAAAGCACAACCACCAGATTTAGGCACATGAATCGACTGTACGGTCAGACGTAACGTTGTTGCAGTTCAGTAGGCATGCACAGTGCATGTACTTCTGCTGGGCACTTGAAGTACCACTGCACAAATTGCACATCTTCTCCCTGTAATAGTCTGCTCAAATTTTAACCACAGAAAATCCACATTTGTGTTTAACTAAAAAGGACAAAGACCTGGATGCTACAGAACTGTACTGGCTAAACTAACTCTCAGAAGAAGATCAAAAGGTGGCTGTGGTTAAGGATTTGCTGTTATCCAGGTTCTCCTATCCATTTACCCAGTGAGTAGGCACTCTGCCTCCATCAGTGCACTTGGGTGTCTGTATCTCCTTCCAGCTGTACCTTTGCACATCAGGAAGCTGTCTGGCTTGAGTTCTGGGGTCATAAGTTAAGCCTCTTACCTTAAAAAAAAAAAAATAAAAAAAAATAATAAAAAAAAAAAAGGCGGGGGGGGGGAAAGTACTTAAAATAAAACAAGATGAGTCAGATGACTAAGAGATTGGAGAAAAACAGGAGACAACAAAGCAAATGAGGTTTCTGACTTGAACATGGCAATTCGGACATGCATTTTCTACTGAGTTGTAGACCTTGAAATATTGTTGCACACATTAGTTAGCAATTTTCTTGTTGTTAAGCAGTAATGATATTATAACCCTTATTCTGCTCTTTCCATGCAAAGACTACAAGCACTGTCCATATGTGAGCAAGCAAATGTTCACCCATGCTAGTATTTATGAAAATAATTATATTAATAATTCACAGGTGGGCAAATGGGAAAACTTAATCTACTTCTTAGGCTTATCCATGAAGTTTGCGACAGAATTGCAAAGGAAATCTGATTATTTTTTTTTTCAGCCTTTAGCCTTGTACACTATTTTCTGCTAAAAGTTTTGGCACACTGAGTGAAAAATATTGTCATCATATGAGTGAAAAGGAATTTCCAAAGAACAAGTTGTTTATGTCATTATTATATAGGAGTAAATAATTACAGAAGATGCACAGCTTTATGCAGTTACAGTCTCATCTTTCTTGATTTATTTTGCTTTACCCTATCATTTCTTCTTAAATGTGTTACTAGACCTAAAGGACAAATTCAAACATACAGAGAAAAAAGGTGAATTTACATTATGAAAACTCTTATTTTCCGTGTTGCTGTGCTCTGACAGATATTCATTCTGAGGACAAATATAAATAAATAAAAAATAAAACTAATAAAAAAAAACTTGTCCCAGTTTGGATAAATCACACACAGAAGAAATGCTGTTTTTCAACATGATCATGAATGTCAATATTAATAAATGGTGAAATCCCAGGGTAGAACTCTTACTCAACATTTCCAGGAATGGAAAGCTTGCAGATTCTGGATGTTCTTCTTCAGAAAACTGAAAGCTTCATATATTAATGGGATTTCTTTGTTACACAAGCTGACTCCATGAGTTTCAAGAGGGATTTTGTCACTGCTGCCATCATGTTGTAACAACACAATTTTTTTAAGAGTCTGTGCAGAAGATGAGGGCAAATGAGCTGCTAGGATGACTCTGTGCACGGGTGCGCTACTGTAGAAAGCTGGATGCTGCAGGCAAAGCTGTCTGTAGTTACCAATTTTCACTCCTATTTACTGCATCTATTTAAAAGGCATTAGCTATTGTAGTAGTTATTTTTTTATTACTCCAACAATAACTTGCTTAAGTGGATATTTGACTTCTAGCATGCCAATAAATGGCAAGCATTGCAAGAAAAACAAAAGATTCTGGTTGAAATGTGATAGCTCCTACAGCCACTGTTCTTTACTTGAGTGCAGTCTTTATGAGAGCTCTGCCCAAAGTTGTCAGTGTACTCATCCCACATAAATGTTAAAAGACAACTAGTGAGTTGTTGTGTATACATTGCCGGATGTTCCTGAAGCTTGCATTTGCAGTAGCTGTGTGACACTATTTCAACATTAGCTGCACAAAGACATAGCAGGGAACCCTACTCCACTACTGAAATGAGTAGATACCAAACACCAATTTGATTTTTCAGAGGAGTAACATAGAAACTGCTTGATGGGGAACCTATTTTTGAAGTAGAACTACTATAATAAAATCATAGAATCATGGAATGGTTTGGGTTGGAAGGGATCTTTAAGATCACTTAGTTCCAAGCCCCCTGCATGGGCAGTGACACCTCCCACTAGACCAAATGGCTAAAAGCCCCATCCAGCCTGGCCTTGAACACTTCCAAGGATGGGGCAGCCATGACCTCCCTGGGCAACCTGTTCCAGTGTCTCATCACTCTCACAGTAAAGCATTTCTTCCTAAAATCTAATCTAAATCTGCTGTACTATGCTTAATTACATCTTTATTTTCAAAGTTAAATTTAGGTATGAACTTTACATTGGAGTAGAACTTAAATTTTCAATCAGAAAATCCTGAAATTAGTGGATTTTCCATGGATTTCTGCTTTATATCTTGTTGACTTCGTGTCATGTCTTATTCCTTTAATGAGACATTTATAAATTGCATGTTTATGACAGGTATGTAGTCATGTTTGAAGGGTCATGTTTTAGCCTTTCTTTTAGGAAAAGCATTGATACACTCTTCTACCTTCTTCCCTGTTTTCTGAAACACATATTATCTTACCTTTGAGATCCCTATTTTTGTATCAATTAACATGGAAATCAGTCAACAGACTCAAAGGTTACTGGGCAGAAGGGAGGATTTGCAGATGAATATGCCTGCAAGCAGAATGACCACAGATATTTTATTTCCATAGCTAGTTGGTCTGAAAGTTGGTTGATTTCAAAGAAAAACTAGAATGTACCTCCTTATATTTGCTGTAGGGACACACATTTGAGAGAAATGTTCACTTTTTTCTTTAATACACACCCCTGCCAGAACGTGACTACTATTGACACCAATATAGAAGCAAATATAAAGTTATGCTGAGTTAGATGTTTAATTAATACTGAATAGAATAATGCAAAAGTCAAAAACAGGTATTTGCTGCAACATAGATCCTCAGAATTATATAGGTTTTTAAATCTCTGTGAAACTGATGTGAATTTTTGAAGATTGTACATGCCAATTCAATTAGGATCTGAATCCCTGTGGTTTTCTTCCTATTTAACAGAGAGTCATAGAATGGTTTGGATTGGAAGGCACCTTAAAGACCATATAGCTCCAATCCCCATGCCATGGGCAGGAACACCTTCCACAAAACCAGGTTACTCAAAGACCCATCCAACCTGGCCTTGTAAAAGTATCAGTCATACATATGCTAAATTGAGGATAGTCTATTGACAGTAACCACACATTTGAGTTTTTACTATATGGATCTTCTTCTTAGATGTTTTGGTTTTTGTTTTGGTTGGTTGGGCTGGGTTTTTTTGCTAAACTTACTATCAATGCTTTCTTTTGTAATGACTTTTTGTCAGATCTCATTAGTCACCATCATTCAGACATCTACCACAAAGTGATGGATGAAGCTGGTCAGTCTCCATTACCTGGCAACTCATGGGCTGAATGTAGTAAGAAAGGATAATTTTCTCAAGCATTTCAACAGGGTTTGTTTCTCTTCTGTATCATACTTGCTGAAACAGTTTATTTTTCATTTGATGATCATATACAGACTAAGGGCACAAGAGCAATTTACTTCTGCAGCTGATCGCTTTATCTTATATTGGTAAACGAATAGCCCAATATTTAAATTGCTAAACTACACTTTTTTTTGTGTGTGTGGAAATAGTAGATACACCATTGCTATTTACACAGAATATTATTTAGTTGTGTCTATAGCATACCTGGCCATGTATTCTATCTTTACATGCATATAGCTGTCAGATGTACTCTATGTGATCAAGTGAAAGGAGCCTATAAATTATATACCTTTGAGTATTACAAAGGAATCAAAAATCTAGAATTGGGTGCCTATGCTCCTTCACACTGCCTGAAGAGAGCTGCATGTCTTAGAAGACATTTATGAGCTGCTGAGTTAGGACGCTCATTGAAACAAGACAAAGGGGAAACCTTAAGCCTGGGGTATTTCTGAAATCCCATCTTCTCCGGAAATGAGATAACGGAGGCAAGGTTGCAAATCGATTTTTCTCTTCCCTGGGGCTTGAAACTTGAGGGCACATAGCTAGAACTATTCATTTAGAGAATGAACTCTTTCTTTTAAAATGCAGTTATTGATGTTTATGGCTTTTGAACAGCAAATGAGAGACCTAAGTTTAATATGTCCTCAGACCTAGATTTAATATATCCTCAGTTTTATAAGTATTCCAAGTTCTATCTTCTGGCACTAAACGTTCTGCAGAGCTTGGGCTGTTGCCAGCATTCCTAACAAAGTACTTTAACCAGGCAACACAGAATAAGAAGTTTAGTAAGCTAAGAAAGAAAGCTAGAAGAGAAGGGAATTGACTTGTCAGTGTCTTAGGTTAACAGCTGGATGTGACAATCTTAAAGGTCTTTTCCAACAAAAATTATTCTATGATTTATGATTCTATGATCAAGCTGTAATGAGTAGTCTTTTGTATGTGCCTGTAGAAGAGGGATAGTTGGGTTTCAGAACCCAGAATTTCCCAGTCGAGCCTTGGATTAGAGGGGCATCAGCATCACCTGACAAGGTGGAAAGTGCCACTCCGCTTAGCTCAACAACTAAGGAACTCTCTTATGACTAGAAGTTTTGATTTGAATGCTTAATTCAAAGAGAATATGGTGGCAAATCTAGTCATAGAGGGAGGTATATATTTAGAGAAAATCATAAATGAAACCTATAATTTAGAGAACTCTTGAATGTGCAGGCTACTGTGCTTGTTTTCTTCATGTTGTCTGTGTGTTTTGTTTTGTTGTGTTTTTTTGTATCTGGCCTTCCTTCTGTCCAAGTAGCTGATTGTCAGGTATTTTTAAGTAGGGACAAAATACAGCTTATACTGGGGTCCTGCTATTTGTCCTAATTTTCAACATTAAAACCTAACATTGGCTAAAATGTTTTACCCTCCGGCATAAATTGTCAAAACAAAAGTGATTGATTTCGGCTCTGTGTTTTCAATACTTTTTCTTAGCCATATCTACATGTAGATGTTTTCACTTATGAATCAAGACTTTCTACAATTTGAAGTTTATCTTTGTACCACTGTTGCTCCGTGGTGCTAGAAGGTATCTTAACTTTTCAGTTGATTCACATATTCAGTGAATATATAACATGGATTTGTGGTATTTATATTCTTAACTGCCTGTGCTTTTCAAGATTGATTTGGTAAATGAAGAACTTCAATGAGTCTGCACTCTCTTCTGAAAAGAAGAGGAATATCCTGAAATATTTTGTACTCATTTTGATTTGAGTAGGAAGAATTTGAAACTTAGAAGATTTTATTTTCAAATTTGCTTAGGTATCAAGAGATATTGTGAGCACCAAATTTGCAACTCGGATCTCAATGTAATTTAGACAATTAAGTTTTATTACCAGATTACTGCATAATTGTTTTTAGTCACAGGTGCATAAGCAGCCTGCAATTTTTCCCATCATATGGACATGTGAAGATAGTACTGTGAAGATTCTACTGTGAAGTAAGTTTAGGCATGAGTCAACGTAATCTGCTTCAAAGGTCCTGTCTGCACCTGTGTATTTTTACCCTGTGATGTGTGAAATGCCTTAAGACCTTTTTGCTGAAGTTTTTAAGGACATCTTTAACCCAGATTAGTTTTCGTGGTGGACTTTGCCACCTCAGAGGTTGCACATGTGGTCTGTTTCAGTGGAATACAGGGATTGATTGCCAAGAGTCAGAGACCTATTCAGCCTGATAGTTGAAACAGTCCATTACTAACATTTGACAGAGCCAGTCTGATCTCCTCGCGGCACCCTCACCTGTGTTCAGGATTTGCTACCATGCAACGCATCATAAGAGAAGACTTACGAATGTCTTTTAAGATCAGAGAGACCTGGGCTATTGAAATGTAACAGGCAGAGGGGATATTATGCAATACGAGTACGTCATGCAGCATCAAAAAATACATGATGTTCTGATATTGCAGCTGGATATATCTAATGTGATGTCACAGCAAATATAGAGGAAGAGCAGTAAGAAAATCACCAAAACCACCTGAACTATATCTGCTTTCTGGAAACAGAAGTTAGAATTAAAAGATGAGGCAGATCAACATTCCCAGAACAATGATGTCTAACATTGAAGCACAGGAATAGATAGTAGACTCCATTATTCAAACTAACCACAGAATAATAAACATGAATAGAAGATTAAGTAGTGTGGCAAAACCTATTCCTGGCCAGGTCATACAGCCGAATGAGTCAGTATTTGTGACGCCTTTTGTTTCTACAGAATGAGTGGATTTTTTTACACTTCAACAGAAGCCAACATCTTAAACAAAGCTATATTATAATTATATTATAATAAAAGAGTTATTTTATCAACATCGTGTTTTATGATGAAAGAAGGCAGCCTTGAATCACAGGTGGCATGCTACCAGCTATATCTAACCAAGAGATCTTGACAGCAGAACAATGTTGTTTATGAAAACACAAAACCAAGGGAGGTGTGATTAATTATGCCTGTTCTTGGAAGATGTCAGAATTGATTAGCAGATAAATTGCTGAATGATTCACCTCCTGCAGGTCAAAGTGATTGCACAAAGCTGAAATTAACATACTTAATACAGGGGTTGCCTCAGCAGTTATCCCACTGCAGAAGAAAGCATGGGAAGGTGATATCAAGCACTAGAAACCCCCCTAGCCTGGCTTGTGCTAGCCCTTCATTTCACTGGATATCAGAATTCAAGGACCATTATACCACTCATTCTTCATGCAAAAAGATACAGATCTTTTTCAAATTTCCTGAATAAATTTATTTTTTGTGAATCTTTTTTATTCTTTCTAATGTAAGTCTTTTTCAAAAGAGTCAAAATGAGGTGTTGCTTAAGTTAAAAAGAAAATGAGGAAAAAACTATTGAAATTAAAGAAGTCATGCTTTTTCTGGAAAATTTAACTGCATATAGATTACTATATATGGACCCTACTTGATCTAGTTGTGGGAAATGGTTTTCTTCTTCCCCACGTAAATATAAACAAAATGCCTTTTAAGCCAGCAAAGACCTTCTGCTGATCATACCCAGCTAACAGACCAAAACCAGGCCTGCTGCTCAAGGACAAATGAAAGCAAACCAACAGATGCAGTACAAGGCAGGAAGGATGGGCAACAAATTATACATTGCCCTTGCTAGTTAGCGCCCTAACTTAGGGCTCATGGACACCAATTGGCTCTGGGCATCAGTAGGTTCATGCACTGCGGCAGTGACACTGACTGGACAGGGGGCCACTGGGGTATAAAAGGCAGTGAGTTTAGCAGGTAAAAAGGTGTGGCCTGCTTGGACACTTTCTGCATGGGACCCTCCCCTACTATTCCTCAGACTTGCCCTGATACAGAGCCTGACTCAAGGAATCTGCCTGCCTGCCTGTCCCGGGGATCGAGCCTGAGCCATAATGGTGAATGTGCTGGAATTCTGACCCCTGGAGCTCTGGGTCCTTCCCACAGCCATTGGGGCTAGGGCCAGAGCCCCCTGTTTTGCTGCCAGTTGTCAGGAAAACCAAGTGGCTGCCGCTGCCCCCTGGAACCACAGACTTCAGGACCCTGCCTCAGCTGCCTGCTGAGAGGGGAGGACACCCACAGTCACCACTGCTGCCGGGAAAGAAGCTGCCGGAGGGGAACTGCCTTGCCATGGGAGGGTAACAATTCCATACCACCCTTCTCCTTCTCCCCATTCTTGCACACACAGCACAACCTCTATAAGGAGGACTGCGTGCCCTCCTCTCTCCCTCTCCTTTGATCCACAACCCTCTCTTGGAGAGAACATGTTAAGGGCACAGTACTTTTTGCATTACCTCCCTAAAGGACACATACTTCCCTGATATATCCCTAGTATCCACTTGCAATTTTTACATTTTTTCCCAAACCTCACTTTGTGTTAACCCTTAATAAACTGGTTAATTTATAAACTAAACATTGGTCTCAGTAGCAATTTGTGAGTGTGATGAGGGTGGTGTTCTAACCTCCACTCTAAAATATGTTGCTGCAGCAGCTGTTCCTCTGTGAGAGGTGAGGTCTTACTTCAAAACCCCTCTAAATTCGGGGAGAAGTTGTGGAAACATCCTGACAGCCGGTAGCCTCTAGCCTCTGTGTTGGCGTCAGCTCGTGACACTAGTAAATTGTATATAGTATACGTATAGGAAAAACACCAAGAGTTTTGGAAAAGCTTTGGGAATTTGGGAAGGTATACAAACCTTATAGAAGGAGCAAACACTGTACCAATCTTCCAAATAAACCCTTCTTCAGGCAGTTCATTTAAATAGTATTAATATGTATAATAACATCCAACTTATGGCATTAGCCATTATATTAAAATATTTTGAAAAATATCATCATTATTTTTATTTATTTCTACCCACTTTTTTGTATCTACAGAAATGGATATGATAATTATTTTATTTTCCCTGATATTCCCTTCCCTACTCACAACTAATACACTTTAACACTCCAACTTGTACTTGAATCCCTGCCTCCTGAAGAAGCTGTGAAAAAATGCATCTTGGTAAAATGCTGAGATACTTTAGTACTGAACATCTAAAGAAAATGCAGGATGGCAGGTAAAAATTATGTATCGAATTTGGTGTTCAATATGTAAGGCACAAGAACATGTATTTTGCCATGAAGATTTAGAGACACAACAAACAGGTTCCTACTGAGATTAGATTATCCTGTTACTGTCCACGGAAAGCCTCTTAGATCTGCAGGCCCACTTTGGGCAGCACCTGGAACTGTGTTTGAATGATCAACAGATCAAAAAAAAAAGAAATGTACTAATAATGTACAGCAAAACAGAACTCTGATATTTTCCAATGTTGAATTAGTTGCATGAACAGTTTAGCAGTGCTCTTGGATTGTGAGAAGCAAGCATCTGCATACATGCACACACACTACAAGACCTTGGCTGTAAACAAGAGAAGTATGGCACTGGCACTACCTTATATGTGAAACTTAGAAGCTTTGATCTCAGAACAATTTAGTGCTGTGTTTTTGCAATAGGACAGAAATTAGAAGTGAAAAAAAAGAGTAATGAAAAGGAAAGAAAAATAAAACGTTCTAAAGAAAATAATTTCAAATTAGGCAAAATAGGTTTAAAATTTACTCCTGATTGTAGATGAGATAAAATCTTCTTTATAGACTGTGGTAACTTTATTATGAACTGTGGTGGTATAAGTTGTTTTTCTCATAGACAAGGATTCTTCTGCTGCATGAAAATAATCCTGGCGCACAACATTCCTGTGTCCTGGCATTCTCTACAGGACAGCTTTATATTTTACCATTTATCACTGAAGCAATAACAAGACTATCCAACTGCTTTAATTTGCTCTGGTGAAGAAGATGTAAAAATACTAAAACTACACGTTGCAGGATTTTCTCTCTTTACTGTGCTTTAGGATGCTTGTACTTTACAGCACTGTGATTTTCTTGGTACTGTGATTTTCTGGGAGGGCTGTAAGAATATCAATAGGACCAGAGTTGGTGAGCCTTGAATGCATTTAACCCAATAACCTTCTGCCTTAAAAAAGCATAATGTGAGCCATTTTGCCTAATTTTCCTTCCCCATCAGGATAGTGGGCTGGAGGTTTGCACAGCATCACTCTACAGATGTCCAGCACATTCACAGTTGTCAGACACAGTGGCAATTAGAAATATCAGCTGATAGCTAAGCATCAAGGCTATTATTTTCAATTCTGCTAAAAGAAAAGATTGATAGAGATTTCAGGGAAAGAGAAAGCATTTAGGGACATCACAGTAAAGGCACAGTCAGCAGCTCAAGCAGGTCAATAAGAAGCTCAGAAGAAGTTTTTCAAGGGTCTTTTTTTGGTTTTCTTTTTTCTTTTTTTTTCTTTTTTCAAAATTCTTGCTTTTGGAGGTGTTTGCAGAATAAGCAGTTTAGATCAGTAAGTCACGTGGAAACCAAAGCTCCATACAATCTATTTTCCTTACTAGTGAGAAACCAGGTAGTTAAACAGGCTTTTCTTTGCAAAGGCTTTATGATGAACACTGACGGTAACAATAGTCAGTTAGAGCTACCATACAGAAACTTAAGCACAAAGATAACCAGGGCAAGGGTTTGGGGTTTTATTTTGGGTTTGGTTGGGGTTTTTTTGTTTGCTTGGTTCATTGTTTTGTTGTTGTTTTTTCTTCTTTGCTGTTTTGTTAATGCTGCTACCTTGAGTTGCTTTTTAGGATGAAAAATTATGTTATTTGCCAAGATAATTGCAGGCTTTATAGATATGGCTTCTCTGCAGAGTACGAAGTACAGGCAGTAGTTATATCTTGTTTAGTTTTTAAATAAAAGTTGAGAAAGTACAGTACTTGCTTGAGAAATTATTTCAAACTTAGGGTCTTTGTCGGTCTCCTGCAGTGAACACTGCAGAACAACAGCTGGTTGCAGAATGCAGACAAATGCAGAAATCAAATGCACTACATACTATTCTGCCCCAGTCTTATTGAGAGCAAACAGCAGGGCTAAAGAACAATGTAGGTGGCATTATAGCAGAAGCTTTGTTTCCTTCTAGAAGACTGGACTCTCTCTCTCTCTCTCTCTTTATATATATATATATAATTTATTTTTTTTTTCTGCCCTGAAATAAAACAGCATTAATACCCCAGACCAATATTTTAACTTTTGTAGAAATATCACAATTTTCCAGAATATGAATGGAAAGTAAACCTAATTCTGCCTTTCAGTCATTAGAGAATTTAGTCATTCCATCAAATCCACAGGGATCCTGTGAGTCTAGGTATTATACTTGGCTCAGTGCTGGGACTAACAAGTATTGTACACAAACCCTTTTCTGCTCTGAGTTGATTACTTAAATTGTCACTAATGATAGGTTTTCTCTGTAAATCCAGAAGGTGGAGAGTAACTGGGAGGTTAAACTGGTCCTAAGCTCTGTGGCTCTGTGGTTTTGCAGTCAAATTACACTGTAATATTAGTTGCAACATGTTGCCAAAAGAGGTAATTTTGAAATTAAACATGGCCAAATTTATCACTTCATTGCACTGTTTTTCCACATTGCATTTTTTAAATGTCTGCATCAGGTGATAACAGGTGGGGGCTAAAAGCCAGCAGGACTAAGAAGACAAAGATTTTAAAGATAATCAAAGGGACATGAAACCTTCTGGAAGTTCCAGCTTCCAAAAGCTTTCCTGTAGATCCATACATACCTGAGGACATTTCACTATTACATTGAACCTGAGGAGCATACGTAACTCCACTGCAACAGTGACTTTTGTCCCCTCTGAGCTCCCGAGGCAGAAGCCTGCAATCAACAAGGTGAAAGGCCATCTGCTTTGGACATCCAACTAAAAAGGAAATGACACAGTGGTTTTGCACCTACCCTTGAGGCCTTCCGATGGCCTCCTGTGCAGACAATGAGTAAGGCAGTTTAGTGTGCTGCTAAGAAATTGCTCAACACCATTGGAACCATTTAAACCTCTGTGTCATCTTGTGTCTGAGCTTCGGCTGATGGCATTATGCACTGAGTCTCCATGTAGCTGGAGCAGATCTGTTGTTTGGAAACTGGATTGTAATTTAAGACTTACAGGACAGAGGCATCACACAAAATACAGGGTGAGCAGAGGGAGTGATCACAGTGCACCCACTGGCATAATGCAGTTACCAAAATTTCAGTGACATTTGAAACAGTAGTTTTAGGCACCAAAATATCAGATGTAAGGACTTCAGTTACAGGTGTGTGTACTCAAAAAGCAAGAAAAGCCATTGGATAATGGTTCATTCAATTAAAAACAAACAAAAAGAGGAAAGAAACCTGAAATCCCTTCCAGCAGGGTTATATCATTGGTGGAGATGAGTAATAATTAGGAGCAACAGAAAACTGACAGAATAATATGACTGGAAAGTAAGAAAGATATTCAGTCACATCACTGACTCAATGCTTAGTGTTTCAAGTTCTTTATCAGTTTGAATTACTGTGTAAACTTCAGCTGTGCTTGGCATCAGGAAGAAATTTCATGGCAATTTCTTCAGTAGCAAAAATAAACTGGACTATGGCTAGCCCTTTGCAGTAACTCAAACAGAAACCATAGAGCATTTTTTTTCAGTGATAGTGTCAAGAGTGCGATGCTAGCACAATAACAGCTGGATAATTCAAAAGCTATCCAGTTTTGGCTCTCTAGTATGACTCACCCTTGAAAATGCTCTTTAAACCTGAACACCAGGTTACAGAGTCCCCTATTAATATAATCGTTATTTGTGCTTGATTTCTAAATGACCAGTAAACTGACAGCTATAGCAAACACAAAGGTTGGCTCTAAGAATTGAAAATGTATCCTTTGTTGCATACATCACCCTTATAGAGAAAATAAGATTCATTCTATTTTACTTCTAATTCTTCCAGAGGAGAAGGCCGTGTCACTGCAGTTCTCAGCCAAAAAGCTTTTCCAGGAGTGATTTAGTTGAATTTGTCCCAGGCAGCAAATCTTGTCTGGAAACCTATTTGTGAAAGTGGATGAGAAGTCACAATTAGACACATATTGCTACCACTGGAAATCTGGGGCTTGGCTTGGAAGAAAAGACCCTGCTTCCTACAGACATGAAAGTACCCTTTTCACCTACATTTTCTCACATTAGAGAAGTCAAGAAACAACATAACTAAGGCTTTCATAATCTCACTGCTGCCCATTGTAGCCAGGGTCTGGCGGCCGGAAGATCTCGTGCTGTACGGAAAGACAGGGTCCTCCCCCCCCCCTCGGGACAGCCAATAGTGTATAGACTGTGATGTAAGCAAAACGGATGTGACGTTACTCAAGCTATATAATGCCGTGCCGCATGGCAATAAATGCCATTTGCCATCCACCACATTGGTGTCTGTGTGCATATGGACCGAGCGACCAGGGGTTGGTCGCCGTGCCGTTCCTGAACCAGGTCGCCTTGCCTTTCCGAAGGCAACACCCATAGCATGTGGAATGATCATACTACCTTTGATGAGCATTCTCAGGCCGTTTTTAAAACTGTGATGACATCAGGTAACACCATACACAGACATATTGATCAATAAATATTTAACTGGAGTGTCTTTACTTAAACACTGCTCAAAAATGGACAAACTGCATTGATAAATTGCCTGCAAAACAGTCAGGTTTACCAATCTCCACATTTTATTGTTAGTACCTGAATGTTTATTGCTTTTCTTAACTATCTAGTAGTAACAAGACCTGTGAGCAGAGTAACTTCTTTCCCCTTTAAATTAAATCATAGCAAATAATTTGATTCCTTTGCAAGCAATTCTACCATCTTGTTAAAGAAAATGAATCATCATCAAGGGAATCACTGCAGAAATACAGAATACAAGGAAAACATTATCAAAAGGTTTTGTTCTTTCAAAGGGAGTCTTTCAAGACAGAAGCTGGTTTGACTACTGAAAGTTTTTAGTGTCAATAATGCATCACTTTATTTCCGTTTTATGCATGTACACCCTGAGACTCTTATGGACATATCTGTATGGTATGATAGGACTTTGTATAAAGCTGTGAGTTAAATAAAACCTGCTGGTAAACTCAAATGTGCCAGTTGGGGTCCAGAGACCTTTGGAGCCAAATTTAAAAACAGCAAAGCTTGTTAGGAGTTTTGAGAACTGAACTTTAAGCTAAAGCAATCTCACAAAAATAGTGTTTCCTGCTATCTGAGCCTGAAAGGGGGACCAGCTTAGACGCTGCTGCATCTTGTACTCCAGAACTCCCTGTTCTGGGGTCAAGGACTGCGCAGCCACAGCAAAGGTTAAAGTTACGTTTGGACTATATTTTAGAACAAATTGATGAGTAATATTACATAAATACAAAAATATTTTCTTAAAATTTCTGTCTGCTTTTAGATTTGCCTCATGCTTTTTCTACACTGGAATTATCTCTTTGGGGAATAAAAATTACTCAGGATCAGTAATTAAACCAATGACAACAATACTCTCAATTCCCTCCCACCCAGGTAGGGAAGGCAGAAAGAATAAGGAGAAACAGAGTTTCTGGATTGAAAACTAAACTAGACAGCTTTAATTAAATAGTAATGATAAAATAAATATTTACAATTAGATACAAATGTATTCAGGAATGTACAAAACCCTATCACCTCCCCCCACCCCCAGTGACTCCTACAGCATCTCCTGAGCTGTGAGCAGTTCTGAAAAGCCCTGGAGCTGCCAGAGAGAGTGACAGAGCAGACAGCAGCTGAGGGGAGAGTTGTGAGGGTCAGGAATGCATGAGCCTGGGGATCAACAGTGATGGATAGATGGAGTCCTCCCTGGATGCCAGGCATGGATGGAAGAGAAGGGAAGAAGAAGCAGGAAGGGGCTTGACTTCCATGATCCCTGACCTTATGTAGACATATGGAATGGAATACTTCGGTCAACTTTCCTGTCTGTCTAGTCTATTTCTCCCCACAGGGAGAGTCACAGATATGACTCTTCTGCTCCCTGTAGCATCTGAGGCTGCAGGTTCAACAAGCAGAGCAAAGTGTCCTTGAAGTCTCGGCAGTAACAAACATTCCAGCATTATCAGTTCACTAGCTGGAAAACTTGCTGCTAGTTAAAAGGGAGTTCACTGAAGAAAAAAATACAACACAGCAACAACAACAAAAAACAGTAAAAAGGAAAGTGGTTTCATCCTGTCTCAAACCAGGACAACTGGGGAGCCTAAATACTCTCTATTTTTTTTCCTTCTCTGAGTCAGTCTCAGTGCCCAGAGTCTTGTGTGGAGCATCAAAGCAACAAGCCCCAGGTAAAGAGAGAGCTTAGACAGAAAGAAAGGATCCTCCACTGGTCCATCATATCTGGGACATCTGAAGCAGAATCTTTTTAGTGTGGTAACGGCTTTACCAATGCAACAGCAATTTATGACCCAGTTCTAATAAATACTTACACCTGGGAATCATTTCACTGTCTCAAAAAGGAGTCATGTTTGTACAAGAACTCTGTTTGCACAAATAACTCTATTGTAAAGGACTCCAGGGTCTGGGACTCTATTTTCCTTGCTGGTTTGCATACCTTGTTCTCTTCTGCAGGCATATGCATAT
Organism: Apus apus; assembly: GCF_020740795.1. Classification (NCBI taxonomy): domain Eukaryota; kingdom Metazoa; phylum Chordata; class Aves; order Apodiformes; family Apodidae; genus Apus; species Apus apus. The sequence continues at coordinate 58,082,060 of NC_067282.1, read as the reverse complement.
ATATGCATGTTCCTACATCTGAAGCTGCTAATACACAAATAAAATAGATGTAAGTCAAATACACTGTAACTGACACTTTTATCTTTAAAAAATATAGTGTTGTTCGGCTTTTGATTAACCATGACAACAAGAAGCAAACTGCCAACTTTGTATGCTATTAACAAAGTATCTAGTTTGCATGAAGGAAGTAATTCATCAATGTCAATGAATGCACAACTAAATACTACTGATGTATTCCACACTGCTTCTCCTTTACATATAAAAGATATTTTGGGGTTGTTGTTGGTTTTGTGGGGTACCTGGTTGTGTTTTCGTGCTTTTTTTTTTTTTTTTTTTTTTCCTCTACATGGACAGTTGGACTCAGTGATCTTAGAGGTCTTTTCCAACTATGATTCTGTGATTCTGTGGCGGTCTTTGCTAGTTTTCTTCTCTAATGCTAGGTTGGGTTATATACAGCACATGAGTTTGCACCAATTGAAACCAGTGTTAGTTAAAATAGTACATATTCTATATATTGTAGAATTTTTATTTTATTTTTTTTGTATTGACTTCTAAAAATTCAGTTCCTAGCCAACTTCAGCTAAACTTAAAGAAGTGAGATTTAAATGATGAATTTTCAAGCTTCACCAATTTAGTGAAAGTGTTTGAAATAATAAGTCAAATTGATCACTGTTTTTTCCGTAAACAAACACTCAAGCTAGATTTTCCTATGCCTTACATCTAGCTAGATTATTTAGCTCGGTACTTGAAGCACTGGCATTAAGTGCTGCCAGTAACTTAGAAGTAAATATTCACTTTGTGTGGATGTAAATGTCCACTTAAACTGGAGATCCAGTCCTTTCACCACCTGTGATTGGATTCACAAGTCAATGTCTGGCCTTGCTTACCCTGCAGGGAGTTCTACTAAAATCAGTAGGCAGTGATTCTAAAGCAGAATAAAAGTGGTCACAAAAATTCATGGCAGAACTATTCTGTCCATTACAGTGAAAGATGGCTGTATATTAGCTGCTTTAAGAAATGGAGTAATTTTTGCAGCACCAAGGTGGCTCATTCTTCGTCCTTCTTGGGGCCTCTATGTAAAATCACTTTATCATGCCTATTTGAAATAATTGCTGGGTCAAATGTTGTGTGAATGCACTGAATTGTTTGTGTGCATTATAAATGTTTGCTCATTTCAATTTGTAACAGGAATTGAAAATAGTAAAATTTTCACATATTTATGGAAATATTTAGGTTGTAAGGGACCTCTTGAGATCATCTAGTGCAACTACCCTGCTCAAGCAGGATCAGATAGAACCAACAGTGCAGGAGCTTGTACAGCCAAGTTTTTGAATATCTGCAAGTCTGGTGGCTCCACAAATTGTCTAGACAACCTATTTCACTGTCTGACCATCCTTACAGTAAAAAATTAATTTTCCAGTGTTCAGATGGAATTTCTTGTGTTTGTTTTCTCTCCTGTCAGTGGGCACCACTGAGATGGGTCTGGCTTCCTTGTATTTATTCCCTCACATCAGGTATTTACACACCTTGAGAAGATCTATCCTGAGCTTTATTTTCTCTGGACTGAAAAGTCCCACCTTTCAAGTTTGTTTAAATATTTCCTATCCTGGTCCTCCTCCATCAAGAATAAGTCTTGTTCCAGAAGTTCCCTTTGCCCTCAGGGGCCTGAGATCCCTAAAGGCCAGTTTTAATTGTAAACTTTTTTTTTTTTTTAATTTTTTTTTAATTGGGAAGGAATTTTTTTCTCACAGCTAGGTTGATCAAGGCAGAAGTATGTAAGGGATCTATCCTCCATCATCACCAGGAACCATCTAGATGGTTCAGAAACCAGATTAAGCCTGCTGCAGTGTTACAGAGCCTTACTATAGGCTTAGTTCATCAAATAATAGATAGAGGAAGGCTCCTACTGGAGCTGCAACTATCTAGTGTAGACTATATTTGAAACAGTTTATTCATCACTTCAGATTTCATGCCAAGGGATAATAACTGTGTCCAAAACAGTCTGAGAATCAGATCTGAAGCTGGTGATAGCTACATGCACAAACAATTAAGCAAGGAGTGATGACCAATGCAGCATGAATTATTAGTGGGCAGCTTCCAAATGAAGCAAGTTAATACAGTTATGGTACAATTAAGTAGTGCTCCCTGGTTCTTATCTCTGCCTGCACGCCCAAAACAATGGCTCTCATTAGTCATTCAGGTAACCTGTCTGGAAAGCACAAAGGAAAAGAAAGTAGTTTCTTGCCTCTACTAGAAGTGATTAGGTAGGAAAATGGATTAGAAGAAACTCGACTTGGAATGTGTTGTTTTTTTTTTCTAATTTGTGTGGAAAAAATGAACTCTGACATACTTGGTATAAAAGCTTTTGGGGTATAAAACTGCTGAAGATATGTGAGACATTGTGTCTTGTATCCCAGGATATCTGAGGCTACAATTCCTCCTACAGTACACATTCTGGCCTGTTAAAAACTGTAATCATCATCTTAAGAAATGGCCCCAGTAACTTTGCTACTGTAAGCTCCTTCCTGAGTTGTGGACTGGAAATGCTCATTGAAGCAGTAGTCTCCTGAAGGTGGCACAAAGAATACTGTGGAGCTCTTTCTACTACCACTGTTGTCTGAAGGCCAAGAAAAATGAGGCAGTGGGTACTGCTTTTACATAGATGGAAGTTAAGACCTTTGGTAGGTAGAACCTTGTCTCCCATGTAATTATTGTGAATTCTGTGTATTACCTAATTATAAGAATAATTTAATTTGCATATGGCTGTGGGATAAGTTTTGAAGTTTTGGACACTAATAATATATCACTGTTTTTTAAATATTTCTGCTAGGAAAAAAATATATGTGCTTAATTTTTCAGAACTTTTCTTTCCCAACCATTCAGAAAAATAAAATCTGTCATTTCATCTCTTCTCTCACATTTAGTCTTTTTCCTTGTGGTCTTTATAGCAAAATTTTTAAAACAGAATGCAGGCATAATTTACCAAGCAGGAATCGAGAAGCTAGCAAAATGGGAGTCTCTTCACTGAGGCAATGCATTATCTCCTCTCTCCTCCTGTTTCCAAAATATCACCTTCCAGGTGGTGCTAATAGAGAAGCATTAAAGGAGTTTTGCTATACTTTTTCCAAATGTAAGCTATAGAAATTCATCACATGCTGCTTTTCAACAAATGAATACCTCTAAGGACAAGATAACCAGTGAGATTGGCAGCTGGATCTGAGCTTTTTGGAGATTGCCACCAGATATTATAAAATAGCCAGCTTGGCAAAAAGCAGAAATATTATCTTTTTATGTTCATTGAACAAATATGAGTGCAGCAATTAATCCCAGCAGTGTTCCCAAAGAGTAGGAGTGACAGGAAAACTACTACCACAGCTGGAAAGCCAAAGACAGAATGGACAAAGGCTGAATTAATCCCTCCCAAGTAAAAAACAAAGAAAACAGGGAAGTCTTTATGCTTACATTCTTATGATCCTTCATTTCTATTTTTTCTACTGCATCCATTGTTGAATACTGTCAAAATTCTCAAAGAGGAGGGATTTTTTTTTCTATTCAGAAAGTATATGTTCTGCTATGTGACTTGAGAAAAGTTTTCCATGGGTGACATAATGAAACAAATATAACTATTTTTAGTTCCAAGGCTTCCCATTAAATAGTTTTGTGGGTTTTTTTAAATTTTTTTTTTTTCCCCAAAGCAGACCTGAGTGCATCTGATGAAGTCAGAAAATTAAACTGCACTGCTATGCAATTTGCCACAGAGATCTAGGAAAATATCTCTACAACCTCCATGACAACAAATTTATATTTGAAAGGTCTGACCTGCTGACAAATTTTAACTTCTGAGGATCTTTAAGATGTGTCTGTAGGAACCTCTAACCACATTTGTCCCAAGGGTCTGCAGACTTGGGTCAGCTTGCCACATTACCTTCCAACAGACTTTCTGTACCATATCATCCTAGAATAGCAGGCTTGGAGGCTCCACTTTTTACTTAATAATTAAAAAATCCGCTAAACAGTGGTTTCTCTTTACACAGTTTGAGTTCGTTTCACTTGAAAATAGCAAGTGGCTTTTGCACAAATGTAACAGTACCCCACTGATGCGTATAAAAGGATTGAAAATTATACTTTCAGTTGATTTCTTCCTTGACAAGCATTTTTAAATTACCACTTGGCCTGTTTTTAATCAGCTTTGAATTTCTGTCAGACTGAGATGCATTCTGTGTTTAATGAAGCAAATTGTTGATTAAGGCCTTTGCTATCATTAAAATTATTTGGCCCTTATTTTCAGTTCTTTCTACCTCTGCTGTTAGAGAGTTATGCTAATTTGGAATGATGAGGCTGACAGTGATATTGGCTGCAGTCTTTCTCGATATTGTATTGTTTACAGAGCCTTTATTACACTAATACAGCACACTCTTTATTACATTAGTCCCATTCTTCCTTTTAGGGCGTGACCAGAAGTGACCCATACACAGAAGTGATCCATACATAGAAGCGATCCGATTTTATTGTAATCAGTGTCCACAAAATTGTATTTTAACCTTTGTCATTCTCACGCAAAAGATAAAATGGCTGCAGTTTGATCCACTCTATCTAAATTAAGTGCAGACTAGCTGCTTGCTTATGAGCATCATGTCAATCTTGCTTTTGATAAAGTTTAATTCCACTTATTCTAACTTGCTGGATTTGCCCATCCGTTAGGTTGGGACCTTAAATGTGACTGGATGTCAGCTGAAATTTAGCTGGAAGTGACTTTCTGGAAGTGTCCAATCCAGTTCCTGCTGCAGGAAAATATGACATACCATTCATTTTCTGAATTTATAAAAAATCTCATTGACATGAAAGGACTTAAAATTAAAAAAAAACCTCAAAGTCCCCAAAGCTCCCAATCTACTGCTACTTTTGCTATTGTGCTTGTCACTGATGTTTATGAATTTTTTGGTTTAGTAGTTTTATATATTCTCTGGATATATGACTGAGTTACATTCCTTCACTTTTTATTTAAAATCCTTCCTTAATTAAACACTTCTCTCTTGGCTGCATTGGTTACCTCCTGCTATATGTATAGACAGCAGTACTGTCCTATGCTTTCTTTGACTAGGATACAGAGCTGGTATTTACTCTTCATGTCATAGTATCTCCACTGTTTTTATCTGCTTTCTTTGTTTGTTTTAGTATGATCTCATATTTTGTGAGTACTGGTGACAAGGATTGCACTCACCATTCCACATGAGCTTTACATGATGACATTAATTCTCCATCTTCACTGGACCATATTAACTGATACATTCTGGACTTGTCTAACACAAATAGCAGCTGTACAAGCAATCTCTTTTTTTAGCCTAATACAAGTATAAACAATCTCTCTGTTAGCTTAAACTAACGCGAGGACAAGGTAGAGAAGTAGAATAATAGAAAACAAGGAAGAACCCTGGAACTCGGTGTGTATGTTACTATCCAGTAAAATCACTGCAAGTAGTTACCATCCAATGAAATCACTACAAGTAGTTACTATCCAATGAATTCACTACAAGTAGGTTTTGAAAAGTGTATAAAAGTAACACTGTGTATTCAATAAATCGAAGCTTGCTTTATCAATCACATTGATTCTGGACTGCTTGCTTCCCTCGCTACCGGCACTACTCAGTTTTGTTTCCCCCCTCAGTCACTCTGATCTCCATCTGACATGATTTTATTAATTCCTACCTTTTTCAGCTGCACTAATACAATTTCTTATATGACATTCCATCAGATGATTTCTCGTAATCCAGAGAGATTAAACATATTGCGTCTCATTTGTCTGAAAAGGTATGTAGCTCTTCATATGAACAATAAATAAAAACAAGATTTGTTTCAACAAATGTCCGAATGCTAACAAAGGATTGCATATTAATGCAAACCACACAACTGATAATACACAACTGTTCATTTCTTTTTAAGTCTTTAATGAAAAAAAAAAAGTTATTCTGCCAGAAACTTTCATTCTTTAATTTGTTGAATACATCGGGGTAGAGATGAAAGGAAAGGAAAAAAAAAAAAATCATTCTCATTTGTGCCTTATTTTGATATTTGGAAGACTGTCCTCACTGACTTGGATCAAAATCCAAGAATATTCATGTTTGCTAGGGAATAGTATAGAGTTTTGGCGCTAGTAAAATCCACCTGTCTGTCTGTCCTGTGGCCTCTGGAAGACCCGGAGCTCGTGGTCATGGTACCCAGCAGGTGCTTTTTTGAAGAACCATGGATGTGAGCTGGCAGAAGACCAAGAAAAGTTTCAAAGCTCGTCTGGTGGCAGATTTCCAATGGAATTTCATCACAATTGCACTATTTTAGTGAAAAATTTGCATTATGAGGAAGTAAAAAATTCCAAAAAGAAAAGCTTTCCTCTGAATTTTCTGACCAGCTTGAATGTTAATCTTGTTACAGGAGGAGGCAGATAATCTCTGTGTGGGACACAGGATGCAAAATATTTACTGTTCTGGGACTTGTTCTGAACCTTACTTTGGATATGTCCTGTTAAGGCCTCAAGGGTGCTAAGGACCTTCCTGTTCCTGCCCATCTTCCCTGGAGCTCTACTTCCCATGTTTCAGCCCTCCAGGACCATCAGTTCCTGACCCAGCAAAGCTGAGTGAGGGCTGTTGTCCAGTTCCCCACAACCCTACCCTGTCCAGCCATGAGGCCACAAGAGAAAAAACTTATCCTTCCTTCAGGTTAAGTTGATGTCAACTTACCCGACTGATGCTTTGATAAGACTTGCTTATAACTGGCCTGATTTTCTGTTGCCCCTTTCGTGATGGTGGGTATGCTGAGACCTCAGAGCCAGCAGTGTCTTAGATGGTTAATAAGGTCCATTTTTATCACAACTCTCATTGTAAGCAAGGAGGAAATGGATTTGGAGAGGGAAAGCACCTTGCCAGGGTCACAAGACGAAACCTCTAGGTTCTCCTAAAATTTAAACTTTCCTCAAAAATGGTGGTCTTACAAACAGTTTTTTAGCCCATAACCTAATCTGGGTTGATATCGTTTGATGGAAGTGAATTTATTTGGCTTGGAAGTCTGGTCAGAATCACAGAATCACAGAATCTTAGCAGTTGGAAGGGACCTCGAAAGATCATCTAGTCCAAAATTAGGCAAAATTGAGGACATAAACTACTTCAACCATAGCTCCTTCAACATTTTATATTTTGATAAACCCAAAATATTGGTCTCATTTTTAACCATAGCAAAATGTTTTCTTATTATTACATAGAAAAAAGCATTAGCTGGCAATTAGCTAGGAGTTTTAACCTCATGCAAATGTCTGGAATAAAATCTGATTGCAAATTTAAGAAGAGCAATGAAATCTAATATCCAGTGTTTAGAAAAAACGTCATGCTACTGAGTTGATCCAGCTTAAAATAGTAACCTAGGTAGCTCTTTATTTAAAAAAAAAAAAAAAAGAAAAAGAAAAAAAAAAGAAACAGTTCACATCAGTTTCTGAGTTCAATTTCACGTGGGGCCACATTTATCAGCTGGAACACAGGGGTGAGTAGGAATACAGAAATGTGGGAAAAGAGTTGGAAAAGAGGTCATGATGTAATGAGACACTGAGTATTTAAGCTGGCATTGCCTGCAGAAAAGACATAAACTGACAAATTTGAGCAGCTGAGGTCACTTGGGTTATTCAGCTTGGAGAAGAGGAGGCTGAGGGGTGACCTCATTGCAGTCTATGGCTTCCTCATGAGGGGAAGAGATGGGGCAGGTTCTGATCTCTTCATTCCTATGACTAATGACAGGATTTGGGGAACTGGCAGGAAGCTGAATCAGGGGAGATTTAGGTTAGATATCAGGAAAAGGTTTTTCACCCAGAAGGTGGTTGGGCACTGGAACAAGCTCCCCAGGGGAGTGGTCACAGCACCAAGCCTGCCTGAGTTCAAGAAGTGTTTGGATGATGCTCTCAGGCACATGGTGTGATTCTAGGGGTGCCCTACACAGGGACAGGAGTTGGACTCAATTATCCTTTTGGGTCCCTTCCAACTCAGCATATTCTATTCTGTGAAATAAGTAAGCAGGTTAAGAGTAACTTCCTTCTTTTTCTTATGTTTATAGACCTTTATAGATATCTTACCCCTTTCTATTTGCCTTTAAACTAAACTGGTGGTGACTCAAAGGTATATCTCTATCACTGAAAGCAAACTGCTCCCTTTTTTGTGGCAGTTCCTTTAGCTGGAGTTCTGCAATACTCATACTCAGCCTGGACCTCCAATGTATTTCTCCATAATACCCCAAAAGTTGTGCTTTCAAGGCTGATGGAATTGGTTTGAGAATCCAAGAAACCAAAATGAAAAAGGATCAGTTTCCAGATATACCATAAAATGTTACAGTTATTTGGGAAACGCAAAGTAAGATCAATAGTAGCTCAGAATGTCAAGTTTCTAAACTGAATGTTGCAAGCAAAACAGTACATAGTGCTTCATCTCAGTTTTGGACATAAATAATATTTCAGAATATTTATGGTCTGTTGTGCAAATAAGTTCACATTATAATTCAGAGTTACTTTTTTTTTTTTTTTAAATCTTGCTTAAGATACATGATGTTTCAAGTTTATGCTCTGAGGCACAAACCAGTCATTATGTCACAGGAGGTATGAAGAAGTATGTCCTATTAGCAAGGTATTCTGTATTTGTCATTGCTGGAATGTCTTGGTCCTTTCTATATCATGCCGTGCTAATCACAGCAAGACCAGATACTAAGACAGACTAATAATCTGATCCAACCTGGTGGCTTTTGTGAAGTTAAGTCACAAGCAGATGTGGGTTTATCCTATAGGTAATAACGACAATTACATGTTTGTTAATACAGCTTAGCCTAATTTTCCTTTGATTTATGCAGCAGATGACAACTAAAGCTTATCTATGATAACTATTGTTAAAGCACAAGTAGTGTGAAGTTTTAGGACCACATTAAGAACACTGTCTTTTCTGGTATCTACCAATACCTTTGTAAGTCTCTCTGTGTGTTAAAATTTTATTTTGGCTATGTATCTCTCAAAGCATGACAATGCTAACTCTTACCTGGATTCTGTTTTTTGTCACAGAATATATACTGAGTGCTTATCACCCTGTCTACCTCTAATATATTTGTAAATGATATATTCAAACGACTGCTGTACAGGGAGTAATACTGCATATTAGAAATTGTGACTTAAAATGGACTAAATTATGCTATGTTTTTTTCAAGTATTCTTTTTCTTATATATATATATATATATATAAACTCTAGAAAATATCCCACTTCCATTTGGTTTTCTTAGCTGACAAAACAGTGAATGTAGTCTTCAGGAGTTGGCTTACCAATATTACTTACTAGCAAGCCTGTGAGGTCTGAAATTCTGTTTCTTGGACCAACCTTAGTGTGCTTTTTTCCAGTGTTTTTGATCAGTTGCTGTGACCTACAGAGATGCTATGTTACTCTAGTGACTTGCTGTGTTTGTACTCCTGAAAATAAGGAAGTCAATCATATTAAATAAACTTCTAGTCTTCACCTCCTGGAGACTTCTAGGGTTTTCTTTCTGCACAAAATATGTTTTTCTTAAAATGTAAGACCTCCTAGTTAAAAACTGTGATGTTTTATGACTTAGAAAGTGCTGGAGACATTTATTTGTCTTTAAGAAAAAATAGCTTGGCCATATGTTGGGTGGGTAACCCTGCAGCGTATGGGGAGAAGCAGGCACTGCCAACTGGAGTGCAGCAGTCCAGAGCACTGAGCATAGAGCTGCCCAAGCCAGCTGGTGGGTTACTGCAGAAGAGGCAACTTGCATTTTGTTTTTCTCTTGACTTGGGTACCCAGCTGGGATGAAATGGGGAGATACACATTATCCTGAGGTCCTTAACCTGTTCACTAGAGTTCTGAAAATAAGGAGGGCAAGGGCATGTCTTAATTATGAAAAAGCTGCCAGTGAAAAAGATATTTGAGTGGGCTGAGTTTATCAGTTTGTGGAGGTGGGAGGCCTGGGTTCAGTGCCTTCTTTCGTTTAAGGAGGTGTATTTCACACTTAACTGAAGTTTCTTAAACCATCAGCTCTTCTGGTTTGGCCTCTTTTTTAACTTCTTTCATTTTGTAAAAAACAATAAAAGATTCATTGCCTCAGAGACACAGATAAAGGAGGAATGCCTGGATCACAGAGCAGTACCCAGCGAACTCAGGGAGAGGTAAGCACAGCAGAACTGCCAAATCAAAGTAATAAAAATCAGAACATTAAGGCCCTGTCTACATTAACATTTTGGTTTGGGGCAGCAGTGTAATACTGAGACAAATCTCTTGACTGCCCCCAACAGAGATTTGGTTTACACAGAGGTTTTGGTAGACACAATGAGACTCCTTTCAAGGAAAACGACATTAGAAACTCTGCTGCAGGTGCTCACCAAATGCACTCTAGCCTCTAAAGAGAAAATAATGGTCCAAGGCAAAGACTGCTTCTTCCAGCAGACTCAAATCACATGTAGTGGGGTGCCAGGTAGAGGGAACTGACTAGCTTGAATTAAAAGCCCAAATTGCATTTATTATAGATGTAGAGTTCTCAGTAATTTCTTTGATCTAGTTTTGCTCCTGTTGTGCTGAAGTTTGAATCAGCAGAGAAATAAATTCAGATTATATTAGACCACAAACAAGTAAGTTTTTTAAAATAAATAAGAAAGAATTCAGACAGCAAAATTGATGCTGCCTAGACACTCCTAATATTAGACTAATTTTAAAGCAATATACAGAAAATATTTGTTGAGATAGAAGTTATTGAACTGAGAGGCAATAGGAAGCAAGAAAAGTTTTAAGTATCATTAACTCATTTTAATGTAATTTTCTTTAGGTTAGTTGGTTATTGAACTAACAGCCCTGAATACAAAACAATACACAGCTCTTTCATTGAATATATATAGAGTACGTGTACACTCTTATGTTCCAGCTTTTAAAGCATTGCTAATAGAATTTCTGAATGCCTTCTAATAATTCCTTTTGATAGGTACAGTGTCATTTGAGGAAAGGACAGTAATGTATTTTTAAAATGTCTGAATGACTACTTGTAAATTGTTTCTGTTGTTAACTGTAGTTGTGTATTCAAATGCAAATGAATTATTTAATAGGATATACTTCAGTAAAATAGCTATTTTACTTTTACAATTACTGCTTTACCTTTGTAGATGCTCTCTTAAGAAAAAAAATAACTGGCAATTTAATATAGCACAGAAAGGTAGATCCTGGAGTAAATCTTATCAATTATTACACAGACCTGTTTTTCACTTATGTTAGAATTAAAGTCCATCTGCTGATAAAACCAGTGGCATTAAAATATTGTACTGTATTTTACAGCACTCTAAATGAGATGCTGTAATCTAAAATTGCATCTCTTTAATAATCTGTTTTATCTCCTAGCATGGTTTCAGCAGTTAATAAGATAAGAAATAGATAAAGTAGAAACTTGATACATGTAAATTAGTAACTTTTTGGAAATCTGGATTTTTAGCATTCATACAATTCAAATAGCAGACAGTCTCAGAAACTAGTTGAAACATTTTGTTAATACGGCCTTTGGAAAATGAGGATGTGTTCAGCGATACAAGGTGGTAATTTTTCCAGGATGACTAAAACCTTGACAGAGGCTTGTGGAGGCTTGGGTTTACAATATTTACAGTCACAAACAAGGAGTTTAATCCAGTAAGAACTGCAGCTCCCTATTTGAAAGCAGTGCTTGACTCAGAGGTGGCTTTGCTCCTACAGTGACATCCAAAGTCTAAAGCTAAAGGCATGGGGAGGAGTGACATTGTAAGAGATCAGAAATCCAGCTACTGGGCAGGGCACCACCAAAGCCTGGTCGGTACAAAACACTGGGAACACCCTGACATTTTGCCACAGGGCAGAATACAAGTGCTCAGCACAGGCCAGCAGGCTGGCCTCTCTGTTTAAGTACCAGGCACATAAAACTATATTTTTTAACGTCTATCTACCTTGGCCTTTCATCTCCACCCATTAGAGTGGGCAGACATCTTTTATGTGAGGCTAATGGAGCAGTTGCTCAGGCAGCATTAAATCTGCCTGCAGTAACATGCTGCAGGTCAAAAGGCTAGTGCAACCTGCATGGAAAAGCACATGCACACCTTTTGGCTATGGTCAGGAGCTGAGTGTGCTGTATATGACAGGTTGCAAGATGATTAAATAGGTTGAAGCATTTCAGTCACAATGTATGTGGAAGAATCATAAAACTGCTCATGAAAATGTGCATATCTGCATTTAGAAGCAGCTTTCAACAATTACAAAACGTAAGAAATCTTGTAATCAACACTGACATCTGGTATTCAGCTACGGGAAAGTGCAAATTGCCAAACTCTGGACTGATTATTTCTAGTAAGGAACAACAAATACAGTCTTAGCTCTTTGAGGAGTAAAAATTGAATCTTTGGAGAGCAATCACTACACGCTAACCATGTCACTAAATAGGAAATGTAACGAATACTTAAATGTTCTTTTAGAAATTTTTCACATGTGGTCAAATCAGGCTTAGTTACATAGTGCTTTCAAGAAAATCTTTCTTTCTCCACCAACCTTAGTGACAAATTACATTTTGCTTCATGGTGACATTTAAAGGCCATGTCACCCAGTGTTAGATAGAGTCCTATCACCCGGTGTAAACATTTCTGTTCTGAAGATCTTGCTACATGAGTGTACAAGCACAGCCGACAGGGATAAAACAGAAGGTAAGGAAGAATAAGGAAAGCAGGGACACAGAAGAATAGTACAATATCATTCAGCATAAGTCTGTTATAAAGAAATGCATTCTATTTCTTGTATCTCTGCTCAGGCTAGGATATATGTGGTAATAAAAGATATTTTTTAGGAGGCAAGGCTGCTGTTCAGATTCCAAGATACTGGCCCAATTTCAGACTTCAAGAGTCATCATACTGGTTTTTGTTTTGCTTTGTTTTGTTTTTCTCTGAATGACTTTCCTTCAAGAAATCTATGGCTGACTTGGAAATAAAATCTTAACATGTTGTAAAAAGTGGCTAGTTAGCTGATTTAAGTTAATGTTCTGTAGCATTTCTCTAAGAACTTGTGGTTCACAGACAGACCTAGCAGAAGAATCTGGTGTATTGTTAGTTAAGAACTTGCATTACAAGTGGGCCATTGATGAATGACAGAAGATATCTCTGTTAAAGGTAATGTAATGATTAGTATGCATCGTGCAGATCTACAAGTTCATTTTTGGAAGCAAAGAGGCCTGGACAATTTTTATGCACGATTAGCTAAAATTAAACTTGGCATACGAAACTTTAGTAGGTCACCCATTCTTAGGAGATTCAATGCACATTAGGTTGCAGTTAGATGCTAAAATGTTATAATCCAAGCAATTGATCTATTTGTTTGTTTTGTTTTGTGTTTTATTTTGTTTTGTTTTTACTTATATACCTATATGTAGGAAATTAATATACATTTTCAGATTAACTATTTAGTGAAAATTTCTCACAGTTGTTTATACTTTCTATTCTGAGATAAGTGTGCCTGGTTTGACTGACAATGCTACTTCTCAGCTCATGCAGAAATTACACTGCCTTGTATGCACTGGTTTTCAACCTTCAAGCCCTCCACCATCCATTAGTAAACAGACAACACAAAATCTGCACTGCAGTTCAGTGTGGTTGAATGGTGACTAATGTGCCTATGAGTCAGTTTAGATACAAAAACTTCATATTTCTTGCAGCTGCAATTATCAGGATCCCTTTTGCTCTGGCCATCAAAGTTTGAAGCTGAAGACTCCTTCGCAGTGGGGAACCCTGATCTCTTTCAACTTTTAGACTAGTGTCTTGTGGTAGCATCCATGGTTAAATCTCTACAAAGAACATAACCTGCGTTGTCTTAGTGTGGCTTTTTGATAAGGGTGACTGATCACACCCATGTCACCACCTCTCCCTCTATAAATGTTATATTGTCATCTTGCTTTTGTTGGAGGCTAGGCAAGATTAGCTCTTTAGAAGATTAGATCCTCTGAAGTCATGAGCTAATTACCTGTTCTTATTAAAAAACAAACAATTTTGGAGTGACACACTGTCTTTTCACTGCCTTATGTAAATTTTTCTCCATCTTATGGATGTTTAGCTTGACCACCAAGTAAAAAGAGGGACAAAAAGGCTGCGGCATATATTTATTTCCTAATTCTGGGAATAGATCCTTTTGAATTTAGCTTAGCTGTTTTAACTAGGAAAAGTCCAAATGAACTTGTTCAAGCATTGGGGTTTCTTCCACTTGTTTCTTTAAAAACCTTTAATCAAGTTTGATAAGAGTGCATGGCCATTTTTAGTCTCTCAGATTTTTTTTTTTCAGAAATAATTAATTTCAAAAGTCATTACTCTCTAATTCTAGGGAATACGTGCAAGCAAATGAATTAGTGCTATTGTACAAGAGGTAATCAAACTAGTCTTTTCTAACTTTTTGTTTCTGACTTTTTTGCCTGAGCAATATTCTTTTAATATAGATTTTGTATGTGTAATATATTTTAATATTTCTTCTTTCTTTCCCTAATATTTATTCTGCTACAGTCTGCAGACTAGCTTTGTGTGCTTTTGTGTCCTTAAATATTTGCTCTTGCAGGAAGACTCCTACATGTACATTTCTGATGATGATTCTAATGAGCTACCCCAGCCTTCAGGGCACAGTTCTGTCAGCAGGTGCTCCATACAAAGCAATGTTCAAGCTTGCAGGTTATCTTCACAATGTTGTAATTTTCTGGAATGATTCAGTGTGCAGTGGGGGAAATACTGGCACAGGGCCCAGAGCACTTAAATATCTCTTGTTCTTCTGAACTAATATTTACAAGTTAAATACCACATGCTTCTTAATATATGTAAAAAGTTACTATTACTAATACTGTTAGCATTGTACTGCCACCACTTTCATGATGGCCAGTTTTTCTAGTCAAAAAAGTAAAATTCCCAAACCCCACTCCTCAGCCCCCAAAGCTCAAGACTTGCAATTACAAAAGCAGAGGTGTTTAACCTCAATTTTACACTAGCTAGATTTACTTGCAGGCCTCTCTTTTCACTCTCTTTTTTAGTACAAAATGAGAAATAAAACTACATTCTTCACCTTTTTGAGTTATGCAGTGAATACGCACAATGGTCTTCCATTAAACAAAGATCTCTCTTTGAGTCTGTAGCAACAACTATACTATACAAGAGGACCATGTAGTTCACAAACATTATATGATTATTAAATTAAAATGAGAAGTTATTAAGATACTGAAAAGTTAATAAATTAAACAATTTATTAATTAATTTGGTATTTGAAATCCTTTATAGTTACAGTGTTGTTAAGAAAAGCTCTTCTATTTAGAGACTTCGAAGTCTAAAGAGAAGTTTAGAGAGAATGCTATATATCCTGTTCCAAGCTTCTCTACTACAAGTTCAGGTCCATACTACAAGAAATTGTAAAATTTTACTGAAAAAAAAAATTAAAATTTTCTTGTTTAAAAAGTCAATATGCCAAACAAAATTTTAGTCAAAATGAAACAACCTTTCTTTAACCAGTATTTTGAAAACCTGTATAAGTTTTCCCAAAGAACAAGTATAGTCTTCTCAAGATTACAGCAGAGATCACAAATTGTTGTCATCTCTGTATTCTGGTCCTTAGAATAATTGCAGCCCTGAGTCCAAAACTGAGTTCTGAAAATGGTCTTTGCTGGAAAGCAGTTTTAAATTATTTTCCAGCAGTTAAGAGAATCAATCATCAATCTACTTTTTGACAGTAACTTAAGTCAGTGTTCATCCTGGTAAAATCAATATTAAGTCATACAGGCAGTACACACTTTGACAAATTTCCATTTCATCCCAACTACCAGGAGCTCCTGCCAGGGAGCAGCCAAAGTGCTGCCCTGTGAGGGCTGGGGAACTAGGAGGCAGGAGCTGGGGACAGAGGTAGGCACGTGAGGTGTAGAATATGGTTGAACCTACATGATACAGCCTACCTCACATTTAGTTTCAATGTCAGCTGCATTGAAGTCAGCTCAGCAAGGAGCTGAAATCAAGCTAATGTACCTTAGAGTGGTATCAAATAGATTAACAAAAGATTATCAAAATGTAATATTTAAAATGAGCCTGAATAGGATATTCTCCATAGGTTAAATGTAAACTCTGTATAGTAAGTCTTCATTAAAAAAACAAGATCTTTCACTGGTTTGTTTGAAAAGGGCCATTTAAGTCAGTAGAGGTTTCCATTGTCTTTTTTTAATTGGATGTACTCAGGAGACTGATCCAGATAAAGCTATCTATATAGTGATAGATTGCCATTTACAGCTAGCAAGTTATCATTGTAGAGTATCTGTACTGAAGATTCTCAGATTAATCATATTTTTGCAGTTTTCTTTCATGAAATATTTTAATTTTTTTACATGTATGTGTTTGCAAAGACCATATGAACATCTACTATTTATGAAATACATTTTTAAGAACTTCTTCAAAAAGCTTTTTTCGAGTTCAAAATTTACTCTGAAACCATGGTTTGCAGGAAGAGAGAATGGTGATTAAGGATTCTCTTCGATGCTGAACACTTGTTGAGAAACAAATGAAACATTTTATGCACTTTTCTCTATGCTTTCAGCTAGCCAAAAGTAAAAAATTTGCAGATGGTTTTGAAGACGGCGCGAAGGAAGGAATCAGATATTTATCTCCTTTGGAAATAAAATTGTGCCAAAATGGTGAGATTTTCATGATGGATTTTGTTTTGAAGTACAACAGAAATAAATATTGCTCTGTGCATGAGAAATCCTAGGTTTCAGGAAATTGGATGTGAGACAGTTTGAAATCAACTATGAAGATAAAAAGCCACTGGCTGTGAACGAAGTAAATATTTGTTGCAATGCTTGTCATGGGAGGGTTTAGGGTGCCATAGCCAAAAGAACAGAACTGTACCACTCAGTGACACAAAATATAATTTATTTACTTAGAGATGGAATAATGATTTTTGTGCTCAGATCCCAGTTCTAAGATTTCTGTGCCTCGACACAAGCACACTACATGCTCACACCAGTGAAGGCCCCGGGTTTCCCCTGACTTTGGTGCAACTCAGACCTGCACCGTGGGCCTGAGGAAAGAGGACATTCACACCAGCCAAGTCCTGGCCAGCAGCCCTGGCCCCCACGTGTAACTGAACCTCAAGCCCAGACTGATACAAGGTGCCAGACACCCAGGTCCAGAGTGTCCCCTGAGGGGCAGCTATTTTCACACTTTACTGCTTTTTGAAAACAGATTGTCAGAATAAGCTGCCAAAGGCCTTGCTAATAATTAGCCCCAGGCTAATGTCTGTGATTTTCACTGTATTAAAAGCCAATTGCCAACTGCAATTCAGTACCTGTGCTACCATCACCTTCCAGCCTCTTGCCCCAAACAAGCTACATAGATATCAAGCTGCTAATAGCTGTCCTGTGTTTCCTTCTTTCTCTCCTGCAGGAACCTAAGCAACTACAGCAAGACAGATTAGCTCATGTCTCATTTAGCAGTGCTCTCCACTGGGCAGCCCCATGACATTTACCTGTGCATCTCTGTTCTCTGAGCACATGCCAGAACCACTGAACCAGCTCTGTTACAGCTGGGCAGCTGTGGCCAAGGTCCCACCTACCCGAGAGATGCTTTCAGGTAGGCTTTATCCTGGGACCTCATCAATGTTTACAAATATGTAAAGGGTGAGTGTCAAGACGATGGAGTTAAGCTTTTTTCAGTGAAGACCAGTGATAGGACAAGGAGTAATGGATACAAGTTGGAGCATAGGAGGTTTAAGAGGAATATCAGGAAAAATTTTTTTACTGTAAGAGTGACAGAGCACTGGAACAGGCTGCCCAGAGAGGTTGTGGAGTCTCCTTCGCTGGAGACATTCAAAACCCGCCTGGATGCCTTCCTGTGTGATGTGCTCTAGGTGACCCTGCTCTGGCAGGGGGGTTGGACTAGATGATCTTTCGAGGTCCCTTCCAACCCCTAGGATTCTATGATTCTATGATTCTATGATTCTATGATTCTATGATTCAAGGAGAGAAGACAGTAGTAAAATTAATTGTAGGCACTGCTTTGGGTGATGAAACTTTGTTGACCACATTGTCAGCTGGCAGCTTTGCTCTGGAGTGATTTGAGATTCAGTGTCTGCCATTGTGCTGTGGGAATGGTTATGCAGTCATATTTCCATATTTCCAGGGTAAATATGCCTATAACCAGCACAGGTTATTTCCCAAAGACAAAATTCCTTATCAGTTACATGCAGGATTAAGAAATTGTCCCTTATAAAAAGCACAGCAGTCTAGCAGGTGGTCTAAGGCGCTTAGCAATTTTCATGTTGCTATTTTTGCAGATAAATGGCTTTCAAAATTCAGACATAAGAAGAAATACTCTGATCCGTAGCACAGGTAGTCATTACACTTACTGTGTTTTCTTAGGATTTCTGGGAAAATAGTTTCAACTAAAGCCAGCCTGAGACTTGGTAAGAAAACCAGAAGACTGATTTTACTGATCTGAAAACAGAGGGGTAATTATATTCTCATTTTCATGTTCATGATGTGCACAATTCTCCTATTAAACTTTAATGGGTGTTGGAAGTGAAAAAACATATGCAACAAGATAGGGAAAACACCAGAAAGCTGTTAGCTTTGAAACTCATTGTCAGATAGCAAATATTATCGCTATAAATCTTAACTTTCACAGCCAGCAAGAGCTGCAGGCTAGACTAGAGAAAGAGACAGGCATGGAACCGTAGCTAAGCATTAAAAGTAACACACTGCACATTGCTAAAATATGTATTGTGATTAAGTTAATACTGAACAGTGAGTTTTATAACCTTTTCCGACTTTCTTTTCCCCAGGCAAAAATGAACACTTTTCTAGCTGCAGTATCCTTCACAATTCGTTTTCTGTAGTGTCAAAAGAGGTGTATTAAACACTCTGGGAGAAAAGACACTCTCTGATATGGTGGCAGCAGGGTGCATATGGTTTCATAACAACATTAAAAGCTCATCCCTCTTCTGCTTTCTTTCCAGGAGCTGTTATGGGAAGGGTGACACAGAAGTGAGAGTGCACTACCTGCAGCCAGCTCTCAAAAAGCTGTGAAAAACAACAGCATGGAGGAGCTCAGGCTGTGCTAGATAACATCTGTTCCTAAATAGATGCAGTAAGATCCAACCTGCTTAGCATAAACAGAAACATGGCAAGTTAAATATGGGTAGCAGCAGGACTCAGGGTAGAGCATGTGGAAGTTGTGAAAATAAATGAGTGGAGCACTAACATTTGTGACACCAGTCAAATGTTTGGCCAGGATGGTGCATTCCTGGTGACATGTCCAATTATTTTAAAAATGGGGAAAATGTGAAATTCCAGACATTTAACTTAATGCAGAAAAGAAACATTAGAAACTGTGGTTCTATGAAGACTTTAAGAAATCTGGAAGGCAGGTATTTGGCTTTTGACTCAACCAAATTTTTTGGGGTGAAGCTGGACAGATAACAAACACGAAAATAAAAGCGAAGTTTACAATCAAACAGAAAGTTGGAATGGAGTTCCAAGGGGTAACTAGAGAGAACCCCTTGCCTCTGCTATCACTGGGGTTTTTTTCAGGAATCAAAACATTTGGTTTTCTGATATCTTTGCTTTCTTGAGACTGTTATGAGGGAGGGAATTGAAAAGGAACAGTTAAAGGAGAAATAGGGGTTTCGAGATAAAAAATAAAGAAAGCACATGACACAAGTGAAAAGAAATACTGGGAGGCTGATTGAAATCAGATGTAACAGAAAAGTTGCATTTACAGGTAATCTGATTAATTACTAGAGATAATGTCTGCCAGTGTGATGATTTTAGCCCACAGCTTTGCTCTGTGGTGTGACACTACCATCATGCCCTCGCCTGTGGGACTGCTTCATACTAAGTGCTCCCTGCAGAAATCTTCTCAAACACATCTCCTGCTTCAGCTCTTAAATGCAAGCTTTCCTTTCCCCAAACCAAATGTTTCTAGAAGATAAAAATATGACTTTTTGTATCTTCCTGGAAATGCTACAGAAACTGTAACTTGTTGTACAATTAAATAGTATTTTTTTCTCCAGTAGAAAAGCAGAGAGGACATAAAAAAAGAAAATGCTCCACTTCCTCTATCAGAAATTAGATGAGGTTTTGGGGAGGTTGTTTGCTACTTTCTTAATGTACTTCTACCAAGTATATTAAACGTAAGTCTAGCAGCTTCATCTAGCTTTTCAGTCATTCTACACTCAGTGCCACACACTGAGCCAAATTTGACTCACTCTGTGCTGGTAGTGCTTTTAGTGAGTTACCATGAAACACAGCATGGCATTTTAACCTAACAGCATGAGGGTGAATGCATTCATGCGTCTCCAGTGGAAACAATGTAAAGTAGGAAGTAGATGATATTACCAATGCTATATGCATGATGCTGCCAGCATCCTGTGTCATTAACCAAGTGCTTGTAAACATAACAAAATACAGACACTAACCCACAGATTTTTCTTTTTTCAGAGTTGGATTTTGTGAAGCCCCTGTGGCTGGCAGCAAACTGCAACATCCAAAGTGCCAGATGCCAGCTTGTTTTGTTTTGCTCTTCGGTTTACAGTTGGATATCACTAAGTGGGTACAGACTATCAGGTTTATTCCTTTGTTTCCTTATTTACTTGCTTTATTTGTTTTCATGCACAGGTAATAAATAGCTCTCTAGTTACTGTCAGTAAATCTCTGCGCTGAAGTATATGGTGTGGCAGTCCTTACTCTCAATTAATTAAGAGGCAAAATCAGATCAAAGACCTCTCACTGTGGCTGTGGAAGAAGGGGAATCAGTTGCTTTTAGGACACTGTATGAGAATAGTCCTGTTCTTAGACAGGGGGGTGTGTCTGTCTGTCTGTCAAGGAGAAGTGGAAAGCAGGAAGGGAGATCTGTGTGAGGGAAAAGCAAACAAGACCAAACATGTTATTCAAAGTTCTTTGATGAAACAAGATCCATGGTGGGAGCTTGTTACCCAAGTAACAAGTGGTAGAACAAGAGGAAACAGCCTTAAATTGCACCAGGCATAGTTTAGATTGGATATTAGGAAAAAATTTCTTCACTGAAAGGTTTGTCAGCCACCTGAACAGGCTGCCCAGGGAAGTGGTTGAGTCACCATCCCTGGAGGTATTTAAAAGACTTGTACGTGTGGTGCTTAAAGACATGGTTTAGTGGTGGACTTGGCAGTGCTGGGTTAGTTGGGTTGGACTTCATGATCTCAAGGGTCTTTTTCAACCTATGATTATAGACATACATGATTCAGATTAATAAATCCTCCTGTGATGTTTCTGGGGTTTCTGAGTGCTGTGACAGTCTTCTCTGTGTTCTGGGCTCTTTCAGGAGCAGCCCCAGTCCACCACTGCTGCAGTTTCAGCTGCTGTGGGAGGACAGCTGGCGAGCAGAGATAGAGACATGACACTGTTCTAGGCTTTATAAAAATTACCCAGCAGACCCTGGTAGACCCAGAATAAAGTAAATTTTTTAGGATAAAGTAGTATCTCTTTAAATACTTCGTAAATCTGCTACTGATGATTCCCAGATCTCATGTTTAAGAAGACTTCAAGCTCCAACTGGTTTGCAGGTGATTAGGCCTTGTGTTTTGCATATTTTCAATAAGCACTGTCATTCTGATCCCAGCATGAACTTCATAAGTTTTCTTAAGGAGTAAAAAAAAATAACACCTAAGATGTTCACAGTAACCTCCACCCGCCATCTTCAAGTGAAGTGACAGCAGTACATCTTTCAAGTCAAGTTTAGTTACTGACCTGGCAAAAACACTGTGGCATGGCTGACAAATTTTATTTTCAGTATAACAAGAGTTATGTTTTCCTTATAAAATTCCAATAGAAAAAAAAAAAACAACAACCTTTGTTTGTTGCTGTTCTTGCAGATTTTGTGACTGTATACAGTTTGAAAGTGGAAGCTGGTGGTATCTGATCTCTGGAATTCCTCTAGCTTTACCTCCAAAGGATTTATACTACTATAATTGTTATCTTTCTTTACAGATCTGCAATAGTCTCTATCCTGTATTACACTGCATTAAAGCATGCTGAAAGAAAATCCCACAGGTTAAGACAATGGTGCAAGGATGACCTTTCAAACTTGACTGAACAAGGGGGAGTTGGGCAAGTTGATTGACGAAACTCATAGTAGCATGTTTGAATGTAATAGCTGATGGGAACCAGGCAAAAGAAACTGCTGCTGTAGAAAAAACAAGAGTGAAGAGAGCAGTAACAAGAAAAATTCCTTGCTGTTAATGATGCAGATAATATGAGACAATAAGGAAGAATGAAAAACACAGGGGAACAAAAGATGATTGACTAAAAGTGGTCTTTTTATCAGGGACCAGTAAGGTGAAAGCAGAGATCCAGCATTAGGACTTTCAGCAGCAGTTCAGAAGATTTCTCCAAGGAGTTCCCATTGCCAGAAAGACAATTGGCAGCTTCATTTGTTACCCTGTTAAGATACCCTGAAATGCAAAATGTCTTTTTCCTATTTCAAAAAATGTTTTTTTGCAACATTTGATTTGTGAGATACACGTGCTAATTTTGCTAATTGCTTTGAGAAAATAATGGTTTACTTCCAAAAAAGTAATGGGGATTTAACATACAATGGCTTCTGTACAGAATCAATTTTGATTTACCAGACAATCTCTGATTTTTATGATCATACAAATTATATGAAATGTAATTGTGATTAAGTCATGACAATAATTGCATTAAATATTCTAACATATTTTAACAGACCTGATAATTGATAAGGTTTCATAACCACGCTAACAATTCCTCTGGTTTACTATCTTTTAAAAAGGATATTGGGTACAGTTTTAAAAACTAAATTTCCCTTGCTGGAAAATAGGGAGATGAGAAACATTAATTATCCATCTCTTTTTATACTAATACAATATTTTATAATATAAATATATTGAATTAAACCTGTTGTTTTACCTTTCAGAACTCAGAACCTTGATTGAACAGAGGTTTATTTTGAGGATTCATTGAGAGGTAAAGTTAAAACACCTAACATGGAAAGTTTTTTATTTTCTATCTTTATTTTCTAAGGTAAGAATGACTGTCTTTGTAAGCATTGTCACACAAACATACACAAGCATGCATGCTGTCATGTGAAATGCAGAAGTGAAAACAGGCACATTATTTTGTCAGTAAAAGCCAGGTTTTACTAGTTGACACCAGAAGCTCAGCTCCAGAATCAGCTTACTGATTCAGCTGCAAAATACTCGATTATAAAGCATTTCAATTACAGAGTTAGAAAACCAAAATTGGTCTTGACAGCAAGTGTATCCAAGATAAATAGCGGTTGGATGGGGAAAGAAAGGAGGCATTTAAATCCTATAACAATATCATAAAACACAGAAAGAATGGGAAAAAGGATTGATATTTAAGTAACAAACATAATGATGTGGTAACATAGAGGAAGAAGAAAAATATTTCATTCATGTTGAACAACCATGTATGGTGACAACTCTGCTGAGGATATTGAGCAAATTTATTTTTTAAAGTGCTTGGTCATTTCATGAGCAGAACTAATAACTGATCAGGTTTCATAGCCTCCATACATTCTCCTTTGGCTGGCTATCCTTATAAACAGATATTGGGTATAATTTTCTAAACTAAATTTCCCTGAAAATTAGGCAGATTACATAACCAAGGAATATTAATAATCCACCTCTTTTTACAAAAATGTAATGTGTATCTGGAAACACCTGTCACATACCCTTTCATGCAAATCCAATCTACTTTTAAAACTTTCCTTCTGTGACATGTTCTGAAAACTTCGCATTTCTACTGTTCCGTTCCATCTTGTTGGCATCTTTCTTAGTGTTGTATCTGAAACTGGAAACAGTGTCCCAACTTAGGCTTATCTTGCATGGAACAAGGCAAAAAAGTTGCCTGCTGTAAGATACCAATGACACTCAATTATGGATTGCTTTGGGTTTTTTCACTCAGCAAAGTGGGCATGGATTTTTGGGTTTTTTTGAGTCATCTGTGCTTTGTTTGCTGCCCAGTAAGAGACCCGCCACTCTCCTTGTTTGTCTGTCTTGGTTTTTTCCTAACTTTATGTCTCTTACAAAGTTTCTTTCATTCTTCTGTTGTTCTCTTTTACATCTCCATAGGAGTATTCATTTTCTGTAGGACTGGGTATTATAGATAGGGACAGGTTCTAAATATTTTTAGTTTCAAGATTTTGTAGAGGTAATGGCATGTAATTTCCCATCTTTTCTCTGTATTTAAAGTTTGTTCTTTTGACTTACTAGTGACACTTGTCAAAACTAAAGCTTTTTTTCTGAACTTTTGTTTTTTTCTCTGCCAAGGGTCTATTCTAGCAATACTCTGTGCTCAAATTTGCATTTGTTTGAAGATTTTTATTGTTCCACTGTTCTCATTTGTTCCTCACCTAAAAATCATAAACTCTATTGCTTTGTGATTAGTTTTATCCATTGTGCTTTTCTACATTGTGAGCTAATGCTTTCTTATTCAAAATGTACTGTAAACCAGCTACTCTTAATTGTTTCTTCCAACTTTTACAACCCCTCTTTTTCAAACATATGCTACTATATTTTTCCTCCAAAAATATATAACAAAGACTTCCAGATTTTTGGTTTAACCTCATAATTAATGAAAAAAAAATTATCCCACACCTTCCTTTAGTGCAATTGTTTTTAAAATATCAACCATTAAATCAAGCCTGTTTTATTCTGTTTTATTTTCATAGAATCATGGAATCATAGAATGGTTTGTGTTGGAAGGATGACCTTTAAAGTTCATCTAGTCCAACCTCCCTGCCATGAGCAGGGACATCTTCAATTAGATCAGGTTGCTCAGAGCCCCATCCAACCTGACCTTGAATGTTTCCAGGGATGGGATATCTACCACCTCTCTGGGCAACCTGTCCTTCTTAGTTGTCCTTCTACAGATGTGTGATTTAGGGTTTTTTTATTCAAATAGTGACAGTGCCATGAAAAGGAAGAGTAAATGGAGAGTAATGGCAAGAGATAACATGCAAGGAATGATTTTGCCTGTAAGCTCAATTTTTCTCCTTTCTCTTAGGTACTCTTTGAAGTTATTAGCAGAGCCTGTGCCATGAGACTATATCATGGGTTCATGGATGCTTTGGGTCCTAATGATCTAGGACATTAAGACGTCTACAGAAAATGACTTCCCAGCCACACCATAGCTACACTTATTTTTGTCTACAGAGGTATGAAACTCTGGTCCTGACTGGAACGGTGTTTGGGTGCCCCTCCAAGCCCACTGCATGCACGTACCAGCTTTGTTCTGAGTGTTTCAGCTGTAGAGTATTGAGTTTGGCACAAGGCCAAAAGTAACAAAGAAAAGGGGCAAAACAGTCCCCCCACATTATTCCCCATGCTATCACATCTCAGCCTTGCTGTAATTATTCTCTGTACCCTGTGTCATGATGACCTGACAGCAAAGATGTGCATGAAGAGCCTCTGACACCTCTGCAGTGGAGACCCAAGCTGCTTCAACCAGATAATTTCCACAGGTATTTCTCTCAATTCTTTGTCAAGGTCAAAAAGGCTGAGAAAACAGTTGTTGTACAAAAAATGCTGCAACAGAAGGAAAAAAAACAGATGATGGACTCATGTGGGTAAACTGTTATATTACTTGTAAAGTAAACCTCTATTTCTACATGTCCTGGTTTGAGCCAGGATGAAGCCAATTTTCCTTTTATTGATATTTTTTTTCCTTCAGTAAGCTTTCTTTTAACTAGAAGCAAAGTGTCCCAGCTTGGGCTGATAACAGCTGGAATGGTTTTGTAATTGCTGGGTCTTCAAGGTCGCACCTTCACTCTGCCAGCTCAGACACTACAGGGAGATCTCTGACCCCCCCGTAGTCATGTTTAATAAGGTCATAAATAGAAAATAGTAATTGATGCACAGGGAAAATAAATCAGAAGAAGATTAAAGGAAAATAATGTAATTTTTAGGTTTAGCTACACACACATAAAAGAAAAGAAAAAAAAGCAAAAAAAAAGCAAGCTTCATAATTGATGAGCACTTGACAGTTTCAGCCAGAAATTACTGCGAAGTCAAGAAGTAACTCAATTTGAGAATTTGCAGGAGAAGTTTATTTGAGATGGTGAGTGCAATCTGTGAAAGTAAATATTTCAAAATTTGTGAAGCACCCTAACACTATAGAGATAGGAGACTGTAATTACTTCATGGTGTACTGAGCACCTTCTCCTGCCAAACTGATGTATGTTTGCTGATTAGATTGTAAACTATGAGGTCCTCTGGAAAAAGTTTTTTAAAAAATCATGTAAATGTTAAAAAAAAACAACTGCAATTGGAAATGAAATGAATCTGAGAATTAAACAGGCCAGATTCTGCGAGAGGCTGTGTGATTTTTAGCTGGTGCTGAGCATTCTTGACTCCCACTACAGCCATTGAGTTCCTAATGAGATCACACCTTAGTTTAAACACTTCACTATGGAAGCGTTCATCACTATGTAATCTCATTCCTGTAATGACTGCCAATACAGCCATTATGCTAATGAGAGAACTAGAAAGGAAAGGAGATAAAAGTTAAAACGATAACTAAAAATCCAAAGCTGTTTTAATTCTTCTAGTTCTAGTTTGATAATGTTTTCTCAAATAATTATGACTGGATTAGGAAGAAAGGAAAGTAAATTTTGTAGATTAAAGAAAAAAAATGCTTTAGTACTACTCATGTAGATTCAGGGGCCATTCAATATTCTCAATTATGTTTTTACACTGAACTTAAGTAGGACCTCATCCTGAAGACCTCCATGTGAGATATTTTTGCAGTTCAGTGGTATGAGGTTAATGGTCTGGGCTTCAACAAGGCCAAGTACCGGGTCCTGCTCTTGGGCCACAACAACCCCATGCAAGGCTACAGGCTTGGGGAAGTGTGGCTGGAAAGTGTCTGGCAGAAAAGGACCTGGGGGTTCTAATTGACAAGCAGCTGAAGATGAGCCAGCAGTGTGCCCAGGTGACTAAGAAAGCCAATGGCATCCTGGCTTGTATTAGAAACAGTGTGACCAGAAGAAGGAGAGAGGTGATTGTCCCCCTGTACTCAGCACTGGTGAGGCCACACCTGGAGTATTGCGTCCAGTTTTGGGCACCTCAATTCAAGAGAGATATGGAGGTGCTGGAGCAAGTACAGAGGAGGGCAATGAAGCTGGTGAAGGGCCTAGAGAATCGATCTTATGAAGAACACTTGAAGGAGCTGGGAATGTTTAGTTTGAGAAAGAGGAGGCTGGGGGGAGACCTCATCAGTCTCTACAACTACCTGAAAGGTCATTGTAGAGAGGTTGGTGCTGGGCTCTTCTCACAGGTAATTAGTGACAGAACAAGAGGGAATGGCTTCAGGCTGCAATGGGGGAGGTTTAGGCTGGACATTAGGACAATTTTTTTCACAGAAAGAGTGGTTAGACACTGGAATAGGCTGCCCAGGGAGGTGGTGGAGTCACCATCCCTGGATGTGTTTAAGGGTCGTTTGGATTTGGTGTTGGTGAATATGGTTTAGGGGAGAACTTTGTAGAATAGGGATGATGGTTGGACTCTGATCCCAAGGGTCTTTTCCAACATGAATAGTTCTATGATTCTATGATTCAGAGTACTTTGGCACAGTAGAACAATTTTATCATTACGAAAGTCAATGAAAAAAATACAACAATAGGACTAGGAGAATTCTGAAGAGTTGAACTGGCAGAACAGCAGAAGAAGAAAAGAAAAGAAAAGAAAGGAAAAGAAAAGAAAGGAAAAGAAAAGAAAAGAAAAGAAAAGAAAAGAAAAGAAAAGAAAAGAAAAGAAAAGAAAAGAAAAGAAAAGAAAAGAAAAGAAAAGAAAAGAAAAGAAAAGAAAAGGAAAGGAAAGGAAAGGAAAGGAAAGAAAAGAAAAGAAAAGAAAAGAAAAGAAAAGAAAAGAAAAGAAAAGAAAAGAAAAGAAAAGAAAAGAAAAGAAAAGAGAAGAAAAGAGAAGAAAGGAAAGGAAAGGAAAGAAAAGAAAAGAAAAGAAAAGAAAAGAAAAGAAAAGAAAAGAAAAGAAAAGAAAAGAAAAGAAAAGAAAAGAAAAGAAAAGAAAAGAAAAGAAAAGAAAAGAAGAAAAGAACAGTTCAAACCATTTGCTTGAAAGATAAAATTATATACTGAAACAGATTAAAATAATAAAGTATGATTCAACATAAAAAAAGTTAAAATAATAGGATGGTTCTAAGATGTGTACATAGCCAGTCGTTATGCTTAAATACTTTAGAACAGATCCTCTTGAATCATTTGGACACTAACCAAACACAATGTCCAACCTTGAAACTTGAGAGAACAACTGGTGGTTTTTGTTTTGTGCTTCAAAGACTGCAGAAAATATTACAGCAACTTGAGAGTGTTCTCACATTAATTAGGGTTGCTTTGTTATCAGGAATGTTGTTACCTAGCATAATTTCGAATACCAGATGCTGCTTCACTTCCTGCAATTGCTTTCACCACTTAGGGGAAAGGGATGTAGTGTGAAGAAAGTTTGAAACCCACTTTAACCTCATTCTGTAAACCTGTTCTAGAGTCTGACTTTGAAAGGTCTCTTTCTTTAAGATGAAGCTTTTGCTCCTAAGAAAGACCATGGATGTAAACCTCCAGAACCTGATTCCTGTTTGATAATGTGCCTTCCAGCAACTTCTCAAGACTCAGAACTCTAAGATGAATTCTAACATGATTTTTTCTTAACGACAGCTTTCCAGGTGGTGATGACTAGTCCTGAGTCATATTCCCATGATGTTTATCATTCCATGACTTCAAGCATTTCCAGCATCCTATTCTGTCACATTCAAAAAAGTTGGAAAGCTTTTTACTCCCAAGAGTAATCCTTTGTCATGATGACTGCACAGAGCCATACAAATAAAATGATAGCCATAAATAGAATTGTCTGAAAATTGATGAAATAAACATAGGCTACAAGAAGGAAGACTTTAAACAATGCACCATTAAACTGGTCTATTCCTACTAAGATGGGGGCACTTGCAACATTATAGAACTTCCCAGTAAATCAATTTGGGTCTCTCTTGTGGTACTGTCCTCCTTTACGAAGCATAGGTGACACAGGGACACTAATAAATCTGAGCCATACACAGGAAAAAGAAGGAAGTTTGAGGCAGAATAGAAATTACTAAATACGAAGCAAGAAGTTTATCTAGAAGGGTCGTACAAGTGATCTGCCTTTTTTTACCCCCCTCTTTGTTTAATGATGGTACGTATACCAGGTTACCAAAAAAGTGAAGTAACTTTTTTTCTTTTTTTACTGCTCCTTTACCAAGGACATTGCCCAAAACACTAGAAAAGTGTATGTTAAAGAGAGCGAGACAAAATAAAATAGTTTTGTGTTCACCTGAAACTAAGTATTAGAAGATGCAGTCTATCTTATCATTGTGCATTTCATCAACATCTGGTTGTTTTTCATAGACTGATCAAAGTTCATGATAATTTGAAGTATATATGTCAGTATACAGAAAACCTGTAGATCTTGTGAGTCTCACCAATATGAAAATTAGGGTTGCTCATAAGAGAAAGGGGACAGGAACATAAAAAACATTTAGGAAATTGTCTGATTCCCATGACTCTGTGAGATAATACAGGAAATAATGGACTTAAATCACAGCAAGAAGCTGTTGCAGATTAGGAGAAGATGAGAAAAAAAAAAAAAAAGCACGCCAGAAATGTTGTCAGTATAAATACATTGAACTGGTGCCCTTAGGAGAACTATAGAGTCTCCACCATTTGAGTTCTTTCTTCACAAACTGATTGGGTAAGCATCATCAAAACATTTTTCAGGCACTGAGCATAATTGTAGCAAAAGTGGAATTCATTGGTACTGATGCAGACTCTTTGGACCTCAGATGAATTTTGAATATTCTTTTAACTAGTTGTGATCTCAAGTCAAAGAAAAAATATTTTAAAACACAGATTGTTAGTTGAGCTATATGTTTCAGAAAACAGATTACAGTTTCTGTAATACACCATTTTAAAATGAAATCTCAAACAAGAAAGTTATACCCACAACAGCTATTGAACCTTAGGAAAGTTCTAGCTTCTTCTATTTACACTTTTTTTTTTTCCCCTTCAGTACACAGAAATGAGAACTAAACAAGCCCTCAGCAAGATTTGAACAAGTTTTAATAAAAATTGTATTTATCACATTTAGAGGGGAAAGATTACGAGGACCAGTGAGGGACAAAGATGTGAATTAGGATGTGCAACAGGAGAAAAAAATGAGATTTAATGACAGAATATATCTGTGCAAGAAAGAGAAAGCCTAACAAGGCTGGCAAGCTTAAACAGCTAACAGAAACAAAATATGATTGCTCTGATTTGGGCACCAAGCAGAGAGAAGTAAAAGTCTGTCTTTCCATGCTGAAGAAATTAATTTAATCCAAGTCACAGAACAGTTTTTAACCTTTTTTGCAGAAAACAAATTCTTCAGCTTGAAAATGTCAGTGCAGACTGAACAAATGTGTCTCCTGATGTTACACAGTCTTCAGCCCCCTCTAGTCCACCTCCACAATCCTTCAGTTTGGGAGAAATTCGAGGCAACCCCTCCCATTGCCCTTTCTCTTCCAATCAGTGAGAAACAGATTCCCAGCTAAGTGTTAAGCAGTCTTGAGATACTGAGTTCCTTTTGTTTGTTTGTTGTTGTGGAGGTTTGGGGTTTTTTTCTACAGTGAGAATACATTTGTTTTCAGTAAAGAAATTCCCTTCCCTAACCACCTCCAGTTTTCTTTAAGTGAGGCCATTTGTTTTCAGCAGCCCTGAATTTTCTTCCCCCTTGCAAACACATTCAGTTTTTGCAGCTCAAGCACAAACAGCAAATGCTCACCAGAATCACTCATCTCTACTTTCTTCCTCCTTCCCCCATACCCTCAGCCCAACTCCTTCAACAAGCCCAGCAGCAGCAACCATATGTTAAGCATTAAAGACTGTCAGAGAGGTTAATATTCATTTGTATGCTGCCTACATTGACAGAAATTGCAGATTCAGAAAAATTATGTTTATTTTCCTTAGCTGGAAATTTTCTGAATTTCTCAACATATAATAACACTTTGAGAAGTTGCATAGTTTAATTTATTAGTAGTTTCTTTCTTCATGCCTTCCAACAATTGTTGCTATGCGTAAGTTTGGGAATGCATCTGCCTCTTCCTCTGAAAGGAAGTATTTTTTTCTCTTTTTCTTTTATGCAAACTTTCTTGTGTATACTTTATTATTTTTATTTATTTATTTAACCAAAATTGCCATAATATAAGTAACCAGCTCTGAACAACAAACATCCTTCTTCTAGCAACAGATAATGCACAGTGCACCTATTGTCTAAGCAAGATGCCAGAGACCATCTGACAGAACTATGGAACCTTCAGTTTGTGTTTGAATGTTGTATTCCTGTGGTGCTGTATAACCTCTGGATTACAGAAAGACTGTATCTGTGCTCTTTATGCAAAAGCTTTTCTTTGTGTTTTTAAAATTTGCTTTTGCAGGTTCTCATTCAAGGCATACAATAACTAGAACCTCAGAATCTAACAATATAGGAGAATAAATATGAATATATACAGATATTCAAAAGTAATCTGGATTGTCCAAATTCTTCTATAGAAGCCTAATGAGACTTTTATTGCACTCTTTAATGGAATCAGTGTTATTCATTTTGCAGTTCTTCTGACTATTTGATGTCTGAAAACATCCTCTCCTAGCTCACTGAATATTGAGCAGAGAAAAAAATAAATAATGAAGATAAGATGTTGTATGTATTTTCTGTAGTACAGGCTATATCTGAAAATGTCTTTTTACTCAGACTATTCAATATTGCCTTTCTTTAAACAACAATGGAAAATTGTTGCTTCTTTGCATAACTTTCAGATTTGGTTTTGAATGGGTCAGGAGACAACCAGTTGTGCAAGCATCAGCATCACTGAAAGCATCACAGTGATTTATCAGTGTCTGTTTTGACTAGTACAATATGGTCAATACTCAAAGATTACCTCCTGCAAGCCCAGAGGCAATGCATTCCAAGAAAGAGGAAGGCAGACAAGAGTGCCAGGAGACCTGCATGGATGAACAAAGAGCTCCTAGACACTCTTAGACAAAAAAAGAAAGTCTTCAGAGAATGAAAGCAGAGACAGGTAGCCTGGCAGAAATACAAAAAAGTTGTCCGAGAAGCCAGGGATCAGATTAGGAAAGCTAAAGACCAGATAGAGCTAAACCTGGCCAGGAACATCAAGGATAATAAAAAGTGCTTCTACAGGTACATCAGTGAAATGCACTGAAAGTGCAGAAGTCCAGGGGACCTGACAAGATCCAAACACGGCTCCTAAAGGAGCTGGCAGACTAAGTAGCAACACCGCTTTCTATCATATTTGAAAAGTCATGTCAGTGTAGTGAAGATCCCACTGACGGCAAAAGGGAAAACATAACCCCAGTGTGGCTTTCAGGGTTTTCAAAAAGGGAAGGAAAGAAAACACAGAGAAATACAGGCCAGTCAGTCTTACCTCTGTGCCTGGCAAGATCATGAAGCAGATCCTCCTTAAGGTTCTGCTAAGGCACATGGAAAACATGGAGGTAGTTGGAGGCAACCAACATGGCTTCACCAAGGGCAAATCATGCCTGACAAATTTGGTGGCCTTTTATGATGGGGTCACAGCATCAGTGGACAAATGATGTCATCTACCTGGACTTGTGCAAAGTGCTTGACACTGTCCTGCATGACATCCTGATCTCAAAACTGGAATGATATGGATTTAGTGGATGGACCACTTGCTGGATTGTGCAGCCTGGTCTCGTGGGTGGTGTCCCTGTCCTTTTGGGGGGGTTGGAATTAGATGATCTTCTAGGTGTCTTCCAACCCAAACCATTCTATATTTCTATGTTTCTATGCCTTCAGTAAATAATAGAAACTGCAGAAATCTGGAAGTCAGTTTATTCTGAAAAGTCTATCTAGATTTCATAGGAAATTATTTTTTTCTCTATATAAATGCTAAAAACTGCTGTGAATTCACTAAATCCAAGATATTTGATTTAACAATAATTAATGGCAGTGACTTCCACAGGTTTGTGTTGTTAAAATTAAGTATTCTTTCCTTTAACGTGTTGTTTTTAATTCTAGTGTGTTCCCTCCTTTCTTTTTCAAGATGCTAAGACAAGTGAGAGCTTTATTTATTATCTGTAGTGGTTTTGTTTTCATGTAACAGTTTATGTTAATCGTCTTTGAAATTATGATCCATCTTCTCAATGGCATTCTGCATGCACTGCCACTACACTACAGTTTTCCATATAATTTTGCATGTTGTTACTCTGGTATTCTCTGTCCCCACACTTCAAATATCTTAACTGAGTTAGTTTGTTTTTCATCCAGTCTGTTTTCTCTTCAGCATAACCTCCTGGGCTGGGGATGGCAGGTGGGGGGATGTGCTTATTTACATAGGGGACAGCCTAGTCTTAATTTGTTTAAATTCTTTGTAAGAACTGAGTGTCAGATCCAGCTCAACATGGAAAGCTGTCTCTACATTTCTGACATGCACTTCTAAAGTCCTTTCAAAAATTAAATCTTAACAGGCAAATTCTTCGCCAAGTAGGTTATATTAGAAGTTCAGGACACAACAGATGATTTGGGGGTGGGACACTACCAGACACTGGTTCCCACCATTAATTTAAAAATAGTATTTCCTAAGACTTTGCAACCTCTATCTGGTTCCCTCTTACCATAACTTAAACTGTTCTGAGAGAAATTTGACTTAAATGATGAGAAACTGTCTGAGCAATCTGTTTCCCACTAACCTCTCAAGTAAAGCCTTCAGGAGGGGTCTGAGTCTGAAGCTCCTAATGACCTCACTGGTTAATGTCCATATTCCCCTGCAGAAACAGCTCCTTATTAAAACACCAAGTAAGTTAAATTGCAGGTCACTCAAGATTTTAAGTTATGTTAAAAATGAGATGACAATCTGTGCTAACTGACTTGAAAGAAGCTAATTTATTTTGCTCAGTACTGTTAACTTTGGGTGACTACATGCTATGATTTAGGTGCTGATTTAAAATTGTCAAAATTGAGTATGAGGTTGGGTCAAGATGACAATAGTTTATATGAGAAAAGCATTCTGTGGGTGAGTAAAACTGGAATTTTCCACTGTAGTTTTTAAGTACTTAATGACTCCAAATTCACTAATCTTTTAAAATCCTTTAGAAGGGAAAATTTCTCCACTGTTACCATGATGTGATATATTAACATTTAATTGGGTCATAATTTCCCAATTAACCTTCTTGAAAAACAGTGTTCAGCCCTGGACTGTATCAAATGAATGCTAGACATGCAATGTATTTTTATATCAGTTTTTATTTCTTTATCAGACGTATTTTAGCTAATCAGGAAAACCACTAACTAACAACGAGGAATGGATCCCCCTTGATGTTTACACGTGTGATTAGGTTCCAGCATTTACTGTACTCATGCATGTGGTGACAAAGTAATATAATTATAGTTTCAAAGATGTTCAAGAAACTCTGTAGTTGTCTATTTGGAAGTACAGGTAAGTAACTTCTCAGAAAAAACATGGTGGTGAGGACTGAAATTTGTGTCATATTTTTCAGTAAGAAATGGGAATAATTTCTGAGTCAGTTTTGTAGATCTCTTTGTAGTGATTTCACTAGCTCTCTTTTGCTTGGAGGCACTGGGAGCCTGCAGCATTTGAGCAAGGATGTTGTTATGCTCCCAAGTCTGTTTATACAGGTCCTGAACAG
Organism: Apus apus; assembly: GCF_020740795.1. Classification (NCBI taxonomy): domain Eukaryota; kingdom Metazoa; phylum Chordata; class Aves; order Apodiformes; family Apodidae; genus Apus; species Apus apus. The sequence continues at coordinate 58,047,255 of NC_067282.1, read as the reverse complement.
TGAGATAATCCATTCCTGCATTAGGATCTAGGCAAAACATCTTACTTCCCATAACACTGCACTTTCTGAAAGTAGTCAGGCCATACTGGTCATCCTGGAAAGTGCAGTTCTGCTTATTTTCTTTTTAACAAGATTGTGGTGCCTCCATCATCCTTTTGCACATTTTTTCACTTTAGGGGGCTAGAGCACTTGCAGACCCTATAGAAATAGGTAATTCAATCTTTGTTCTGTAAGTATCAAATCGATCTCTTTCCCTAGGTATATGTCAAGTGCTAGTCTGTGTGTAGCCTTAGTAGGGTGGGGTGTCTTTACATCTTTCTTGTTGAAGCTGGGCCATGGTGAACCCCTTAGTGCAGGATTTCTGGGATTAAGAAGAGGTAGGTCAAAAGGTAGCTTAACTGTAACTTTATAGGAAAGACAAATTTGGTATCTTCACCTGGGGTTATTTTGTATGAATCTGATGTTTGGTAGAAAACAAGTATCAACATAGGAGAGCTGCTCAGATCTCCCTGACTGCTTTATCCATGAAGGTCTTACATGAAGAGTTAACAGATGCCGCCAGTGAAGAAAAACAAGTCTTACTTAGCTCTTTGCAAGAATAGTTTATAGTCGTCTGTCCTCAGTATTCCTCTCTCCAGATGTTGATAAGACATAGAGGCATCTGTTTGCAGCCTTTAATGAGCTGCTGAAATCTCAAATGTGAGTGGGATTACAGATGCTGTCTGTAGCATTTGCAGTTCGATTGGCACTTCTCCACTCTCTCTGAAGCAACTTTAAGTACCCTTTCTGAGGTACTTAACTATCTCTGTATTTCAGGTAGAGATTACTGGTATCTAACTTTGGGCTTTGAGAGCAGGGTCCTGAAAGGCAGTTGTCACAGTAACTCTGCCCTTCAATAGCTCTGATCCTTGCTTTCTCATCAGCCCAGTCTGGCAGAGCAGGGAGTTAAATACAGATGGCACTTGTTCTAATGATTGAAGCTCTTGAACTATCCATCATTTGGGGCATCTATCAAGAGATGACTTCGTTGCTGAATGTAGGGTATACATTCTCTCCATCCTGGAGGTCAGCTATTTATTTCCTGTCTATTATCTGATTCTGTGCTATGCAAAGATGACTTCTGCTGAGAGAGCTTTTGATAAAAGTTGGTAACTGAAGCCTAGAATTACATTGACACTGATATAGTAGAAGCATTTTTTACTCCTTCAAGAGGATCTTCAAGAAAACCGGGGGAACAAGGGAAGCTGCTGCGACCTTTCCGTTTTTAACTTGCCACAGCAGCAAATTCCAAATTACTAAAAATTGCATGGATACTCCACAATGAAGAAGCAACTTAGAATAAATCTTCCTGTGCAAGTAAGCTGATGTCATTGGTGTGGTAGTGCAGCTAACCCAGGAAAAAATTTCTCATGGATAGGGTCCATAGTGATAGACCACTTAGAAATACATTGGCTCAATGTACAAATGGAGGCAGGTGACAAGTGGTGTCCATCAGGGGTCAGTACTGGGACCAGTGCTGTTCAACAACTTTGTTGGAGACATGGACAATGGGATTGAGTGTATCCTCAGCAAATCTGCTGCTGATACCTAGCTGTGTGGTGTGGTTGGCACCCAACAGGGAAGGGACATCATATTAGATATTAGGAAGAAATTATTCACTATAAGGGTGATGAGGAACTGGAATGGACCCCTGGAGGTTTTTAAGGCCAGGTAGGATAAGGTTTTGCGCAACCTGGTCTAGTGGTAGGGTTCCCTGCTCATGATAGGGGAGTTGGGACTTGATGATCTTTAAGGCCCCTTCCAACCACAATAATTCTATGATAATACACAGAGTAGAAAAAGAAAAAAAACCAAAAAACACAACACAACAAAACCAAACAAAAAACCCCACAACTTTGGCCACTGTGAAAGCACATTTCTGGAATTTGGCATAATCTAGTTAGACTGTAGTTATCTCTTTCTTGAATAAAGGCTGGTGCTATTCATTCGATGTTGAGATGAATTAGAAACCCTGCTGACAACTTTAATAAGATACCTAACAAGGGAAATTCTCCATGTTAGGCAGTCTGGCTAGCTGACAGTCACTGCTGTGCTATTTCAAGATGCTGTAATATGTCCCAAGTTAATATAATGGACCTCTAGAATGCTTCATTGAATTTCAGTTTTGTATAATCTTTATTGAGATATATAAATATACATATGTATAAGTAAACATACATATATGTCTGTACTCCACAAGACGAAATACAACAGCTGGATGAAGTTATATCACTATGTGGAATGATTGACCATAGTAGCAATCCTTCCACTCCAACCTATAAAACAAGCTTTAAAGGCTTGTGCTTTAGAGGCCTAAGTCCAACATCTAAATGCTGCTATTTTGTGCTAAGAATTTAATTGAAATTATAACTGGAAGTGAATTTCTCTAGGACCCAAACTCAATCAACTTGAAAATTAACAAAGGAAGAAAAAGGGAATTAGTTTATTTTATTTTTTTTAACTTGAACTGTTCATACTCTTTCCCATTTTTAAATACAAATTAGCACTTTAAAAAAAAAAAAAAGGCATCTTAGGAAAAAAAGACTAATTATTTTTAAAAGTCAGTTACATTTTCCATGTTATTTTCAATGAAATTTGCTTGAAATTATAGCTGTGGACAAGTAGGTTATATTGGATAACTAAAAATTACTAACTGAACCATTTCCAATAAAACCTATTCACACCAAAGGTAGCTTTTCTTCTGTGAACATATATTTCATACAAAGTTAGATTAGGAATCAATACCTTCTCATCAGCTTGTGAAAGAAATTTGTGGGAGGCTAGAAGGATTATGATATATGAAACATTTCTGCTCAAAGAGACTTCAATAGGAAGGACTTAAATAAAAGAGTAAAGAAGAACATGGACTTCATGCTCAAAAAAGAAAGTTGTTCATACTACCCATTTTAAACATGCATGAGACTTAGGAATATGTTGTTTAATGAGAGGGAGGTGCTGAAACTGTTTGATAAAGTAATCTATTTAAATTAAAATCTCACTTGCTCTTTCTATACTACTGACTTTCTCAGAAGTCTTGCTGGGTGATTCATACTTCTCCCTGCCCATCTAAATTTGACCCACAGATCTTTGTTGCAGCCTCCACACTTGTCAAGTCTTCCCCTAGGATTTTTGCATGTTAATTTGCTAGCAAATCCCTGCATAGTTTTCTTTACCAGACATCTGCAGAGACAACTTAGGCATGCTTGACTTTGCCTTGGGTGTCATTAAATACTTTCTTCTAGACTTACCTTCTTATAACTTACTCGAAGCAGGCCCTGACAACTTTCCTCTCCCAAGTGGAATATTCTTTAAAAAAACCCCTGAAGTCTCTATTCACTTGCATGGATTCTTGTAATTTTACCTAGTAACTAGTTCTTGTGTTTTAAAACAAAATGTTGCTGAACATGATTACATTTTCTCTATCTCTAATATAAATAAAGGAAACAGTTATAAATAGTTGATGGGAATCTGTGTGTGCATAGCGATTTTTAATTGCTGAGAAGTTTCTACTACATTCAGCTTGCAGCTGGCTGTATTGTTATTGTGCAGGTCACTTTGTAGCTGGCTAACTTCTTTATTGCCTTCCCAGCTATTATTTGGACGTTAGACTATAAGCCCAGATGGAATTCAGCCTAAATAATAAATTTAAATCTACAGCCTAAATATAACATATAGATTTAACTCATAAAAAATATTGCTCCAGCACCAATGTTGATGGTAAAATTTATTATGTGATCTTCCTGTAAATAGGTAACATTCTTGACATTGGTTTTGGGCAAATTATAATGTAATCCTTAAATATTATTTTGTATGTAAATTCATAAAGATGATTTTGTTGATCTTGACAAACATTCTGGGTTTATACTCAACATACTCATATTCAGCAAAATGCTTAAGTGTGTACTGAATTTGAACAATGGCTTAACTTTAAGAGCTATTATATAGCAGGCAGTATTCAAAGCAGATTTTTGTTATTTGGTGCTTTATTATGGGACACTGATTCTAGTTTGAGCATAACTCTGAGAATGAATCAGATAGCCTGTATCGCAAGCTCCTCTGAAAGTGTTGGTAACATGGCACAGTTTATGCCTATTGAAATCAGTAGCAGATTAGCCCATTTTCAAAAGAAAAACCTCGGCCTCGCTTGAAGGAAGAGAAGGTATGAAAACGTTTACATATTCAAATGAAGCATACTGCTTACTTACTTGATAACTGCTTATTGCCAACTAAAGGCTTGCAAATAACTGTAACCCCTACTACCTGCCACACACCATCCTCCTGTCTCCCCAAGTGGTGCTTCTCTTGCTGGTCTGGCAGCATGTTTATTGTGCAGCTGCTTGAGACTCCAACCAGGCTGCAGCTGCACATTCTCTACCTTGGTCAACACAAGAGCTTTGCTGACACTGACAGTGAAGATGCTGCTGCATGGTCATTGTACTGGGAGCTTCTGTGAAAATTCTGCAGTTAAAAGAGAACTGCAGTGATTAGTCAAAGCCCTTGAGACAGTTAATTTTGTATTGAATAAGAAAATGGAGTTTTACACTTTTTTTTCCTCATGGCATAGAAAAAGGAATCAGTGCTTCAGAGTCCCAGTAGTCCTGTAAGTATTTCTCAACAGCAACTGTCACTTTATTGCTAGCAGGTGGTCTAATGGTAAATATTTGTAATAACTTTTCTTTTTATTACATAGTACTATACAGCTGAAAATTAGTAAATGTGGTAGGTAGGTTTAGGCACATAACTAGTACTTATATAACAAACACCATTAGTCTTACTCCAGCCCTTTAAATGTCTCTGAAAAGTTTTTCCTTTAAAAATAAAAAGTTATCAGCCATGGTAGTAAGTAGGAAACTGAAAAAAGTATATAATACTTATTTACCAAGTCCATCATGCTGTACTCATCTAACGTTTTCTTTGACAAGGTATGTCATTCCCAAGATAAAGGGTATACAATGGTACTGGTTAAACCAAAGAAGATAATGGAATAGTCTAAGAAAAGAGAGCTACATAAAAAGCCAGCATAATGACTATGCTTAACACTGGATATAAAGAAATTTAGTAATGGTATTACTTAAGAATTGTCACAGAGCTAAATGTTTTGTAATATTTTATTTTCTAACTGTAGCACAGAGACTAGCAGTGTTCTGGTAGGGGTTTTTTTATGTCTAAAATGTAGGACACATTTGAATGTATAAAGTAAAGGTCTTAAAAAGACCTTTATGAAATGCAATTATTTTGTTATCAAGCACAATATAATTCAATTAGGGATAATTTTATTAATTTCTGCTGTAAGAAAGAAAATTGGGCTGAATAATGGATGAGGAGGAAAAACAAGGGGTATTATTCAGTCATGCAAGATTCACTGGCATCAGTGTAATGTGGCTGTGAAAATGGCAGAGACAATCTTAAAACTTACCAGCTACACTGTTTCTTTAAAAAAAGGAAGGAATAGTGCCATTGCAATATTCATGTGAAAACACAGGAATTCTGCTCACCCAGCTCCACTAAACCCACCAAATTTAAGCAGGAATAGGCTTGGAAAATATTATTCAGATGACCATGAGAGAGGAGTCTATATTCTGTGAATCTATAATACATGGCTTTTTTAGTCAAGCAAAAAGAAGGTTGAGAATGTTTGTGGTTAAACCCAAGAAGCAAGCACCAACAGGTGAAAGCATTCCTTAAAGGATGACACTGATAAGAGAAAAAGTGACCATAAATTAGTATGGAATACACTCAGGCCTGAATTTTCAAATTTCCAACCATATTTTGGAGAAGCTTCTGGAGAAAACTTCCAATAAGCATGGCAAGGCAAAGAATTAAACATGGTTTTGAATGGTCCTCTGCTAGTTCATGAAATGGGTCATATGATTATACATCTCATATTTTGCTCTGCCAAGAGGTGTGGTGGTATTTTTTAAGGCTGGCCAAGGAAATGACAGATGTGAAAAGGTTTTCTGTCTTTCCTGTAAGAAGTCAGTGGTGTAGCTGGGTTGGAAGTCATGTAGGGTCACATAAGTGTGTGTTAGTAGCAGAAAACAATGTTGTAGCAATATTAAAGGCATGATGATTATACATTCAGACCAGTTTTTGGATGGTGTTTCCGGCTGATTTCAGTGAAATTACATCTGTTTTCAGCAGCTGAAGGACACACTTACTTACTTTTCAGGAACTGCTTCCAAGAACTAAAACTTCTCCAAGGTTTCTATGTTAAAATATAAGACAGATATGGGAGAATCATTACATTAGAGTGACATACATTGATTATATGCATTTTAAACACAGAAGTAAATTAATATTTACGATTACAGAACAGATTTAAGAATAATTAATTTCATTAAAATTCAAATTATTAAAGATTATTATTAATTTGACTTTAACTGACATAAAATATTTAGCCACCCGTGTCTGCTTGTTCCTTTCTTCTTCTATACAATATTTCCTTCCTTCACATAGTGAAGTTTTTTTATCTCCTCTTTCTTTACCACACCTCTCAATCCACACCAGTTTGTAGAACTGCTCTCTTTACCTTTTTTTCTGCAAAGTCTATTCCATATTGATGCATTGCTTTCTTTTTCCTGTGTTAGAACAAGATGAATAACCAGAAGTAAACAATAATAAAGGGAATCCTTGCCAAGTATTTTTCCTGACAAGGACAATGAATGATCAAATACAGAAAATAAGACAAATCTTCCTAGCATCGTATCATCACATATTAATCTTGGTTAAATTGGAAGGAAAGAGAATTTTTTTACTTGGCAGCTCAATATTTTCTCAAATATAAATCACTTTGTCTTTGGAAAGACAAAAGCCATCTCTCTTTTTTGTATACTCTAATTCTTTCTTTGAAATATTAGAAAGATGTAGAAAATCAAATAAAATGAACCATCAGTTCCATGAGTCTACATATGTACAAAGGTTTTTGTCACAAACAAGAGGTACTAACAGTCATGCAGACTTGCTTATTTTGATTCAAATTATGTGAGCACTTAACCATAGATTTTTAACAACTAGGAAGTGAGGTGAATGATAAAGCATCCAAAAAACTATCCCAAATATTGGAGAAGGAAAGGGTGTCCTGCAGCTCAGTAGCAGAAAGGTATAACACAGCAAATGAACCAGGTGTAACCGTTGATTTTCCCTCCCTGAGATGTAACTAACACATCTGCAACACTTGAAACCTACACTTGAAAGTAAAAAAAAAAAAGTGAAGTTGATGAGAATTTAATGAAAGCAGTATCTAACTTCAATTAGTTACAGTGGAAACTCACTAGTTTTCACTTGGCTAACTGCGTCTCCACAATTTTAAAGGAAATGCTGATTCTCCCTTCCTCTCAACAGAGACCTAAGAAACAGCCATAGGAATACTGCATTGGTAACAAAGTATTCCCTTTCTAAAATGTATAGTATCACAGCAGAAAGTATGTACACATATCTTGCAGCAACATCACAAAAGGTAACTGGTAATCAGAGAATCACAGAGTCTTAGGGGTTGGAAGGGACCTCGAAAGATCATCTAGTCCAACCCCCCTGCCACGCATAATACCTTGGTCATATTCTTTGTTACAGCTCAGTGAATTCAGAAGTTCTGTTTCTAACACAGTTAAACTGGGATCAATTTCTTAAAGCAGAAATATGCAAACCTCTTTGCTCTGCCTCTTGACATTGTTAGGAAGGACAAGGGATGAGGTTCTTTTGGTAGTGCCAAATAACTATTTAGTACTCTGTTGTACTTGCATGACTGAGATGATTAATATGTGTTTCCCAGATCTTAATTTTCAGTCTTGGGAGCAAACTTGTTCTTGAGATTGCTGGACTGAAATTAGTTGATAGCTGATATTTACTTGTAGTGCACTAAAACTGGATTAATCTTTTAACTAATTGTATCAGGTGGCTTAATGTGTCAGACTGGGTGCACATATAAACAAGAAACATATTGTACAAATTAGAAGCAGTGCTTAGACCTAAAATACCTCTTAGCTATTTCTTCTTTTCCTAGAAATGACAAAAGAGAAAAGGTGGGTTCTAAACTAAACTGTGTCTAGCTAGAGCAGGACTAAGCAGGTACCAAACAGGTGGTTCATTCTGATTATAAACTAACTCAAGTTGCTTTTCACTGAGAGAGCAGTCCCTATGTACAAGCTGCATGAAGTTTCAAGCTTGTACTGATAAATTTATTATTTTAAAAAAATAACAAAACAAAACCCATGCTGACATCTTTTAAATACATCTAATTGAGCATACTTCTATCTTAACAAGTACCCTTTTCTTTGTCACTGGCAGTTTAAAAAATAAAACTGAAATACCTTCTAGTGGAGTAAAAGGTCTTTTCAAACACAATGTTTCACCAGCAATGGCAGAGACAATCCAAGACAGAAGATTGTCCTAATCATTGATCCTCTGTTGAAAATCAGATAGGCAGCGCTGCATGAATCACTCAGCTTAATTGTCATGAAGGATTTCATTTTTTCTGTATTTTTTATGCAAGATACTGTCTTCAGTTTTATGAAATTAGTTGTTCGCTTAGGGTAACATTCTGGATTAATCTACAGCTTTTTTATCTTTTCAACAAGTATTAGTCTGGAAAAGTGAATAGACACTTGGAGAACCACATCCATCATAGAAAAAAAAACACAGTTTCAACATTTTATAATTAGTTACAGTCTTTGTGTTTATTTAGTAGTGGCCAATCCTGAAAATCCTTTTTCATATGTAAAGTCTTTACTGAATATAAGTCTCCCACTAATTTCAAATGCATGAAATGGTGAAGTGTATTATAGAGGATAGTATGGATGACTTTCTGTCCTCATCATAATATTTACCCTAAGTTTTGTGATGTGTGGTTTCTTGTCCTGACAGTTTTACAGAGCTGCAAGGGCCAGCAGTTTAAAAAATTGTTTCTCTGAGCTGGTCTTGTATGGTATTCAACAGAGGAGGAGACAACTATGAGAACAGACATTGGAATAATCTCCCCAGGGAAATGGTGGATTCCCCAACAGTTTACACTTTTAAGACTCAGTTTGACAAGGTGCTGGGCCATATTATCTAAACTCTGTTCCTGCTTGCAAAGGTTGTATCAAATGATCCTTGAGGTCCTTTCCAGACCTGCATTCTTTGATTCTTTGAACTATCCCCTACACAGGTTCCTTCTGAGAATGTCATATTTATTCCTTCTAGTGGAGTCCTCATATTGTGGCTGCCTCCTCATTCTTCGTTAGCAAATAATACAGGATAGATAACGACTGACAATTTTGGTTGTGTTTTCTCTTATTTCTAATGCGATAACATAAGCCAATGATAAAGCAGAAACCTTTTAAATTTTGTTTTGAAGACAAATGTAACACTTTAGTGTAATCTCAGCTGACTAATAGATTATTTGGTAAACATTTTTGGAAGGCTACTGTAGCTATAGATACAGATTGGAATTACTCGGTTGTTCAGTATACTTCAAATCTGCATCTTCCATTTTGCTGTAGGCAAAGATCTCCACTAAGGAGAATCCAGTGCTCTTGATATTGGAAAATTATTCTAAGAGGAAAAATGCCTTTAATTTTGCACAGTGTGCTGTAAAAGAGTAAAATACTCTCATGTTCCTACCTCCTAGGATAGACTAGATTCTGCTACGGAATAACTATATACAAAATAGTCCTTATGGTATAGCCATTTCTGTTAACCAAGGGTAGAATTCTTCGCTGAGAGGTGAAGTGTGAATATACTCCAAGGTTTTCAGTAGCAATTTCAGATTGAGTGGCTTCTTAATTAGAGGTGTTTGAATGCCTTAAGAGTTCCCAAAACATTCACCTTTGGGACCTAATTTACAGGAAGCTTACCAAAATGATTGCAGTGCTACCAAAGACTTTTTTGTTGTTGTTGTTGGTCAAAGATAAATAAAAGGCTCTTTGTTTTGTTGTCCGTATTTCTTTGGTATGAAGGACTTGATTATGTTTTTAAGATCCATACAAATAAGTTTTCTGTAAGTAGATACCTTTATTTACACCAACTAAAAATTTAACTTTCTTTAAATAATTTACCTTGAATATTTTGATTTACCTGAGGGTTGTTTTAAATAATTTGCATTGCCTTAGTAAAGAAGTTTTATTAAAAATAATTTGAATGTTTCTTGCTTTTCTTGTGTTTACTTATCCTGTTCTACATGTGCACTTGTTTGTATTTGGTTCTCTTTTCTAGTTTGGTATCACTGTTTATTTTTGTACCCTTTCTTCTTTCAACCTACCCTATTATCAAGAATCTTCTATTGTCAGCTTGAAAGTAAATGTCACGGTATTGTTCAGAGGGTGGGCTCAAACTGAAACAGAAGATTGGAGACCTTCCTCCCTGTCCTACTGACATTTTTTGCTCTAAACATGAACTTTACAATGTATGTTTATTCTTTAAAGATGAGTTTAGATATTTTCTTATAAATTCAAGATCTGATTCTGGACACAAACATTGTCACTCTTCCACTGTTTGAGGTTAGTATTAGTGTTTCTCATGGCTTGACATCTTGACAGATTTTTTTTCCTTAGAAACAATGTTATTTTGTTTCAAGCTGGAGTTTCATTTACACTATTTAGAATTTTCTCAATATATTCTAGCAAAGTGTTCATTAAAAAGTACACTTTCCAGAACTGTTAATTAAAAGGACATGCTGGGATAAATAAACCCATATGCTGTTGATTAACCACCTTTTAGGGGTCAACAGTTGGGATCTCCTGCTGTGCTTATGTTAACTGTTGTCCAAAATTTTACCAGGAACTGTTTTGCCCATATGGCACTTTCGGAAAATGTAAGGTCTGTAGAGAGAATGAGCAAAACCCAAAGAATAAAAGGTATCTCAGGCTGTACTGTATGTGTGGCAACTTCACAGTAATACTTAACCTGTTCCATTATGTAAGATACAAAAAATGTAAAAAGCAATAGAGAGTTTATGTGGGTGTATGTGTGCATTCATCGTTAATGTGTCTACGAATAACTACCACTATTTATATGGAGAATATCTACCTTCATGTAAGGAAATAAAAATGTAGATTTGTAAGAAATAGTTTTTCCAAATAATGAACAATAAAAAAGGATGGCAATATTTTCGTAGAGCCCAAAAACTACATGGCAAAGAACTGTTACTGTTGACTCTGGTCATGTTGTTTTTCAGCTGAATAGAAATAACTTTTCCTTGTAAAACCCAATATATACTGACATTTCATTTTTGTTAGTTAATTATCCCCTGAAGACATCTGTCTTCATGGAAGGTGAATCAAAGAAATGTCTACAAGAGTGGAAGATTTGCCCTTTGATTCTCCTTTTTGAAGTCTAAAAACACACTCACCTTAACTGAAAAGTCTTTCTGTTTGTTTGGTTTCTTTTGAAATTTTCAGCATACAAATTTTTCAGTTCTAACTTTCAGGATGTAAAAGATTGATGAAATTACTTGCAGGTGCATTGTGGGTTGTTTTTTTTTTTATGTGTTTTTGTGTGTGTGTGTGTGATTTTTGTTAAAGCCAAACAAACCAGAGATTTAAATCAGACTAAAAGTTTTGCCCAAGACGGTTAAGATTCTGTGTCTCTTTCACCACGTTTCTGGTGAAACTATGAAAATCTGCTAGCCAGCTTTGAACTTCAAACAGTGTTATTGTCACCTGGGTCAAAAGTCGGAGAAAAAAACTTTACCAAAAAAATCCAAATAAACAAACAAAAAGGTTGTATTGATAATTTATTTTATTTACTATGTCTTCCTTCTCTTTTTTAAGAGATAGAATTAATAATTATGGAGACTACCTCAACTTTCAAACAAAGTAATTATAGTTTCAATAAGACACAGAGAAAGGTGTCGATTGAGGTGTGGATTAGTTTAGTTTAGTTTGACAGTTCAGAAGGAGAGAACCTCCATCAAAGAATGAAAAATCTCAATTAGTCAAGCTGGACAAATTAGCAAACCTTGTGTTTCACAAACAACCAGAATGATGCTAACCATATGGCTTCCTCTTCTCACACTGAAATGAATGTGCCTTTAGCTCAAGATAGTTGGAGAAGAGGATGTGCTGAATGATGACAACATGAGGCACTTGTCTAACCTAAATACTCTATGGTATGACAGTCTCTCAGAAGAAACCCAATTGCTCCTGATTCATATTTCACATCATCTGACAAAGCAGTTTTGTCTGGGGAGAAAAAAGTAATGAATATTATTGTTTTCAGAAAAAAAAAAATTAATAAAAAATTTGTGAATTATTTATTGATCCAGCTTTGCTATGTGCAGAGGCAGAGTTATGTCTCATTATTCTCAGGTTTCTCAAATTTTGCTGTGACATAATAGTGTATACGTATAGTTCAGTATGTCTGTTCTCAACCTCCTTTGGTTCTTTATTGGAGAAACTAGTCCAGAACCAAAAATCCCAGTCTTCTTCCTCAGACTTCTCTTCTTTCCCACTAGTTTAGTTTCCATCCTTGCTTTATATGCCTGTGATCTTGCTTGAGTATTTTTAGCTTTCAAAATAGTTATTTGATTCAGCTCTCTGCTATGAAGAGCAATTACAAACCACAGACAAGTCACTGTGTATGAAATGCCTCTGAAGCCATTCAACCTTGAACCAATATCAGCGATGGTACAGTAAAGCTATGGAAATAAAGATGAAAATTGATTTCTTTATCACTTGCTTGCTTTCTCTCTCCTTTCACACTTCTGCCTTTGGCTGGGCTTCCAGTTCCCTGGCTGTACAACTAGTTTCTTACTCTCTTGTAGCATCCCTCTGTGTATTTTTCCTGGTTATCCTCAGGGACAAGCCAGGACAGGGCTTGCTCCACTACCCTGCCCAGGGCCAGAGCTGGGGTAGCAACAGGTCCCTTGGACAGCAAATGTGAAAAAATGTATCAAGTCCAAGGTCAGCCTGGGAAGTCCAGTGAGCAAATCAGGATTAGCAGAGACAGAGCTGGAGACTGGCACTCCTACTGCATTCCTGTGTATGGCTCTGGATAGGCTGAAATGCTATTCATTCTCTAGTTCTCTGCCTTATTCTCTCTCACTGAATGGAAGCTGCAGGAAAATGAATGACAGGATCAACAAAATGCAGAAAGTAGAACTAGTGCTGTGAGGAATGGAGTCAGAGTTGAAAATGAAGGCAAATATAACTAAAAGGGAGGAGTGAAAAAATATGCATTGATATACAGGAAAATTCATAGTGAAAAAGCTGATTCAGTGTTGTAAATTAATGAGACAAATATTGGGTAAAAATATTGTTGTTGTTGTTTGTTTTTTTTTTTAAATGGCATATTTAGGTTAAAACCACTCGGGGAGTGACTGCAAAAGAATTACTCTTCAGGCAGCTTCAGAATAATGTCCTATATCTCCAATGCAAATTCTGCTGTAGTTGGAAGTCCTGAGGGACAAAGGTACTTGCTAGCCCTCAGATGTAGAACCAGCCTTGAATACCAAGTTAAAAGCATTAAACTAGATAGTTTGCATTTCAAGCAATGGGGGTAAATTGTAAAAATGGTCCAGAGGCAGTGCATGAAAATCACCCAAAGGGGACTTATCAAGGAAGTGTAAGAATTAAGATGGTCATACCAAAAGTTGAGTGAGAAGTTATTTATTTCGTGCAAATAAAAGGAGAATAAGGTGTAAGTGGACCCTCTCTGCCATCATATTAATCTGTTTGACAGTAAAAATAATCCACGTGTAGAATTAAAACTGAAGTAATCAGTTCCACCTGTGTTCAGGAAACAAGGATGAAGAACTCGGGGGTGAATGCAGCCTCAGTGATACTGAAATATGTGAAATGTTTATGAAACATTCCTGTGTGTGTCTTACCTATCTTTTCTATTACCTGCATCTTTTCTTTTTCCCTAATATTTACAGTTTCTTTTAATGATGACTTAGCCACAGGAGGATGACTAATATAGACATTTTCTCAAATGAGTTTTTTAAACAGTAAGGAAGAGCTTAAATGGAAACACAGTTTCCAAAGGTACTCCTGAATAATTAGCTGATATCACTGAAGTCTGAAACATGCATACCTGCCTAGGAAGAACTGCACATTTACTTTCAGATTTTCCCTATTAAGTTACCAAAGAATGTATTTCCTACTATTCATTTGCACCCTATTTGTACCATGCCAAAAGGAAACAATTCAATTTCATATTACTAGATTGTTGTCAGCAGTGTGGCAGTAATCACTTTTCATAAACTCTCCACTTTGACATTCTAGGATGAGTAATGAGAAATGGAAAAATTATGTATTAGGTGTTTCCATTTATCTGGAGTTATTTTAAACAATTTCAGATAACTATTTTAATTAATGGGTTTTAATTAGAATTGAATTCTCTTGATCAAGAGCTAGAATTTGCCATTGAAAATGAGGGGAAAAATCACTCCAGGAGCATATAGCAGAACTGTCAAAAGAGTAGAATTTTCTTTGGGAATGTTTAATGAGAATTTGCCTCTAAAAGAAACAAAAATATTTGCTGGATATTTACATCCATGTTAGTCCCTTTTATTACGCAAAATAACATCTCCAAATGCCTCCAGCAAGCATTTCTAATAGACACCAAAGGAAGAAAAAGTGATAAAGAAATTAAAATCTAATAACATATTATGACAGAATATTTATAAGTGATCAGCAGTGTATAAAGCTGTAAAGAATACTCATCACAGTCGTCTGGCTGGTTATATTCTCTCCTACAGAAGTACCTAACCCAAGGCTAGATTGCTCTGTAATTTGAAAACAGGCTTCTGAGCATTAGGCAGTGCATCTATTATCATAAAGTCTTAGCGTGTGATTGTGCAAATATACTAAATTAAGCAAGGTGATTTCTGCAAGTTTCTCATTTATAGATACACTTTTCTTCCAGATTTTGTTTAAATTGCTTTTTATATGAATGATAATGAGGAAGACTGCTTTAGTACAGATGAACAAGAGTACAAGTCACTCCATACATGGCATGAATCAGAGTAACTTAGCACCAGCTGAGAATCTACTAAAAAAATTCAAAGTTTTCATTCACACCAAAGTAATATCCCAAAACCTTCATCTCAAATCCAATATCTAAACTTCTTAAATTCAACTGTTTGCTAATACTATTCCTCATGCCACGGTGAAATCACATTCCACTGAGACAGATTAATTCAGCATAGTATCTTTATTACAGAAGTAAGTAAAGCAGAGCACCAATTCTAGTTTCAAAACCACCAACACCACCAATAGTCTAACAAGGAAAACCTGAGTTTGGTCAAAGTCTATATGCAGAACTCCTGTATTTTAAAAGGAATTTTCTAAGTGTTTGGAAGTGAGAAGGTCAATCTAGGTCACTATTTTATTTTTATATTTTGGGGTGTTTATCTTACCCATAGCCACTTCCCAGAAATTTAGCAATTTTTAAAAGCGTCAATTTTCTTTTGAAGTCTTTTGGTTTTCTTCTTATAGTCTAAATTACTTAACATTCAGTGGTGGATTTGCAGAAAGTATTTTACTGAGGTGTGAAGTTGTTATTTTAAGATATTAAATTTCAATTTTATTGCTACAAATCTGTCCTATGCTACATGAAGTTACTGTTTGCCAAGAAATCAAGGACAAAGCAAACCTAGTTTATCTGGAAAAGTCCAGCAATAACACACAGCGGTCTCTCACAGTATACTAGAAATGTCAAAAATCACACCCTCAGCAATCATCAGCCATTGCTGAGAATAGGGTTTTACCTGGAATCTCTGGAATTGTTAAAAAATTTTGTGAGTATCCAATAAAAAAACTTGTCCCTGATTTCTTCAGTAATCTTGAGATGGCACTGACGTATGAACACCATCTGATGAGGTTATTTCCAGAAAATCTGAAGGGTATTTTGGAGTACTGGCTGTTAGAAAATATGCTTGATACCTAAGAGATCTCTCAGAAAACCAAAGACTGTGAAAAAAATGTCATGCACCAGTACAGGTTGGGGGCTGACCTGCTGGAGAGCAGTGTAGGTGAAAGGGATCTGGGGGTCCTGGTAGACAGGAGGATGACCATGAGCCAGCAATGTGCCCTTGTGGCTAAGAAGGCCAATGGCATCCTGGGGTGTATTAGAAAGGGTGTGGTTAGTAGGTCAAGAGAGGTTCTCCTCCCCCTCTATTCTGCCTTGGTGAGGCTGCATCTGGAGTATTGTGTCCAGTTCTGGGCCCCTCAGTTCAAGAAGGACAGGGAAGTGCTTGAAAGAGTCCAGCACAGAGCCACAAAGATGATTAAGGGAGTGGAACATCTCCCTTATGAGGAAAGGCTGAGGGAGCTGGATCTCTTTAGTTTGGAGAAAAGGAGACTGAGGGGTGACCTCATCAATGTTTACAAATATGTAAAGGGTGAGTGTCAAGAAGATGGAGTTAAGCTTTTTTCAGTGATGACCAGTGATAGGACAAGGAGTAATGGATACAAATCGGAGCATAGGAGGTTTAAGGTGAATATCAGAAAAAATTTTTTTACTGTGAGAGTGACAGAGCACTGGAACAGGCTGCCCAGAGAGGTTGTGGAGTCTCCTTCTCTGGAGACATTCAAAACCCGCCTGGACGCCTTCCTGTGTGATGTACTCTAGGTGACCCTGCTCTGGCAGGGGGGTTGGACTAGATGATCTTTCGAGGTCCCTTCCAACCCCTAGGATTCTATGATTCTATGATTCTATGATTCTATGATTCTATGAAAATATGTATAAAAAAGCATTTGTTTATTATTCTCCAATGACTTATTTCAAATTTTCTCTTTTCCTTTCACCTAAATTGTTTTCTTATTGCTCTGAAACTGGCAACTCTAGCAGGATGACTTGTATCCTCAGTTAATAGGCAAACAGGAAGCAGAACTGTGTATTGAGGGGAAAACACTTATTAATGAAACATTTGAGAATAATTTGGGGGTAAGTGGAGTTAGGCATGATTACTTACCCTGGGTGAAATATGAAATTGGAGACAATTGGACTGATATCTAGTGAAAGAGGAAACTCACTAGGCATTGTTATAACCTGACATGTCCCTAACAGCAGTGAGGTACCTACCTGTCCTTGCCCAGCCTCTCCCACTGCGTCCCTCCATACTGTCCCTCATCTGCAACACTCTTGTACTGGGCTAGAGCTGGGTGACCACTGCTTTCCTTCCACAGGAGGGGTGTAAGAAGGGTGTGCTTGGAGGGGAACACAGCATTTCTGAGTGTTTACTGAGTACACGGTCTATCTTCACAGAGTTCTTTTTATTGTGCAAAATAATTTGCCTTTAAAATATAGAAGAAAATTATACTGGTGGACAATTTCTTCCTTATTTTTTTGTACTCAATTCCAAGTCATTTGCAAGTGATGTCAAACAGGAAAATTATTTTACCCATTGTTAAGAGTAATAGACTCTATAGCTAGCTTAAAGAAAGCAAAAAAAACCTTCTGTTAAGCTTGTCTGCTGTGATCAGATTAATGTGTGTCAGACTGTTTTCCTTAGTCACATGAGTCAAATGGTTTCCCCACTGAAATGAAAAAAATTTTTCATTGACTTATTTTGGTATTGCCTCCTTCTTTAGTAAGATGAGTCAGTATGGTGGCTTTTTTCCTTTCTCTTTTCTAATATACATGGTTTCCTGCTCAGAAAAGTAACAACATGATTTAATACTGTTTTAGTTATTAATAATTCCAAATTTATGTCCAAGTAATGGTTAAAATGTATTTTTTAGCAATCTGCATGGAATTAACCTCATAAACTCGCATTCTTTGTTTTCCTAAGTAACATATGAGGCTGATACTCCTTGTGCAGCATTCAACTATGCCATTAGCAGATGCATCAGTGCCTGTTTTCAATCTGACAGTGGTTGAAAGACTTTAGTTCATTCGTTCCGTATGTTTAGAGATGCTGATACATATTTGTCAACAGTTTTATTGTTTGGACCAACTCAGGAACAGAAGGAAAACTTTTTCAAACAAAATTGCTCTGACTTCCTTCCACTAACATACCGTTGTCGGCATCTCATCCTCCCTTAGTTCTCAAATATACTTTGAAAATAAATACCACCTACCCTTAACATACTCCAGTGTGCCATGCAAACATACACCCCCTTTTTTTTGTACTCTTCCCGTGAGGGGTGATTCCAACTGAAATATAGGTAGAAAGCTCTCTCTCTCTCTCTCTCTCTCTCTCTTGCAACTGCAGAGTGTGTTGCTGTGAAAACAAAACCGATTTTAGTATCAGGGGATATTTTCAAGCATTTTTTTTCTTATGTTTTTCCTACCCTTAGTCTGCTGCTAGATTCTTCAGTTGCCATGGTGAGCAGGGGTGTAGGCAGTTCTTTCAGTCAGGGAAAAAAATAAAAAACATGAAATGAATGCTAATATGAGGGGAAACTGGCAATACTCTATTTTATAACCCGGTCTGGTTCATAAATAAAGATCTTTCCACTTCAGGTTTTCATGGGGTGACACAGGTAAAGGTCAAAAAAATTAAACACCTCTCTTGAAATAAATTCCTTACTTTTTTTTGTACTTATAAAATCATGTACAGAAGAGAATAGTCCAGTAATTCAAGTAAGACACTAGGAAATTAAAAGTCTTGGGTGGGTCCTACTCCAGCTCTAGTACTGCCAGTTGTCTCTGAATGAGATAGGTGGAAGACAAGCACTGCCATGAGGGGAAATTATTTTAAGGAGACAGTGGCCTCTTGGGCAACTAAGTGCCTTCATTTGCACAAAGTTGAGAAGCTCAGTTCACAGTCTTTTCCTTAGGGCAACACTAATTTGATGCACTAATGTGCAATAGAACCGCATAAACAGTGTTAACTAGAAAAAATTAAAAGTTTTATGAACACTTATATTTTTAATTTCAAAAAAGCTATTTATTAGCCTTCAAAATACTAACATTTTCCATGACTAACACAAAGTTCTTGATCTACATTTAAAATAATATTTTCCATTTGTTCCATTTGTTTCTATTTCCATTTATCTTTTAATTCTTCTTTTCTAGCACCTTAATTTTTTTTTCTTGTTTTTAGAAGAAAGTTGTGGAAGAAGAAAAACAATGAAGAAAAATACTCATTTATTTGAAGAAAGCCTGATTGTGGGAGCTTAAAATCTTTTCACAAAGGACCTCTTTTTTTTCCCCCTCAATAAATAATTTATCTAGGAATACTGTTTATTGAGCTACACCAATGCAAGGGGTCAGCACTTCTTTTAATAGATATGCAAAAACATTGGCAAATGTTTGTGAAATTTTACACTGGTTAGCATCTCCTGTCTTTCATCTTCGAGACATTCTGCAGTGCTTGGGTTTCTGAGTGGAAGCACCTGAGCTGGGGCCAGTTGATGAGCCAACTCCTTGCAGTTGTCCTTCCTGCCCAGACAGTGGAACAAGATCCAACTCCTTGCTAAATGACTGCAGTTTTCAGGTATGTTAAGTGAAGCTGTTTTCACAGAATTATAGAATGTGAGGGGTTGGAAGGAACCTCTGGAGATCATCTATTACAACCCCCACTCAGCTGTGATCTCTGGGCATCATGGAGCTGGGACAGGGAAAGTATCTCACCCCAGATGGATTTTATAATTTCACTCAGGTGTTACGAAAATGAGTCCTACCAGTTCATCTATATTTGTGGTATAGAGACAGAGCTACTCCCAGGTGTACAGGTAGCTTTATACTGTGTTCACCTTCTATCTGCAATATTCATGTTAATGTGACTAGAAGGTGAAAAATATTTTAGGATACCTTGAATGCCAGAAAAAAAAAAAAAAATAGACGTGGTTGACTTTTAGTGGATGTGGTTGGTGATTTATCACTAGTTACAAGCGTTATTGAGAGATACAATTAACATCTATAAGATATCTCAAAATCTTGTGCTATACAAATGTCAAGCGTTACTGTTATTGTCTTGGAGTCCCTTATGAGCTGTAAGAAACTAGTCATTCTCCTAGGTTTAATTTAGAGATAGTATTCCTGTAGATTACTGATATTAAATCAATATCTCATTGGAGGAACAGCAGTATATTCTCTCCCAACATATTACTTATATGCTTAATAATGGAAATGTACTCTTTTACTCTAGAGCTGGATGAAATTTTACTGTTATGGAAGCTTGTGGAAAGAGAATTTGAGAATTTTAAGTTCTCCTGAAAAATATCCGTAATAGTAAGTTTCCATTCATAATAGTAAGTTTGTTATTTTTTTTTAATTATTTTTTTTTTCAATTGGAAACTCCAAGTTTGAAGACCTGATGATAAATGAATAGGTAAGAAAGTATTTTTCCATTGGTGACAGGCTTTGAAAATGCTTAGTAACTTAGATCTGCAAAAGCTATTTACATTATGCTACAATTGAAATTGCTTTATATTTAGGGTAAAATTTGGTGTCATTAACTTTTAAATTTTCTGAAAATGGGAAACTTTTGCTGGAAATTGCTACTTTTACCTGCTTAGCTTTAAGCTTCTTGTAAGTAAAAGTACAAAGCAGCTAATTCTTCAAGGAAAAAAAAATACATTGGTTTGCCTTTTTCTGTTTATGTGTGACATTACGGGGTGGCAAAGCAAAGAAGTTCCTAGCCAAATCTAACCTAGGATTTACACAGTCTTAAACAGACAAAGGAATTTCAAATCTTCTTGCTAGGGGCAGGGAAATGAACCACAGAAGGCCATGCAGTCACCTTCTGCATGCAAAACTTCCTTTAAATCTGAGGACGAGACATAACAATTGCTCACTGCTCTTACCTCTGTACATCTTGTTATTGGAATATTGTAGGAACAATGTCTAGATGATCTGGGGAAAAAGAAAAAAAAAAAGATTTTACTATTTTCTAAGTTCTAAAATAAATTTCATAGCAGTTTCTTTGCTATGCTTAGGGACAGAAAACAATTTCATTTGACAGATATATCCTATCACGGTTTAACTGAACCATTCAGCTGCTAAACACTAAGAAGTTAACTGTTAGGAATTATTATATCCTGGAGGCTTTAAAATAAAAAACTGTGAAAATCCAGGCAAACAAACTCACTAATTGGAATAATATCTACATCTAGAACAAATCCTGATTACTTTCACCCGTAAACAATAAGCTACACAAGCAAAATAAGTTTGCTTCATACCTACTTTGCCATCAGTCTCTTGATAGTATTAATCTCTTTTCTGCTTGAAAAAAACAGTCTAAGGAATTATAATATTCCAGGAAAGCTCACTGAGTCTTGCTTGAATAAATTATTCTTCTTGCCCTTTTAATCAGAAACTCTTTGGGATGCTGTAGAAAGCATGCAAATACACTTTAGCAAGCAACAGGTTAAAGTTAATCCAGGTGTTTCAAATAATTCTCTTATATTCGTTTCATCAGAGCAACTGCTACTAGCCTTATGCAGAAAAGATTACTAATAATAGTATATTCACTGTAGAGCACAGCAAATGTTGAACTCGAATTATGTGGCTCCTGGCACTTTTAGAGATAGAATAAACAGTGATTCACTGTGTCAAAATCTTCATGACCCCCCGTTTTTTCACTTACACAGCTACCCATGATTCATGGGTGCCTAAAAAAGCAGAAATATGAAGACAAATATGAGTCCCCATTAAAAAGTAAAATGTGGAAAGGAATAAATATATCAAATATTCCTATTGTCATGAATAGGGCTGGATGCAGTTCAGGTATGGATATGAAACCCCAGTAGCTGTCTGCCTTCCTCTCTGTTTTCATCCCAGAGTACCTGATGTTCTGGGCTGTGCCAAAGTAGGGGTAGACAACACAGCCAGTATGCCTGTAAATCCTTTTCTTTATCATGAAAAAGAAACCATGATTGAAGGGGAAAAAACACTGTTACAGAAGCTTGGGTGATAGGTAGAATTTATGGATTGAGAGCCAGATTTTAGGTAAAGAGGAAGAAAAAGTGAAGTGTTAACCATATTAGAGGAAGGCAGAGTTAAGTAACTTTTAGACAACTTGTACATATACAAGTTTGTGGAACTAGGCAGGGTGTGGGTGGAAGTAGCTGTCTATAATCTTTGAAAGCTTGTGCCAGCTGGGGAAGGTTCTTGATGACTGGAAAAGGACAAACATCACACCCATCTCCAAGAAGAAAAGTCCAGAGAATTACAGGCAAATCAGCCTTACATCAGTTCTGCCAGTTACGGAGTAAATCCTCCACAAAGCCATTTCCAGGCCAAAGAACAAGAAGAAGGTAATTTGGAATAACAGCAAAAATTAACAAAAAGGACAAATCCTGCTTGACCAACCTGGTAGCTTTCTATGATGAGATGACTAAGCAGATGAAAGCAGTGAATTGTTGACATTGCCAAGACTTCCAAGATAATTTCTGATCATACCCCTTGTAAGCAAATTAGTGAATATGGACTGGATAAGCAAAAATGAGCAAAAAAATGGCTGGACAGCTGGACTCCAAGGGAAGTGATCAGCAATTTGAAATCCAACTAGCAACTGGTTACTAATGGTGCCCCTCAGGGACAATATAGGGGCCACTACACTTTAACACATTTATTAATGGTGTGGATGATGGGGCAGAAGGTACTCCCAGCAAGCATTTAGATTATATCAAACTGTGAGAGAATAGCTGATATACTAGAAAATAGAGCTGCTCTTCACAGAGACCTTAGAAGGAAATAAAGAAGGTAAGAAAAGGGGTTACTGAAGTCCAGAAAATGCAAGATCCTGTCTTTGAATAACCACGTGCAAAAGTAGAGGCTGGCAACTGACTGGCTAGGAAGCAGCTTTTCAGAAAAGGATCTGAGCTTCCAGGTGGACAAGAAATAGATGATACAGCATCGTGCTCTTGCAGCAAAGGAAAACTACACACTGAACTCTCTTAGCAAAAGTACAGTCAATAAGCAGCAGGTAGGGAGAGATTGTTTTCTCTTTTGGCCTTTGTGAGACTGCATCTGTTATGCTGTTTCAGGCTCCTCAGCACAAGACAGACATTTACATGTTCATCTTCATCCTTGGAGATATTCAAAAGCTTTCTGACCATGGTCCCGGGCAACTGGTTCTAGGTGGCCCTGGCTGACCAGCATGGGTGGACCAGATGATCTCCAGAGGTGCCTTGCAACCTCAGCCGTTCCATGATTCTGTGATTCTGTAACATACAGTAGTGTGTCCAATGAAGGGCTGCTAAGGTGATCAGAAGGCTGAATCACCTGATGTCTGAGGAGAAGCTGAGGGGATGGCTTTTTTCAGCTTAGACAAAAGAAAGTTGAGATCATATCAATGTCTTCAACTACTTAGCTGAAGAGTGTAGAAAAATAAACTCTTTTGAAGGTGCACAGTGATAGGATGAAAGGTAATGGACAGAAGCTGCAATTCAATAAATTCTTCTTAGATATAAGGAAAAAAAAAATCACAACTAAGGTGTTCAAAAATTTTGTGGAATATTAAGAACTTGAAGGAACAAGTCCCCCAGCATGGCACTGAGACTAGATGATCCCCTCCCTATCTAACTTTGTGATTCTGTGAAACTATGGTTCAGTGACAACATGGGTTAAAAGTGAAAGCATTGCCATGTGATCTGACTTAGTTGTTGCTTGAATCTCACTGGCTGAGTTCAGGAGAAAGCAATAGTTCCTCCCAGGATACACTCTTATAAATTCTTTAAGGAGTAAAGTTCAAATCTCTCTTCTTGGCTGTGCGTTGTGTAAGAGTGAGTTCATCTGCCTCTAGCAGAGGGTTCACAGGGGTAGGAACTGTAAATTGTAATACATTATTTTCCTACAAGCATAATCAAATTGTGCAAGTCTAGAGAGAGAGGGATACTCCAGAAAACAAACTTAGGCAGCTTGCAGCTCTGGTAGCTGACTTCTACAAATCTCACCCTTCACTAATTCTTATGGAGTACTGGGAGAGGCTATATACCTAAATGGATTTAGGATAGGTTTTGGTGTATTGAGCTCAAGTATTTCATGTGGATTCAGTTAAAAAAGTTGGTTATTGTTATGCCTTATTCCCATTTAAGACACATTAGTTTGCTTGTTGAATACATATTTCAAAACCACATGCACTGCTTTGCTAGAAAAAAGTCCAAGACCTGTATAGCAGTGTTGAGAAGGAATAAATGGAACTCTGAAAAATGAAAAATTAAAAAAAAAAATCTGCTTTTAGAGGTTTTTTTCATGCCTCATCATTAAGCATCTAAGACAGTAAAAGTCTTTCATTGCAAAGATTTTTAGGCCAACTATTTTTGTTTCTTCTCACTTAGAGAACAGCTTAAACAGAAACTGTACCAAAATGTCATAACTTGGGCCAGTCTCTGTGTTCACAGCTTAAGTAGGGATAATCCATGTGTCAAAACAGTTTATGCTCTCAGCAAGCAAGATCAACAGTAATCACTAAAAACCAGAAGACTTAGTTTCTATCCTAGCTTAAGATGGCTTCTGTAATTTTGATTTTATCACCTAAGAAAATCCTAGAGTGACTTAAATGTCAGTTACTACTTATTTGACATTGGAGGAGACATTTTCAACAGGCAATGGCCAAAAGTTTTAGAAAGCACTGGTATTTAGAAAGCACAGGACCCTCAATTTTTTTCAAACATAGTTTGAAACAACTAAGCTGGTCTAGATTTCTGAAACCAAAAATATTGTATTTTCGTGGCCTAGCTTTTGAAATTTAGGATTTCAAGTGAAATACCCAAAACTGCAGCATGAAAAATCAACACTATTTCTGTCACAAGAATTTACAAATGTCAATACTTTGTTTTTTAATGTATGTATAAGATTACACTTTCAGCAGTACATTGCCCTCTAGCATTGTGTTGTTTATTGATTTAGATTTTCTAAGAGGCCTAGATATTCATAGGAGGTGTCTGTTCCATGTATTAATACATTCTGAATTGACCTAGTTTAGGAAATCTCCTAAGATACTCGTATAGTATGATATGTCTAAAGTCAATTATTCTTTAAAATATAAAAATAAAAAAACATTGTCAGCGTGGTTCTGCCATGTAAAGAAAATGACAGAATAAAGACATTATAAAATAAAAATGGAAGGCTGTCATGGTTCCTTGTCTCTCTCCTGCCTGGCTCACCATTCATGGTGACATTACTGGCGACCCAGATGGGACAGAGTCAAGGATATAAATAAGGAGAGGTAATGGGCAAAACATGGGCTAAATTATATTTATGGGGAATTTTTGTTGTTAATATTGTGGTAAATGGATGAGGGGTGGATTATATGTGAATTATCCCTTTCTACGTGGTATCATGCTGCAATTTTTATTTTTATGTGGTTGGGTTTTTTTTGTGGTATGAGTGAAGCTTGTGAAAAATCTGTGCTGAATGTAGTGTTGCTAATGATTTTTTCATATGTGATTCGCAGAGGCGAGGGGTGGAACGTTCTGGTTTGGTTTGGTGCAGTTTTTTGGTAGCAGGGGAGGGGTGTCAGAGTGGCTTGGTAAGAAGCTGAGAAGCTCCTCCTGCTCCAAAACCCACCTAAAGAGTCAT
This sequence comes from Apus apus, assembly GCF_020740795.1. NCBI lineage: Eukaryota > Metazoa > Chordata > Aves > Apodiformes > Apodidae > Apus > Apus apus. The sequence goes on along the minus strand of NC_067282.1, from coordinate 58,021,824 downwards.
TAGAGGGACAATAGAGGCGCTTCAGAGATTTACATAGGAAAGAATTGCTATAACACCTGAGCAGAGAAGCACTTAAAGGGGAGAAGAGCTATGCTGGGAAAGGAGAGCAGTGCTGGTGGTTGGTGAGGAAGAAGGGGAAGAAGGTGCCCAAGCAGAAGTTTCTCTGCACCCCATGGCGAGATGGCAGCTGTTTTCCTGCACTCATGGAGGATCGTGGTGGAACATTCCCTAAAGGCGTCAGGAGGGGTGAACTTGGCCAGTGGACTTGGATTTTGTGGCCAGAGGATTTGCTGCCTGTGGACTCTGATTGCGCAGCTTTGGAAGACCCCGGTGCCAGGGGAGGTGGCTGTTCCCGAAGGAGCCAGTGACTCTGTGGGAAGCCCAGGCTGGAGCAGCTCCAGACCTGCCTTCTTCCTGAGGAGGATGGTGCAGCAAGAACCACCAGCCTGTGAAGTGACTTTAAACCCCATCCCCTGTCCCCCTGTGCCGCTGGGGGGAAGGAGGGAGAGAAACTTGGAACAAAGTGACTTGGGCCTGGGAAGAAGGGAGGGGTGGGGTAACATATGCAAGCCCTGCTCTGTGTGTTGTCTGTGTCCTGTGTGTGTTTGATGAGTGTGAAACTAAATTATTATTTTTTCCCCAAGTTGAGTCTGTTTTGCCCGGGACCTTAATCAGTGAAGAACCGTCCTTGTCCTTTGTCTTGACCCATGAGCTTTGTCCACCTCATCCTACATATTGTGGGTGGGTGGGTGGGTGGGTGGGTGGTGGTGGTGGGTGATGGGGAGTTGAGTGAGCAGCCATGTGGCTGTTCTTTTGTTGTCGTGTTGGGCCCAAAACCATGACAAAAGGAAATGGCCAAAGATAACAATAAATGAGGTTTTTGTTTATATAAAACAAAAATAAGAATTCTACAGTCACCTGAAATTTAGTAAATTAGCTAGACTTCCGAAGAGCGCAATCAGAAAGGATAGAGATAGTAAAAGAAAACTGAAGGATTTTTATACAATGATAAGACATGACTGGAAGAGGGTTTTTGTGTGGCTTCTTTGAATCTCCATGAAAATTCAACTTTGTTGGGAACATTCACATAATATGAAATGCCAATAAATTTAAACTACAGAATTTATGTAAGTGCTGTAAGCAGACGAGTCATTTAATCATTTAATACATACTAGACAAGAAGAATTAGGTACCTTATTAATTTAGGTATTTTGTAAATGTCACTAGGCATCTCTCCTAAGCTTAGGTACCTGAAGATTTCCATAAACTCTCTGGTGCTGAGAACATGCATTACAGAACATTTTTATTAATTAACTCTACCAAATTTTTGTAACTGCAGCTAGTCTGACTCACAGAAATTGTCTCATTAATTCTGTCAAAACAAACAAGTACTGGAAGAAATTTCATGAAGTAACAAGCGTCTACTTAATTTTGGAACAGAACAGAATAGAATACCATAGGAGTATTTTGGTTTGTAAGTTTCATGGCAGACAGTAGGACTTAGCTTGTTGACTTTGAAATTACCATACAAAGTCTCCCAAGGCAGAGATAATACTTGCAAACTTCAAGCATAAAGAATCAGGCTGAGACACAAAAGTTAGTTGTGATCTTATTCTTAAAAAATAGTTTTGGTTCATTAAATGTTTGGTGTCAGGATGGTGGGGTTATATGTGCAAAATTGCATATCTTACTAACTGTAGAAATCCTTCCATGAAACTCATTTCATCTGACCAAACAAATACGATGGATGATTTTTGATCTTTTTCCCTCTGCTTTTATAATCCATCAAAGTAGGAACATCTTGAGGCATTCCCCTCAACCATTTATTGTGAGTTAATGTCTCTAAGACCAAATCTTCAATTAGATAAGACAAGCTTAAAGCAGGACATCAACTTTACACTTGACAAAACACACACTGTATCTTCTCTGGAGAGAAGATTTTTGATTCTTAGTCTTATATTTTAGAATAGAAGTGATGTACGGCCTTAGACTTCCTAGAATCCTGGTGAATAAGCGGATGAAAGCTTGAAGCATCTGGCTAGAAAATATGCTGCTGTTTTAGGTGGTTAGCAATTGCAGGATACATGACAATGTGCAACAGATGCTAGAGTATTAATCACTATGTTTTACTTTTTGTGGTGAAGTATTTAGCAGCTATTCGAATTATAAGGCTTGACAGCTCATCTAAGTTGTTTTCATTGTGCTGAAGAGAAATAATGTGGCCAAACTGCTCTGAAGAGAAGAATAAATTGTTAAGAATTTGTGTGAGGTCTTGCTGTTTAGAAAACAAAACAAAACAAAACAAACCACTAATAATAATAATAATAATAACAACAACAATAACAACACCCCCCAAACCTAGCAGCTACTTATAGGTCATTCTATAAAAGCTGCTTGGATAATAACCGGGACTAAAATGTCTAAGGCTCACTACATCAGGGATGGACTTTCCTCTGAGGGGGGCATTAAGCATATCACTACTACTGATTAGCAGCCAGTGACTTTTGAATTAAGAGAAATTTCCTTGGTGAAGATTAAAATGGAAGTCTCAAGCCTGCGGAGAAGAGGTGTCTTGTTGAAAATGTCAAGCCTAGAAGACTTTCAGGATTCAGGGAATTAGAAATTTCTCGGGGGGTTTGAAACTACACTTCCTACTAGGGTTAGGAGAAAAACCTCTTCCTTCTAAGTCATCTTCACAAATCACGATGCAATAAGAATAATTATTCTTCAGTTCTTATTGAAATTATTCATTACACTGTTTTGATTAGTATTATTATTCTTTTTCTGTGTTTCTATGACATATTTTTTAAATACTCTGTTCCATGAAAGAAGTTATGTGGTATCTTCAAAATCACTAACTTTATTTCAGCAAATGGTATGCTATCACGTACAAATGGCAGTTACAAGGCTTTGAAAATCCCCTCTGTGGACTGTCATCCCAAGAAAAAAGGCCCCTGATCCCTTTCAAAAGTAATTTATACTGAAGAGCATTCTTCTATGAGGATCTCTTACCAGAGAGTCAGTGTTAACTTATCACGAGTCCCTTCTAAATTTACTTTTCAGAGGGAAATATTTTAAGTTTTTGCATAAATTCCAATTGGATGGGCACTTTCCAAACAGTAGCTTTCATATTAGGCACTCCGGAAATACATGTAGGGTATTATCTGTGTTTTGAACCACACTGGAATATAGACTTGCAGTAGAGCCTGGGCACATGATGACAAGACTGAGGAAGTTCTGTACCTTCCCAGAATAAGAAACATTGGCACTAAGGGAACTTCACCAGCAGAAATCTGGGTACCATGACTGTTCAGTATGCAGTCATTATTTCCCTGCCCCTGGGTTGAATGATAGAAAACACAGTACTGACAAGTGGAGTTCCAGCCTTCCAGACACCTCAGGACATGCTTATTTATACACTAAGAAAAAAAGTCAAGCTCTGTCTGTAAGATAAGGATCTTCATTAGTCTTTTCAGGTCTCCAAACTTTAATTTGCCTGCAAATCCATTTTTATGAATAGTTGAATTATTAAAGAAAAAAAATCTATCTAAATTACTCAAATCCCAGACTTAGGACTGATCATTACAAAAGACATAATGTGAGGCAGCTGCATTCCTACTTCTCGCATATCATCCTATGCTTCTAATTTATTTTAATATAAATCAACTTTTGATAGAACCTGGTCATTTAAAAAGGACTGGATTTTAACATATGAAAGAGATATTGTGGAGTGGTTTAAAGAACTTTTTAAGCTTTTGGGAAAAAAATAAGGTATTTATTATTTTTCTGGCACTTTATTTGACATTAATTGAATAGAAAAAAAGATTGGAAATTTTCAGCTGAAATTTGAGGTGAAAAAAGCCATTAAATATTTTGACTAAATATAATTTTACTTTATGTCTGTCACATCCTGTCAGCCTGTCTTATTCTTCCTCTGTTTTGCAAGCCTGGTTTCTACATATGCTAAACAGAATAATGTATACTGTCTAAAGAGACAGTATCAGGAAATCTGAAATTTACTGGAGACAGGTAACTGCAGAAGCAAAAGGAACTTGGACCTGCAAACCTGTATTTATTGCCACATCACTTATAGACAGGATTTCTGGTTTTTTTATAAAGTTTCACAAATATATAAATACTAATCCTGAAATTAAATTGGAAAATTAAATGAGGGCTCATAATTTACTGAAACATTCTGGAAATTTTACTACAAACCAAATAATTGGTCTGACTCATCGTGACAACTTATGTGGGATCTGAAGGAGTAATCACTTTGCTCACAGAAATTTTTGCTTCATCACCTTCCAAGATTAGGCTAAAAATATTTCAGAACATCTATAATCTTGATATTTTGAAGAAACTAAAACCTGAATGTTAAATCTAATCCAGTTAATAAAAAAGACTGGTAAGCCAGATATCTTATACATTGAGAAAATAAACTTATGGGAATTAAAAATTTGTGTTTTGTAAAGCAAGACCATTTTTAACAATTAAAAATGCAGCAACCTTCACTTTAATTTCATTTTACAATTGTAATTCTATGGTGTATTACCCTTCATGTCTTTTAGTTCAGATTGTCATATTGGCCATATAGATTTTTGGATCTGAAAAAAAATCATACTTAATGGAAAATAACAAAGCCATGCACATAATTGGAAAAAAAAGCATTATATTGTGCAGTAGAGTTAAGGCCTTGGTTTTACCTTTTTTTTTTTCTTCTCTGTATTTGGCCACTGGAATCCTTTAAATTTGCACACAGCACAATACAAACACAAAAAAATCTGCAAATCCTATAGGTAGCACAAGGTGGACAGAACACAGATTTTTCAGTTGGCATGATGTTCTTTACAGATGACATTCTTCCTTCTTGGTTCATTGTGATGGACACCCTTACAGTCTTACCTCTGTCTTTCTATGGAACAGGTTGTCCAGAGCAGTTCTGGCTGCTCCCTCAATGGAAGTGTTCAAGGCCAGATCAGATGGTGTTTGAAGCAACCTGGTCTAGTGGGAGGTATCCTTGACCATGGCAGGGGGCTTGGAACTAGATGGTCTTTAACATCTCTTCCAACCCAAACCATTCCATGATTCTATAATCGTAAGGAGTGAGGTTCTAAATTCCTTAGTTAAAATGTTATTTGGACTTGACCTGAACTTTTTGTGTGTTAAAGATCACAGAAATAAACCTTCAGTAAGTACATTCTAAACTAGATTATACTGATGGTGTAAATGAACCCACAAAACTAAGCAAAGATGCAAATCAGTTTCATTTGATTTTCTTTTATGTCAGTGTAGAACATCTTCATCCATACAAGTAATTGAAAACTAAGTTATAGTCCACGGGGAGAAATAAACACTGCCAAAATGAAATTCATCCTAGTGATGTAGATAATTACTTTAGGAAATGATTAATTTTATCATCAAAGTGTCTGTTTCTCTGCAGTGACTATGTAGACACTCAAAAGTGACCAGTTATATAAATAGGTGAAAGGCAGTTGTCTGCGTTCGATCAGATGAATCATAACTCAGAAGTCAGCCTGATCAAATTTAAGTGTTACATATCTAGGTAAAAAAAACCCCAAACATCTACTTGACTGTTGTGACAGGAAATCAGAAATCATTACAACTTCTTAATCATTTAAGCTGACTTTTGTATTTGGCATAATTTGGTTTTCATTCTGTTACATTTGCTTTGATTCCTGTGTGTTTGAAACAAAAAGGCAGATATGTATATATGTCCATCTTTTATGGAGTAAAAGAGTGAATTAAGATCTTAGGTATATCTTAATCTGTAGTAATGACTGTGCTTAATTACTACTCCAAAACACAAACTTCTGCAAGAATAAGTTTACTTAAGCGCATTAAGTATCAACTCAAGAATTTAAAACACCCTTAAGAAACTCAATAGAAATTATGTCAAACATGATTCTCAGCAATAGCTAAAGACAATAATCTAGTCCCTTTCAACAAATGTGCATCATCCATCAAATTCATGAGCAGATGCCTCAAACAGTTAAGCTTAACTAACAAAACCAAATACAGCCATGACATTCATGACATGGTTCTGATTCCAATTAATTTTTCCCCTGTCATACTATAAATTGCTAGAACCCTTTTCTTATATACTGCTTGTGAAATCTTAATTTATTGTGAAAAGCATTTTGCTAGTTTCTTAGTCTGTTTTTTTTTCCTTTTTTAGTCAGATTGAAAACTGGCTCTCACAAATACCATAACAGTTAATTTCCTTCATCACTTTTTCCCCTTAAAAATCATTCATCTGTAAAAACTGCAGAGATATTTCACCTATGTAAAATTTTAATTTCAGAGAAAGAACCAGCAAAAATAGAAAGCTTTTGAACATGATTGAAGACATATTTGAAGGTATTATTAGAGGAGTTCCAGAAGTTAAATTAAACCAAAATGAGAGCTAATACTTGACAAGTAGAGATGCTTTACATTCTCAAAATAATTAGGTGTGAAGAAAAAGGAGATAAATCAACCAGGTTAATGACCTGGTTAGAAAAAATGTAAAGAAGTTAAAGGATGCCTGGGGCTGTCACGTTATGGAAGGGTTATGAATTTCAGTGCCTTGCTTTAAAAAATATTTTCTGTGATAAAGTTTGGCATAATTAGGAAAAAAAAAAAAGATATATTATAAATCCTGAAGAGATTGTATTTGTATATCTTAAATAGAGAGGAAACACAAGATTATTTTTTTTCAAAAAAAGAAAGAAAGAACAAACAAAACACAGAACTGATTCCGTAGAAAGGGTAGAAACTTACCCTCTACTAGGACTGTGCAGAGACAAACCCTTCATGGAAGTGACCTTTCTTCCGTCTTTCTATGTTTGTAAATTGTAGAGGAAAGAACTCATAGAGTTACTCTCAGAGGAAGTAACAGTTCTGAATGTTCAGAAAAAAATTGTGCCTTTTTGTATGTTTTTGGTGAACAGTCACTGGAATGAAATTAAATAGGTTTTGTAAAATAAACACAGCTAAGTCAGATGGATACTATTTAATATGCATGTTATATATCTTCATAGATATATTTAACATTCTGCATCTTAGTTAATTTTTGCCTCCCTGAATGCCTAGGGTTTGGTGATGGGTAGAAGAAAAGCCTCCATTTTGGTTCAGAGACTGTAAACTAATCGAAAACAATTGAGTAGCAGTTTTCTAGGTCTTGCTGAGGCGCCAGTAAACATGCCTGCTATGGGGTTATTGCGTCTTCAGTCTTACATCCAAGTGGTCATAAGTACTTGCTACTCTCAAGTTGCATGAAGTGATCAGTTCTCTTTGTGTGTAAGCACAGCTGTAGCAAGCGTTATAATATTCCTGTCTTTTCAACAAGACATATTTTACAGTAGGAGTCACATCTTTTCATTGTTGGTGCCAGCCTTCAAGCTTTCCTAATGTTTTTTCAGAAGTCATAAAGTTGTATAGGATAGTCAGGACCAAAGAAAATCACAGTAAGTACTGAGGACACAAAATACCCACTGGAACAAGGGAGAAAATTTATAAATTTTAATTAGCAATATTAAATTTCTATTTGATGTAGTTAAAATGCAAAACAATGCACCCTTGATGTGAAAACAAACCAAACCCAACCCCAAATTCTTCACAGGAGTGAAAACTTAAGAACATCAACATGAGAATTGTACCAGGTTGTCACTGCAGACAATTCAGAGTGCATCTGCGGACAAAAATAGTCAGGATGGTAAGTTGCATAAGCAAAGAAACAATGAATATTATAATTCCCTGATTCAAGTCAGTGCTGCAGTTTCATCTAGATTACATTTTCTTGTACTAGTCTCATCAGTTCCAAAAGAAAAGTAGCAAGAAAACTGTTGGAGAAGGGTGAGAAGAGCAGCAAAGACATCCCACTGACTCTTATATGGAGATAAGCTGCAAAATATTGGGCTTGATTGGTAAGATGTTTTTTTTTTAAAAAAAAGAAAACAAACATGAAAGTTGCATATGTCAGGCCTGCATTCATAACTGCTGACCTGGTTCAGTTTGGTATAGCTACCATAAGTACCCTCCACCTGGGCTCTAGCTGAGGAGCCAAGGAAAAGTAGTAGGGAGTGATGTAGGGAGTACTCCTTTTGGTTCTATACTTGTTGGAAAGGAGTGGAGGAAAGGGGACAGAGCTCTGAGTTCAGCTCAGGACAACTGTACAATGTCGGATGACAGCCAGCAGCAAACACAATGACAGATATTAGACCTGAACGAGGGAAGGGAATCTCATCAACGGGTGGCCTACCAGGCAAACTGAAGTCAGGAAAACAGCAGATTCCAGGCAGGCAGTCTGGATGTCTGCAGCTATACCTCACATCATCACTCACATGTGCTGAAATCACAGCTAATGTGATTTTCCCATGCATAGGTCTCCTGAATAAGATGGGCCTTGGTAGCACCCAAACATGACAGCAAGCAAACCAACTGAAAATCCACCTAATTGAGGACATGGTACCATCTTTAAAAATGTCACTGTGCATCACAGATAGACAGCAGCACATTTCTTCCACATGCTCCTAGAAGAAGTACACCTAGAGAAAAGACTCTCGCAAATTCATAAAGCAACACCCAGAGAACAGTGTTGCTGCCACAACCTATTCTCTGTGTCCACTCTCTCACCTCATCCAGGTTGTGTGACCCCATCCCATGGTCTTAGCACAACCACAGAGTTAGTCTAAAGGCTGGTTTGAAAGTGCTGGAAATGGCTCCAGGCAAACAGCTCAAAGTGAGAGCTGCAGCCCATATGAAGTAATCCACTGGACACACTGGACTGTCACTCTTTTTAAGAAGGTGATCATGGCAGGGAGTAGAGTGGTGCAAGGCATCAATAGAAGTTGAGCAGAGTCTGAGATTGTCCTGAAGTAACTTCAGAACTCACAACTGTAGTAAGTAGGTAACATCTGCCAGGAGGAAGAATGGAATAAGGAGTGCTCGCAGGCCTTTAATCAAGATTTGTCCTTTGCCTCACATGCAGAGAGCAGAGTATGTTGAGGTATTTGGAGTGGTGGGATTCACTGGCATAGCTAACAGTGTTAGCTGTAATGACTTCCAGAGAAGACCTGGGATAATCAGAAGCAGGGAAAGTTCAGAAGGTGATGCAAGTAATTTCTCCACTGGGGCAGACTTAGAGAATGGCCACAGAGAATGACTGTAGAATGTGGATGGTCTTCACCCGTTACTGATCATCCTGTTTGCTGTCCCACATATTCCACCACTGGGGCATTGTCTCAGGGGTGCCAAATCTCCATTCTGTAGGACAGGTATTTTGTGCAAGGTGACCTGTGCACCCTGCACATTGATGCAGCACAGATTTCTGATTTGAACATGTGGTGCAGGTCGGTAAAAAACTAGTCTGCCATGTGTGGGCCTAAGGACAGCACATAAACTTTGCAGAATACATTTTGTGAAATCAGAGGTCCTCTGTCAGCTGACAAGCAGTTGGGATGAGGGTATTCTGTTTGGGGAGATTATGAATGTGATAGGAAGGTTGGGTAAAGAACAAGCTTTCATATGAGCACTGAATGAGTCAGAGAAACATGCATACTGTGTAGTTATGGACTACTCATAGTCCAAGTGGAGTCAATAACAGTGATATGGTTAGTGAATTCTTGGAAGGAGTATATGGAGTGCCTGAATAATTTCAACGGTGTTTTCCAAAACAGGTAATCTGTTACAATGGTTCATGGTTAAGAGAAGTGAAAAAAGGAGCTGTTAACATAGTGATTGCATCTACTCCCTGCTGATATGGACTGTGCTCAGCAATTTATTCTCCTTCAATCAGAGTACAGCAAGGTGTTCTGCTCAGAATCCTTACAGAATATCTCAGTGGTTCTGGTTACACAAAAAGTCAGGCAAGCCATCTTTATGAGCACATAATGAAAGTGTCCTGTTATTCAAGCAGCTATGTCGTTGTGCTCTGTCTTTAGAAAGAGAAAAGGAGCGGGGTAGGGGAGGATGACATAGGACATATATTTGCTTCAGCAGGGAGGAAAAAGGTGCATTTATACAGGAGTAGAGAAAACGGGACAGCTGGAAAATCCCTAACAAAACACTAATATGTCGTTTGGTCTGCATTAATAGCAACACTGTACTTACCTGACTTGTTTTTTGTATCTGAGACTTTTTTAACTGATCACAGGCTCCTGAAGTGTTTGCTGTTCATATTTATATTGTCAAAACATGTTTGTTCAGACGAGACACAGGATATGGTTTTTCTTTCTGGGTTAGAAAATGCTTCCAGCTAATGCTTCTCTATATATCTTATTTTATCGTTCATTTCCTGTGAATGTTTTTGCTGGAAATGAAGTTTGTTAAAAATCTCCAGGAAGGGTGCATGAACTCACAGGAAACAGCTATTTAAGAATTCCAATTATCAGTTTGCATTTTCTTGCAAGACACATTTATTCAGGTATAGTAAAGATGAAATGATAATAGGAGATAAAATAAGTAGATAGGGTGCAGTGCACTAAATTAATCACGCTACTTAGTGGAACTGTAAACTAAATTATTATTCCCATAAAATTAATAAATTGCTTAAAAAAAAACTATTTACTAGAAAGCCAGCCAAAATCTTCTTCCAAAATTTTCAGGAAGTAAAAAAAAACCCTGGAATTTAGTTTTTCACTTCGTCTTATGTCCTTATCATGAACCAAATGAGGAGACAGGAAGAAGCACCTGGAGGAAGAAATGGTGGGATGATATTAAACTAGGATTGCCACAAGTGAAACCTTTTATTATTATTATTGTTGCTGTTGTTGTGGTTGTTATTTTTTAAGGTGCACTGTGGTGTCCAGCACAGTAATTACAAAGATATTGGAATGGCAGCTGTAGTCCCAAGAAGACTATTTTCATGTCACTTCTTACTCATTTTTATCATTCACTTTTACCATTACATGAGAAAAATGATGTTAGCATTTCAGTGAGCCACCTCTATTTTTTGAATATATTTAAGAATTTTGACTACTAATTTTTCCAGATCTAACTTTCATAAGCACTTTGCTCATGCTTGGAGAGCAAAAGACAAATGGATTTATAAAGAAAATAAACAAACATCATGGCAAACTTATTCATGGAGTGACTGTTCTTTTTTTTTTTTTTAACCTGTATTTTGAAGCTTTCTAAAGAATGTCCACCAGTGGTTTAAGCACTGAGTCTGATATTAAGATGATTGCAGATAAAATTGCAATGGACATATGTCAACAATGATTACATGGAGGTGTATAGGTCTTTGTACTATGATAGCAACTTCAACACTTTCTGATTAATCTTTCTAAAGACACATATTTTCTAGGACAACAATAGTTTAAAAAGAATGAGGCAGAAATGCAGTTAACTTATTTAAAGGAATGCAAAATGTAACATGAAGTTCAGGCTTTATATGGGCAGAGGAATTAGCTTTCTGTAAATTAATGCGGATAGTTTTAATCAATCTTAAAGCTTATACTCTGCCCACCTTGCCAGCTTGGATTTAAGGGAAAGCTTTGAGAAATATTTATCTGGGCAGACGTCTCACCAATACATTTGTACAGAAATGCATCCAAGAATTATGCAGTCCTTTGAAAACGAATGGTTTTAGTTTTTAGTTTGTTTTGTAATTAAGAACATAATTGAAAATACGATTGTTTGAATTATTAATAAGGACAAAACTGTCTGTGTGTTATCCACTCTTAATAACTCCTCCATGTTTAGAATGAGAACAGAGACTACTTAGGAAATTCCTATAGCTCCACTGAGGGAAATGATCAAGTAATAGAATATCCAAGCTCAAATCTGCAACACCTTATTTCTCCTTTAATGTATTCTTTTTTAATGTATTACAATTGTATTTTTGTTTGTTGTAACACTAGAATAATGACAGAACCACTTTTTGCTGCATGCAGGATGTCTGTGCCCTTATTTCGTGCACAAGCATTGATGAATTTAGGAACTGAAGAATTACTAAATTAAGAACAACCAAGGAAACTTAACTCCTTATGAGAAAATTGACTGTGAACCTTGGGAGGGTTTTATATTCCCTTGCATTCCCTGCTGCATAAAATTAAGTATGTTTGGACAATATATGCATAGCATCCATGGAAATACTTTTATAGGACAATTTTTTTTCATCAAACCCTCAAAGCAGAAGATGAGCAAATCTGGATCCTGTGCTGTGAAGGTATCCTGGAATGGTTACATGTGTAAAAGGGAAGGAAATTCCTAAATTCACTTTATATTTGTGATTTTTGCTTTTCCATGGCTCAAAAGTTTTGTGATTCATGGTATCAATAGCAGGTGAGTAGAGTAAGTTGTGATGTTTACTCATAGTCAAGAGCTGATTACCTTTCCCACCTCTTCCCAAGAGGAATTGTCTGTATATGCTTATGATGAATATATATTTTTCATTCTTCATAATGCAAAATTACTAATAGACACAGTTAATGCCTAAAAAACTTTTCATTCGATTCTTGTTTGCACTGGCGCCTCAGGGAAAAAGAAACAAACAAAAAAAAAGTAAAAAAAAAAAGTTGTGCATGTACAATTTTGTACATTAAACTAGGAGCAGCATTCTTAAATGCATATGTGAAACTTAAAGCTTTAATTTTTACATCCAAAATTATTTTGGCATTTGAGAGCTAAACTTATATGTTCTGAACCACCCTGAAGGAACCTTTCCCTTTTTTTTCTTGGCAAGTAAGAGAGAAGTCTTTATTAGGCTAAAATTAGCTACTATAAAATAACTCCTGCTTCTCCCAAGAATCACCAGTATATATGCTTCTACTGTTACAGTACCTAAAGATTGAGAAAGTTGCCTAGGGAATATGACAAAGCCCCTAAACTGAAGTTATGTAAAGTACATAGACTGGTTTTGTGCCTTAGTAGAATACCATAAATATTTCAGTCACCTACATACTGTCTAAATATGTGGTTAACTTTCAATATCTGTTTACTTTTTTGCTACATTTAATGTTAAAAACATGCCATTATTTTTGGAGTACACATTTATTCAGCTGTAGCTTCATTATCTGAAGGGTAGAAAAGTTGCAATTAAAAAATCAAGTTTCTGCCAGAATACTACCCAAAATTATGAAATTTTCATGTCCCAGCTCCACATTTCTGCATGGAATTTCTCCATCAAGAACTTTCAGCTCTCCATATCATTTTATATATAAAGCAAAATAAATTATTCAGTATTCTTGTCCTTTCTTTGTGCCACTTCTTAACCAAGCTATGTTGGTTTTGCTTTTAAAATATTTTAAGACAAGAGTATCCTCATTCTACTGGTAAATTTAAAATCAGTAGTCCAAAGCATAATTTTATTTTTTTCTGCCCTGACACCTTTTAAGAGCAACACAAATTTCACAGTCTTGAACCCCCAAATTTGTCCTGTTTATTCAAGCTAGTTGCTGCAGAAATTTCAGACTGAGAAAAGCTCACAGCTTTCACAGTAGTGGATAAATATGGAATCCAGAAACATTGATTTCAGTTAAAAACCAGGCAAAAAGAAAAACAACAGTTTTCCACTTCAAATGGGCATGTCCAAGTTTCAGTAACCCGTATAAATTAGGGGCTCCCCGCTGTTTACTCCGGAACTATGTCTTTACTGACATGACACATTTACCTTTCCTGATCCTGTATGTATATTAACCAGTTATTAACATCTTCTCATTATTTTAACTGATGTGTCCTCTATGTCAGAGAATCTGCAGAATAGTCTTAAACCTTGCTTTAGGTGCCAAACTAAACTACCTCACTCCTGAGGCTCAGTGAACAGAGATTCTTCTGCAGGGTGATGCACAGAAGGGATCTAATTAAAACTGTTCTCTACAAAATAGCCTATCTCTCTGCACTGACTAAGGAAGGACTTCAGAGAGATTAACCAGCTCACTTAAGTGAATTCTTCCCATCAGCATTAGGTTAGGTACCTAAAGTACAGTGATGGGTACCCTTTTGTTTTGCATTTTTCTTTCTGTACTAAAAGGGATTCCGGTCTGTAATTCAGGCTTTCTCTCTTACTAGTAATTATAAGAAAAGTAAAACAGGAGTAATGACACCTTGAAACTGCACTAATTATTTTAGAGAAATACCAGAAAGAAGCTGAAGATCATTGCCTTTCTGAAGCATTTAATCTCTTATTGTTTCATGAAAGAAGGTTGTAGCAGGGTGGAGGTCAAACTCTCCTCCCAAGTAACAAGTGATAGAAAAAGAGGAAATGGCCTCAATTTGTGTCATGGGAGGTTTAGATTGGATATTAGAAAAAATTTCCATACTGAAAGAGTTATAAGGCACTGGAACAGGCTGCCCAAGGAAGTGGCTGAGTCACCATCCCTGGAGGTATTTAAAAGATGTGTATGTAGATGTGGTGCTCAGGGACATGGTTTAGTGGTGGACTTGGCAGTGCTGGGTTAGTCGTTGGACTTGATGATCCTAAAGATCTTTTGCAAACAATAGAGTTCTATATGATTCTGTGAAGCCCGTATGCAGCAAAGCCATCCAACACCATATGAAATGATGGTCTGTGGACTCTGAATGCATCTAGCCACCTCAGCAACACACACTGTGCTTCCACTGGCCCTGGGCCAGCTGTTTGGGGCTTCAAGAAGATAATAGCCATAATGGTGGCACTCAGAGACAGAGTCTGTCTGTCTACCCCAAGCAAGACTCTGAAAATTCTAGGTCAGGGGCTGGAAGCTGTATTTGCTGTGGTGCCATGGGAAGAAGTGAGTATTACACAGCCACAGCTGGCCACCAGGAGCTCTCTCCAGAAGCAAAAAGGAGGACAAGATGAAATGAAAGAGCAAAAAAATTAACTTCAACAGAATGTAAGACTTAAATGTAAGACTCAGTGAAGCTAATTAGGACACTAAAGTACCCAGTATACTTACATTTCCTTTTGGTGTCTTCCCCCCTTTCCTCCAAGAAAAAAGCATGAAAATAAAGCTCTTTTTTCCCAGCAATGTGGTGTGATGAAAATGTAACACAGCACCAGATATCAAGTAATGTATTTTACTGGAAAATTAGAAAAGCAGTGCTGTTAATTTACTCTGAGATTGAGAACAACCTGGCTGAGATCCCTTTTGTAGAAATTCTGTATTTGCTTATTCACACGGGTATATGTGCCACTTAGAAAGAAGGAGCAACCTGATTCAACACAATAAAAAAAAATTCAGTCCTTAGGAGCTAAATGAGGTAAGAAATAACATGATATGCTGACCTATATAATAGCCCATCAAGAGGTGAATTAATTGTTTTTATGATTTAAAACAATACTTTGCAGACATTAGCTAATTCACCTAGCCACCCCTTTTTATAAATACGGATGCTGGGGAAGAATGCTTCACCACAATCGTGCCCCATCTGGGAACCACACTCATCTAAACAGTAGAAACAGAATAAAATCTCAGGAGTTCTTTACTTGCAGGCTGCACACAGTTCCGTGAATATCTCGCAGTGCAAATGGAACCTAAGCCAAAGCCTTGAGAGGATTGCTGGTGCCATCCCAGACAACAGGATACATTTGCCTTGAGGTCAGATACATTAAATTGATTGTGGGATGACTCCAAGAAGACCACAAGTGCTTGAGTCATCCTACAGTTTGAGTCACATGCCTCCTTCACAGGAATACCCTGGAAGGCATGAGAGACGGGGAGAAAAAAATCCACCCTCTCTCTCCCTCACTGGCAGATGGCATTGCAGCCACTTGACAGAAGGCAGGATATTATAGTACGACGGAAAAGGAAAGTCCTGGGTCAAAAATTAAGGAGTGCCAATGTATGGTTCATTCATGTCTGCTTTTCTAGTAAACAGCAGAATAAAGCTAGTATGAAAGGGAAGAGAAAAAATAAGTCTCAAATATGTATTTCCATACTCATTTACCCACTTCAGGAGGAATCTTTTGTAGGACACAAAGGCAAATCTGGCTGATTAACTTAAAATTATCATCTAACTTTTAGAGAATTAGAATGCCAGGTTGGAAGGGACCTCAAGGCTCATCTGTTCCAACCTTTCTAGGTACTACTACAGTTTATATGAGATGGCTCAGCACCCTGTCAAGCTGAGACTTAAAACTGTCCAATGTAGAGGAATCTACCACTTCCCTTGGAAGACTATTCTAATGTTTGACTGTCCTCATGGTGAAAAATTTACCTCTTGTGTCCAATCGGAATCTCCCCAGGAGCAACTTGTGCCCATTATCCTTTGTCTTTTCCATGTGACTCCTTGCAAACAGGGAGTCTCCACCTTCTTGATAGCCACCCTTTAAATACTGGAACATGTTCATAAGATATGCCCAAAGTCTTCTCTTCTCAAGACTGAAAAAACCCAGTTTTCTCAGCCTCTCCTCTTATGGCAGGTCCTCCAGTCCCTGATCATCTTTGTGGCCCTTCTCTGGACCCTCTCCAGTCTGTCTACATCTTTTTTGTAGAGTGGGGGCCAAAACTGAATGCAATATTCCAGGTGTGGTCTGACAAGTGCCAAGTAGAGCAGGATGTTGACTTCTTTATATCTGCCGGTGATGCCCTTGTTGATACAGCCCAGCATCTTGTTGGCTTTCTTTGCCAATGCTGTGCACACTGTTCACTCATGTTGAGCCTGTTATCCACCCAGACCCCCAGGTCCCTTTCCTTAGGGCTGATCTCCAGCTATCTGGCGAGCAGTTTGAACTGTGCTCCCGGGTTATGTGCTCCGAGGTGCAAGACTTTACACTTCTCCCTGTTGAACTTCATAAGGTTCCTGGCAGCGGACTCCTGCAGCCTGTCTAGGTCATCCTGGAAGGTGGCTTTCCCTTCTGGAGTGTCAACCTCTCCACTCATCTTGTGTTGTCAGCAGTCTTCATCAGAGTGCTCCTGATCCCAACATTCAGGTCACTTATGAAGATGTTAAACAGCACTGGGCCTAATAGTGATCCCTGCGGGACCCCACTTGTGACCGGTTGCCAGTTTGAGGAGGAACTATTTACTGTCACCCTCTGGGTACGGCCTGTCAGCCAGTTCCCCACCCACCACACAGACCACTTGTCAAGACCATAATGTGTCAGCTTCTCCAGGAGGAGGCTGTGGAGGACCATACCAAAAGCCTTGGAGAAATCCAGGTAGACGGTGTCCACCATTCACCCTGCATCAACCAAGTAGGTGACTTTGTCGTAGAAGGCAATCAGGTTTGTCAAGCGTGATTTGCCCCTGGTAAATCCATGATAGCTTTTCTCAATCGTGTGTTTCAAATGACTTGTCAGAGTTAGGAGGATTTGCTCCATGACCTTTTCCAGAGACTGAAGTGAGGCTAATGGGTCTGTAATAACCTGGGTCCTCTTTTGAATGATTCTTACAGATGGGGGTGACATTAGCCTTCCTCCAGTCTTGAAGGACATCTCGCAATCTCCACGACTTAACAGAGATTATGGAGAGTGGCTTTGCAATGACATCAGCCAGCTCTCCCAACACTGTAGGGTGGGTGGCATCTGGGCCTATCAATATGTACGGGTCAAGTTCCTATAACAGTTGACACACCAACTCTTCCTTCACTGATGGTGGGTCGGTGTCAGTGTCACCCTGGATTTTTGTTCTTATGGCTTGGGACCCAATAGCACTGGTAATTAAAGCTAGGGTCAATAGGCAACAATTTCAAATTAATTTATTCCATAATCAGGGGAAAAAGATGGCAGAAGATTATTTGCCATACAAGAGTAGTTGTCTTAGACACCTATTTAAGGATGGAATAAGCTGTGCTCTGGAAGTAGCTGTATCTTTTTATTAGCAAGATGATGAAAAGATAAGCTTTGACTAAGTCTAGACAACTAAGGCTGGAAGAAACAATTTATTTTTAAGGATATACATATGTATATATGTAACAATTATAATTATTCAATTGATCGTCAAGCTCTGTATGTCCACACTATTAAATACATTTAAAACACACTGCAATCACGAGCACTCAAAACATAAAGATATCACCAGACTTTCAAGTGATCAGTCTCAAAAGCATTTTGTTGGATGTTGTATTTTCCAGGAAAGTGGAATAAAATGTGAGGTAATAAGCAGGAAGAAGTTAACTTGGTAACATGCACTCTTTCTAAATTAATTCTTTCCTTCTTTTCTGCATTCTTCGTACCACAGACACAGGTGGACATGGGAATATAAATACAAGCTACTGTGAATTCTGGAATAGCAGCATTGCATCAGTCCATCACAAACAAAACCTGCCTAATGCAGGCATTGTAACATAAGCTGATAAAAATATTCTCTAGTAACATGCTAAAACAGAAAATCAGACTACGAATTAAACAGTGAGGTAATATCTTGAAGCACTTTTTTTTTTTTTTCTTTGAATGAGGTTGATACAGAGCAAATGAAAAGTATTTGATAAAATAAAACATATTTTTTTTCATAGTGCACACATTTTTTATATTTTCTTTAAGGAAAAGATTATAGATGAGTATTTCTGAGAAAAATCAAGTATGATAATCTTTCCTATGAGGTGAATTTTGACACAAGGAATGCCTGGGATATATACAAGGCAACCAGAGAAGAAAAAAGATGTGTTTACTGTTTGTAAAGACTTAATCAGGGTATAGCATTTATTAGAATACAGGAAATCATGCAATAAGTAAGAGAGGGAAAGGAGGAAAAATATTTTAAAAGGTGTAATCTACCTTTTGGTGTTCTTTCAGTCCTTTTTCTTCCATTCCCATACGGGGGAATTCTTATTCTTCTGTCTATTTCCTTTCTATAAGCTACGTTCAAAAACCCAATGCATTCTTTCCCCTGATCTCAGCATGCTTTGGATCAGACCTTACTCTAACAGGCACAGGCTAATTTGTGTGAGACATTTTATATTATCTTCTTCCTGCTGCAGTCATGTGCAAAAGTTATATTTCACTTGTTTGATGGCTTCAGTTAATGAAGAATATCAGATCATACCGAAATACACCAGCTGGATGTAATATTATGACTGAGCTCTCATTATAAAGATGTCATGATAAGGATGACCTACAACTTTTTGAGAGAAATTATCGGACTCCAGATCCCATGTTATCAGTTCATTGTTCCATGGCTGAAAATGTCAACAACAAAAAAATGTTCTTATTGTCTAAGGAGAAGTCTCATAGGATACAGAGCAAACATCTGCAGTATAATTCAATCAATTTAATGACATGAGCATCTTCCAAGTTTGTACTGCGCAGCCTTTTAAAATTAAGTCTTACAAACTTTTATAATTTACTGGGTGATCCTCTAATTTTGTAAGAAAAACTTTAAAAAAACAAAACAAGCCAAAGTGACGAAATTGAAAATAATGTGGAAAGTGGGAACAAAGGAGCGTGCAAGAATCTTAAAATCTGAATTAGAGCTGTTTGAACAGGGATTAGTAGCTCAGTGCCTGATAACATTAACATAAATTACTCATTGCTTTGGGGCAATCAGACCCAGATGCCAGAAGCTTTCTCACAATAATTCAGCTTTCTGTAAAATACTGAATGGGAAACTAAAACACTAGGAGTGGGATTTTGATGGGAAATAAAATTAATTATTCAGTGTTCTTAACTTGCTTGTGCCTTAAAATCACCATGGATATTATACTTAGCAAACAGATAATTAAATCTCTGACTCCCCAGATAATAGATAAAACAATACACAGAATTTGTTTTAAGAAGTCAAAATAAAATAAAAGTATACAACTGTGAGGATGCTGAAGCACATACTTGAGATATCATTTTGACCATAAAGAATGTATAGATATTCCTATCTAATAAAATTTATTAACTTGAAAAAATAATTCATACAAGAGGAACTAGTAATGGGCCTGATAATATTTGTTTAATATTAAAAGTGCTAGATGACACTCTAACACAAGGGTTTAACTGACTATTTCTGTTAACAATTGTTGCAACAATTTCTCCTATTAGTAGTATCAGTCAACACCAAAATAAAATTAAATTTAATATTTTAAAAATACCTCACTGCAAGACTTTACAAAAAGTGCTGCTTTGCAATTAAAAAATACATTTTTTCTTATATAAAGAATACACATGACAAAGACAAGAGACAGCTCTCAAACTTTTTAAAATAATCTGAAAGACCTACATGCAGTTCTTCAGACCTTGAAATTTTGTATCAAAAAATAAAAACAAGAGACTAATGCAGGAAATTACTGTATGCATGGTATTAGGCAAGAATGCAAGAACGTTTACTCTGAAACAGTAAAGCCTTCTATTCTGATGAGTGTTTATCACCATTAATGTTTTATGTAAAAAAATTATTTCTTCTTGGTAAGCTAAAGTACCTTCACAAAGAAAACACATGGTATGTAGGTTAAGCAATAGCTTCAAGTCTCTGAAATGGTGTGCATGCTCATTCTGTTAGACTTTGCCCTCAGTGCTCAAAATATTATGTCTCACATATTATGAGCCAAATAATTACAGAACATCAACTCTGATTGTATTGACTGAAGCACTGTATGGCAGAACTGACACTACTTTGAGGAGATCCATCTGTGGAACGTCTGATGATCCCACCAGCAAGGGAGACAGACTTTCAAGAGTTCCTCACGCTTGCCAGGCTTTGGAATGTGAGTAATAAATATTCCAAATAAAAAACTGCTATGTCAAGCAAAGCCATTATTTTGAGCTACTAGAATTATTTAGGTTGAACTACGAATATGGGGATATTCTTCTGCAATTGTACTCTTGAGGAAAGTTAGTCCTTTTTCTTAACAGTCATAGAAATCATTAGCTTACTTTTAATAAAATTCTGTTATTTAGATCAGATTTGTGATGATAAAATTTGGAAGATGCTTTGAGAGAAATCAGCTACAGTATATACTTCAGGTTCTTTCCCCCACTGCATGCAATTAGCTTCTTGATTTTCAGATATTATTTTACAGCCTTATTTTTTTTCCCTTGAGCTCCAAGACCTAACACTAAGGGGCACCAGAGAACTGAACTGTATGTGTTCAGATCCACCAGGAACCAGCTGCTGCAACTAACATTGTAAGTTATTCACCGTGCGAGGTGGAGAGAGAATGGGGCTTTGGGGGAAACGTAACAGGCAAAACAACAGTTCTGCTTGACACATTCCCTGTTACAGAAAACTGTCACTGGAAAAGCAAGGACGTGCTCATTTTGGGAATGCTGAATGTCTTATTATAGTTTATCGCTAGGTGTTGAAAATGAACTCTCACTTGATTTTTCCAGACAATAGTTGGGAAATGCAGGAAAATATTGTGACTTGAAAATGGATTTTTTTGAGAAGCCATGTGCATCTAAAAAAACCTAGCAAACTGACTTTATTTTCTTTGATCCTAGACAAGTGTAAACAGAGGAGCACAGGCTTAGGGATTAATTATTTTGTTAAGTTTTGGATGAGGTCTGGATGCCAGCATTTTTTCATTACCAATTTCTTAAAATTCCACTATGGAGATAATTTCTAATTTCCCTGTGTGTTGCAAAATTGCCTATTGCCCTCTCATTTTCCTAATGGGACAACAGGAAAACAGTATTTAAAACCCAATAAATAAATCAAGCCGGTATGCCAGATGAGGAATCCAGAACTTCCTTCCTTCACCCCGAGTTTGGCTGACAAACAGAGAACAATTATGCAGCCAGTTCCACGCATCTTAATAGACCACATTCTGAAAATCTCAGAGCTGATGTGAGGAACCTGTTGTTTATCCTAGTTATTTGTTCGTTTGTTTTTCTCCTGTATTTCTATTTCAGTCCCTGTATTCCACCACAAAATACATAACCAAACAAGCAGAATATTATTAAATAAATTATACTACATGTTACAAAAGTTGTTCTGCTTGCCTTTTAAAAGCTCAGTCACAGTCTTGTCCCAGAATAGAAAGCATTATAAACGTGCAGATACAGTACAGGGCCCAATATGTCAAATCATTGCAATCAAAGCTCCAAGACCAAAATTAATAATGTACCATTAGCAGATGGTGTGAGCTGATTGACTGAGAACTGCAAAGATATGCTCTGATTTGAGTACTGTAGACTTTTCCTTACAATATTAGCACTTATTTCTGTGTCTTTAAATAGTCTGTCAAAATGAAATCCACAGATAACTTCTGTTCAGTGTGGAATTTGACTCATAGATCTTTTAAGGCCACATGAGACCATTATGATAATGCGCTTTGACCCTTGGCATAACACTGGGCATAGAGCCTCCCTCAGCAACTCCTCCCTCAGGTCTGTGTCTTCTGTTTGAGGTATACCATCTCCTTCTGAAAGACATCCAGACTTGATTTATTACTCAAAGTGATAGAAATTCCAGCACATTCTTTGGTAAGCTCATCCCTCATTTAACTACAGGTGCAGCCAGAAAAGGTACAGGTTTTATCATCCTCTGATACGGTTTAATTTCATATTTCTTCCCACACCTTTCAAAGCTGAACTAGAGAGTCACTAGCTATCCATATCAGCTTATAGACCGTGGCGGTGTTTGTTACAGAGTAAAGCTTTTCTTTAAAAAAAAAATTGGGAAAAGCCACCTTTTCGGGTATATTGTGCACCTTGTTCAAGGGCCATTAACAGGCCTAAATGGTCTGTTACCCAGGATAGAGAAAACCTCTAGAACAAGGAAAGGAATGGCCTCTAAACCTTTTCCCAGTCCAATAGAGAAATTATTGGTTATGCTATGGCCAGACAGCATCCCTGATGTCTCAAGAGGAAGACATGGTAATTTCAGGCCTTCATCCTTTATGTTCAACCTCAAACTGGCACCTTCTCCTGGGCGGTATCCAAGTTTTCCTGTCACTGTTACATTAAGGTGTGTCTGTAAGTAAGATGAAGGTAATTTAGGAGGGACCAAACAGTAGGTTTATTTAAGCAAGAGACCCTTCTGGTAGGGGCCATGAGGTGGTGGGATCTCTGCTTTGGGTCTAAGTGGAGATCATCAGTGACTCATCACCCTAGTGGGAGAGTTAAGTCTGCTGCACTCTGTCTCTGCAAGCAGTGACATCTAAAAGGTGAAACAAATACTGGCAGTATTTACCCAGCTCCTGTGCTGGACCAGGGTCTTGCAAAACTTCTTTTGAGGGAGCAGCTTGGGGTTTATGGGCATTTGCCCTTCCAGCCCACTAACTGGAAGTCAGGCAGCTGTGTTCAGGCATTTTAGTGTGGGGGCAAAACCTGCCAGGATCTAGCTCCTGGAGTTTCATGTGCCATTTGTGATTTGCTATGACAAGGACAGACACAGTGACAGACCTCTCCAGCTACCACCCTTTGTGGACGTGGTGTTTCAGGGCCACAAAGGGAAGGAGACCCTGAAGGAGAGAGGGCTAGAGGGCTGTACCAAGGAGTCCCTTCAGGAAGAACATCAGCGAGAGTTGCACTGAGGAAACCCGTTGGAGGGGCCATGTGGTCCCCAGTGCCTCTCCCACCTCCTCCTCCTCAGGCAGGAGGAGGCAGAGTTGCTGCTGCTGCCAATGCGCCAGGATAGAGAGAACTCGGCGCGGGAGGAGATGACGCAAAAGGCAGAGCTCCCCCCAAAAAAGTGTTTCTCCAGGACGAAGATGGCGGCAACTTAGCCCAGGGGCCCAAGATGCCTGTGCCCATCGGGGGCCCCCAGCCAGGCAGTTCCGCCCCGTGCGCCCGGGGACACCGCGCCCGGCGGCAGCAGCAGCCGCAGCCGCAGCCCATTGTCACCAGCAGCGGCAGCGGCCCCGGCAGCCTCCTCCTCCTCTTCCTCTTCCTCCTCCTCCTCTTCAGCATCCTCGGCAGTGCTCCGGGAGCCCTGCAGCAGCGTCTCTCCAGTTAGAGCGGAGAGGGGAGAGGAGAAAGAGGAGACGGAGACAGCGGTGCAGGCATCTGTGCCACGGCTCGGGGCTGAGGAAGAGGAGCAGCGGCGGCGGCAAGGAGGAAGAGGAGGCGAGGAGTCCTCCCGGAGCCGTCCGTCGGCAGCGGGGGACGCGGCATGCAGCTGTCCAGGGGCAGCGGGCTTTTCTCTGGAGGGAGATGGGGAGCTGCAATCTGACCATGCCTGGGTGAGAGGGGGAAAGGACCCGCCGCGCAGCCCCGCCACCACCAACTATCACCACTACCACCACCATCTCCTCTCCCTCCTCCTCTCTCTGCGTTATTGCTCTTATCTTCTCCACGGCACTCCGCGTTGGATGGACTGGGGCTGCTTCGTGTGGTGAGACCAAGGCAGAGCCACCGGCGAAACCCAATAATATCTCAGAGGAAGAAAAAGAAGAAAGACAGAAAGAAAAAGAGAAAGAAGAAGGAGAAAGAGAGAGAGGGAGAGTGGAAGAGGGACCGAGCGAGGGAAAGAAGCGAAGGCAGGCAAGAAAATCCCCCCAATCTTTTAAGTCAATGCATATTGTGGTGACACTGGCAAAGCAGCCCTCACGGTGGAGTCGGCCAGGGCTGTGCGTTCCCAAAATATGACCAGGGGTGCTTGGATGTGCAGTCGGCAGTATGATGACGGCTTAAAAATCTGGTTCGCACCCCGGGAGAACGAGAAACCCTTCACGGATTCAGAGAGGGCTCAGAAATGGCGACTGTCCCTGGCATCGCTCTTGTTTTTCACAGTCCTGCTCTCTGATCACTTGTGGTTCTGCGCCGAGGCCAAATTCACGGGGACCGGAGAGAAGGAGCAGCCGCCGCCGGAGAAGCCGGAGCCCGCGGAGCCGGAGCTGCTGGCGGGCATGGGGGACCCGGCGCCCCCCGCGCCCCGGCTCCTCGCCCCCCCCTCGCCCTCCCTCCCGCCCTCCCCCGGCAGCAGCGGCGGCGGCAGCCGCGGCGGCCGTATCAACGGCACCGAGCCTCGGCACGGCAAAGCTGCTTTCCTGGGGAACTCCACCGCCAGGCCCCTGGAGACGTGCCCCCCCCCGAGCTCCTCGTCCGGGCAGTGCTTCAGCGTGGGGGACGCGGAGGCGTTGTGCCGGCGGCGGGGGGAACCGGGGCGGCCGCCGGGAGCTGGGCAGAGCCCGGCACCCGGCTGGGACCTGACGGATTTTTACCTTTCCTTTTGTAATTCCTACACACTTTGGGAGTTGTTCACCGGGTTGTCCAATCCGGACACTTTGAACTGCAGTCTGGATGTGGTGCTGAGTGGGGGAGGCTCCTGCAACCAGTGCGTCCAGGCTTACCAGCGCTACGACCAGCACGCTCAGGAGAAATACGAAGAGTTTGAGGTTATGCTCCAGAAATATTTACAGTCGGATGAGTACTCGGTGAAATCGTGTCCTGAGGATTGTAAGGTAGGAGCCCCTGCTGTGTTTCCTGTCCCTGGCTGGCGGGCTGGCGTGCCTCTCTCGTCTGTTGTGGCTGCCGTGGTCCGTGTTTTGGCTGCTTCGGTCTCTGCTCCTGGCGCCGGCCGCCGCGGTTTTTAGGGTGCAGTCGGAGCTGTGTAGGAAACCGGCGAGGAAGCCCCCGTTAGCGCATCGCTAAAAGGGAGGCAGAGCGAGGGGGAAGGTTGAGTACAAAAGAAATAAGAAGTCGTCCTCGGTGCTCTGGGAGTGCAGGGCTGGATTTCCCCCTCGTAATGAGTCTGCGATTGGCTCCGGCTCGGCTGCGGGCTTCCAGAGGGCTGGGATGCGGCTTGGAGGCAGGCAGCGAGCGACTGGGGCTGCATGCCAATGAGCGGGGCCCGGGACGGCAGCCGGGACCGGTGCCGCCCGAGGGTGCTGCCCTCCCTACCTGCGGGCCCTCCGGGGCGGGCCAGGGCTGGAGCCTGCGGGCCCGCGGCCAAAGCCCCGAGAGGAGCGGCGGGGCCGTGGCTCGGCCGGGGCGGCGTGTGGCCGCGGGGTTGGGGGGACAGGCGTCTCGTCTCACCGCGGGGTCTGGAGGCTGAGGGTGGGTTCCGTCGGGCGCTTGGCCCCGGGGGCTGCGGCGGTGCGGGGGGCTGCGGATCGGGGAGGCTGCCGGCTGTCTCCGGAGCCAGGAGCGGGACCTTGTCTCCAGGCGCTTTGCCGCAACCTGTGGAACTAGGAAGAGCTAGAGGAGAAGAGTGGATGCCAGCGGGCACCGCGGTGGCCCTTGGTTGGGGAGCGAAGGTGACAGCATTTCGATAAGCTGCGGCCGCTTTCTTTGCTGCCGCCTGTGACCTCTCAGAGAGATCCAGAGGTGTTTTCTTTTGCTTTGTTGGAAGGCAGGGTCCCACTTGGGCTCTGTGTAGTTGTTGTCTTCTCTCTACTTTTGCACAAGATTAGTTGGCCTAGCTCTCAAGATGGGAAAGGACAGAAGAAAGTTCTGTCCTTAGCACCTAAATTAACTAACGGTATGCTTTTTTTCCCCCACGTGAGTATTTGTTGAGAGCTGGGCCAGGTGAATGCTTTCTGCTCTAAAATGGATTGTTTCGACTACTGTAGCACTACATGAACCAAACTGAACCAAATCCTTCTTTAGTAGTGGATCACAACAGTGCATACAGATCACTGCCCTGAACTTAAGGCCTAACAATACATCCATGCTTTGTAACTTCAGCAGGGCTCTCTGAAATAATTTCATGGTAACAGCCCATGCCTAAAGACTCCCATTCACCAAGAAGTTAGTGTAATATATGCATATCTTTGCCACAAAAATAGATTCACAGTCACTCCAGAAGCTGACATGTCCTGTTGTCAAATTGGATAAAGTAGAAAAGTTGCTGTCTTTTTTTTTTTTTTTTTTTTTAAATCTTGTTAAACCTGATAAAAGTAGTCTCATCAGTAATTTTGACTCCACTGTTTCAAGTTTATGAACTATGTGTGTACACACTCATTTATGATATGATATGATATGATATGTACTCAGTTACTGGTCATGTACATGTATTTTGCTTCCAGAGTGAATTGGATAAATAAAAAACTTAAGTTGGTTAAGTAAAACGGGTATCTAATGTAAATAGGTGTCTACTGGTGTTAGGATATCTTTGCCATTTTAGTTACTCTCTAACTAGAAACAGACCTACTACTCTGTGCTGTGGAACAGTATCTACTTGCTTCAAGTGTGTTTTTTTTGTGTGTGTCACAGTTTAGTTTGACCAAACTTTACCACAAAGTGTGCAGTTTCTCTACAGCACATCAGGGTGTAAAAGGTGTTGAAGATGGAACAGAATAGCAAATGTATACTGCATGATGATTTCCCCTTCAGAGACTGAATAAGGAGAAATACTTGTCTAATGATGGGGGGAAAAGTTGCTGACATTAGAATGATTGCGTGAAACGTATGAATGAACTAGACAAACGCAGTGCCAAGGACCTGCAGTTCTTCGGTTGCTAGGGCCAGACGGTATTGCTCTATGCTTTGACAACGTGGCCAGCCAGTCTGTGTTAAAAATGAAGGGCAGAGGAAAAAGAAAAAGAAAAAAACAAACCAAAAACCCAAGCCAGGGGTGCACGGAGTGTTTCCTTTCCCTCCCTCCGGGGGGCCGGCGGGCGCGGGGCTGCGGGGCGGTTGCTGTCCAAGGTGCTTGACGGGCGGCGCCCGGGCCGGCGAGTGGCCGGTCTGCTGCTCCTGGCCCCGCTCCCGGCGCCTCTGGGAGCCTCTGGAGACTTTGGGTTCGCTCAGGTGGCTGAGAGGGACAAGCGTTTGGCGGGCTGGGAGCCGTGTGTGGTGGTGTTGCTTGGACGTGGTCTACTCTGGTCCGCTTTTACAGGTGAAACTAGAAACTCGTGGTGGATATTTGGTGACAATTGCAATACTCTGCTGGACTTTCTGGTGTTTTATACGTATTTCGTTTATAAAAGTCAATCAGGAAGTAGGTTTGTTTTGGTGGTTTTTGTGTAAGGAAATACTAATTTTTTGAACATTGCCCATCTAGATGATTGTTAGCTCAAGAATCATAACAGGAACTATCTAATGCTGCGTTTTAGTTTCACACCATTTGATTGGTTTATGTGGTGAGTTGTTTTTTGTTTCCTTTTAAACAAATGCTAAAAATACTGACTTTAGACAATAATAATGAGATAAAGCACTGGCTTAATACAACAAAAGGCTTGCTAAATAACCTATCTCTGTTTAAGACATCTTTAATATTCCGAGAGGGCTGCTTCATTCACAGAAAAAGAGAGCTTTGCATCCAGTTGACCAGTTATAGCTGATGACAAAATCAGTACAGTTTACACTGAATAACAATCAGCGTAAAACTTGCAATTGTGTATTACTTCCCCCTTCCCCAACTCTCTGCACCACTATCCTCCACCCACAACACCGTAAATTTCTCAGAGTAAAGAGTGAAAATCTTGGAATTTTCTTAGTCCAGTGAGTTATGCCTTTCAAGAAAGTACTATGACAAATAGTACATATCGAGATACTTTTGATGCATGAGTCTAAACCTCACTCCTTTTTCTGAAACGGGAAGAAAATGAACTTTATATTCCATTTTCAACTACATGTCTCCTTGTCTCTGAAGAGTATGTTCAATAAATTGCTTTGTATTAGAAGGTTGGCAGTCAGGAGTTGTATGGGTTATCAGTTCATATTTAGTTATTCCACATGGTGAGTTCTGGTTTTGGTTTTAACATCTAAGTATACTTGCTCCTTTTTTTTTTTTTTTTTTTGAAAGAATATGCTCCTGTAATTAAGGTCTTAGTATTAAACTTCTTACTGAGCTATGTCAGGATTTTTGAAAATTTTGTAGGAAATGCTGAGAATTTTGAACTCTAGAACATTTGGAAAATCAATATTTAGTTTTGATAGTATCGATGAACATGCGTATACTTTTTATATTGTTCCTATATCAGCAGGCTTTTAATGTCGTTTAGAAGTTCTTAATATCAGCGTTACCTCACTATAAATCCATCTTCAACTTACTTCTTGTAAAAAATATCCTTGGAGTCTGGTGACTTTATATATTGTTTTCTTGTCTTGGTAGTCACATACCAGCAGTGGCTAAACAAAAAATATAAGTAAGAGAAATAATTTAAAATACATATTAAACAAGGTGACATGAGTAAATTACTGTAGCTTTATTGAATCACTAAAGTAACAGAGTAACTGAGAATCTGGATCTACATCACTGTTTTCCTGTAAATTTAATTTAGATTTAAAAAGAAATTTATGAAATTTTGCTTTTGCAAAAATTATAAAGTAGTCCTTATATTTACAGAGATTGTTCCTGGAAATATCTATAGTTTCTTGGTTTCCAGAATGTCCTTTTTACATGCAGTGTGAGGCAGGACTGTACTCAAACAATTAACAAAGGACTGTTTTGGCTTGACGTTGGAAGACACAGTTCCTCATAATGACTTGTCAGCTTTCTATCAGGGGAAATACTAACGTACTCTTTCTTAAGACAGCAGGCAATAGCTCTGTGGAATAAAAGAAAATTCTGGCTACTTCTGGTTAAGAACTGGGTCAAATAACTAAGTAGGACACACAAACGTAAATGTTTTTGATTTTTTAAATTTTTTTTTTAGAGATAGGACTTATGTCTTTGCAAAAAGTATCAGAGGCCAAGACTTTGTTGGTAGATGTATTTATTAATGTTTGAACAGAATATCAGGTAGCATTTAATGACATAGGATTCTTTTACCCACTAAATTTCAGAGTTTAAAATGTGACCTTCTTTAGTGCTAGTTGAAGTGTGCAATTCAGGTAAGAGCATTATAGTTCAAATAACATTAAAATAATCTAATTTTCCTTCTAGAATACCAAAGGAGAAAAATAAAAAAATACCAAATTTGTTTACATCAACATTACTAAAAAGCAAACTTCAGCTGGTATCCTTGATGCTCAACGTGTACACATAGATTTTTTTTCTTTTTCTTTCTTTCCCCCCCCCCCCCAGGAATTAAATATCATGTAATAACTTCTGATTTGAGGTTTATGATAATGGTATCAGAAATATGTAAGATGTAAGAAAATAGCTGAATTATAATGCTACTTAGTTGAAAAGTATGCATATCAATAATGGGTTTAATCATCAAACATAGATAATATAATTGATAAGAATGTAGAGCTTGTGGTTTGTTTACTAGATTTATATTCTTTTTTAATCAAAGAACTGTTCAACTTCCTTTATTTGAGTAAGAGGGTGATTTAAAGTTATTTTAAACAATTAAAATCAGATTTGTTCTCATTTATCTGGAAATATCAGAGCTTCTATGAATCATGACTCTTCCAAGAACTTTTTCCTAAACAGCATATGTAGTCTAATTAGGTTTTGATTTAAACTCGCAGCTAAGCTGGCAGAAAAGAGCAGATGAGAAATATGAAACCAAAAGCTCAAGTGATAAAAGAACCCTTCTGTTACAAAAGGTCACATAGACCAGCATCTGCCATAAAGTTAGACATTTCAATTGTACATCTTAATCACACAATATTTATATTCTTTACAGGAGTGATATCTAAGCTAATCAGAAGAAACTCTTACAAATCAAACCTTCAGAAATCTGCACTGATGGTCAGCATCTAATACATATGGGAAACAATAAAAATTAATTACTGAACTGATGCCTTTTCAGAATGTGGTGACTTTTATATATTTATTTTAAAGCTCTTTTAAAAATTAATAATGTGCTACATTAAAAAGTCATGATACTTAAATATCTATTTAAAAGTGGTTTTTTAAGATTCTATTAAACTAATGTTACTCTATAACCTGATATTTGCACATACTATTTGTTCAGTTGATTTAAAAAAAACAAGTAGAAGTTGAATTATTTTTCAAAATGGATTTAAGGTAAATGTGTGGATAAATTTAGTATAACTATTCTTGTGATAGTTCACTGCTATATTAATATAAGGTGCAATACCAACTGTGCACTAATGGATTTAGTATTTTGGCCTAAAACCCTGATTCAGCAATCTGTTTCAGTCTCCTGTTTTGAGCTAGATGAAAGTCACTGCTCTCAGGGAAGGCTATGCATATGCTTAGAGTAATTCAGTTGCTTAAATGCTTTGTTGTATCAGGGTCAGCTCTCTGCACTCCTAAAAGAGCAGATTTCCCAGGGTGTTCTTTTCAGAAGTGAGTTCACTCCACCTAACTTTTCAAAAGTTTGCATCCAGTCGACCATCTAGATATACATCCCTTTATAATGTCCACGAATACTTCATACTTGATACAGAAAAAAAAGGAGATGACTAGCACAGAGTAGCTGAAGTGGATCCCACCCTAGTTCAGCCGTCACCACTTAGCAGTTCATGGTTTTAGCATCACGTGGCGAGGGACTTCATGGCTTTGCCCTCAATTGTACTTTGTTCCCTGGTTTGCTGTGCATCAAGCAGTACATGCCACAAGCACCTTGAAGGGAATGCGACAGTCTTACTCTTTCATTTTATATTCTTCAAGGAAAAGTAATCAAAATGCAAATTATAGTTCTATCACTTATCCTGCTTAAAAATAATTTGGTCTATACTTAGTAATTTATCACTTCAGTCTTTCACTAAGATCCGTAATGTTTTTAGATCTGTGAATTGCCTAAAAAGGAAAAAGTAACTTAGAACCTGAATTCTTAAATATTACTTTTTTATAAGTATCACTCATAAGACTCTAGAACACATAAAAATGAAATAAATAATCTGGGAAAAAAAATTAGTAAATCATCCAATATGGATGTCCACATCAAATATAAAAGTTCAGATTGTTTTTGTAATCAGTGGAGATATATAGGTAATTCTAGAGTCTGAGTTGGTTCATAGTTAAGTGGATGTCTAAAATAGATCAGATGAATTGTGCCCTCAAAGTACCTATTTTTTGTTCATTGTCTGTAAAGAGCACATACTGTCATTTTATGTCAGATACAAACACCTCTGCTGTCAACTTCTAAAGTTGTAGTAGGTGAATCCTAACAAAGTAATTTTGGTATAAAAAGTAAGTTTGGATGAAATTGTGTTCATATGCAAAATTTAACTGGGGGAAGGTTTGTAAGATCCTGCTTACTTGTGCTGTCCCACACCAACCTCGTGAAATCACAAGTCTCACTTCTCTGATAACTATGTTCTGTCACTGAAGAATGTGTGAGCTGTGCAGTCTGGTTCTTAAAGATGAGAATAGGAAAGGGCCTTGTATGACATAACGATATTTTTATCACTTTTTTAATAGAGGGGAGACCAAGAGCTTTTACATACTGCTTTTTTTTTCTGTTGTTACTTCTACTGAAAAACCATAGAATAACAACTGGTAGGTCATCCTTGTTAATAGCAATTTTTGCAGATAAATCTGCTACAGATTATTTCTTTTATTCTCCCTTCTTTCATTACAAGGAAGGTAGGTTTTTTGGGAGGGGATTCTATTTGTGTGACAATTTCTATACATTACACTGAGTTTCATTTTCTTCCCTTAAACCAAATCAGAGGGAACTCCCAAGCCTATCCAATCTCTCTCACTCAAGGCACATATTCTTAGACGTTTATGGCACTTTACTAAAATAACCATACTGTACTTTTCTATCTACTTTTCACTGTACTTTTCTCTTGTCAGAACTGTAGAGCAAACATTGCTAAGTGAGAGTGTGTGATAGTTTGGTTTACTTTACAGCATCAATCAGTTAGATGAATACAAATTTAGTGAGGCATTACTGGACATGTTCTGGCTCTGAGAGAGATTTAATTAACTTGAAGATATGTTAAAAAACCAAAACAAAACAGATGTATTTTTGAATTTGTGATCAGACCCAGTTTTCAAACAGGGCAGATATATGAACGACACAGATTGCTTGTTCAAACCATGCATGTTGAAGAGCTGTATCTAATAAGCTCGCAGTCCATAATGACAAAGAGAACAGGGGATTATGTAAACGGCTTTGAATTGAGATTGATCAACGCTTGGTAATCTCATGTCTTTCACTCAAACTGATGGACATGTCTTGAAAGCTGTGTTTGAAATAGCATTGTCCAAAAGCCTGTATGGGAGAAGCCAGCAGGACCCTTCAAAGAATAAAAAAACCCCAAAAGAATAAAAAAAGTAATTATTTTTGTATTTTAGAATGTGCAAGATATGTAGTTTTCAGGAGACATTTTGCAGGGAGAAAATGTGATATCTGAAATGCTATTTAAGTGCATGTTTAATTCTTGCTGATTTTCTGCATGTTAGATTAGATGTTGCCTTCAGTTTGCCTGAATGCTTAAGTAAATGCAGTCTTGGTCCTGTCAACACACTTCATCTCTGTAAAACATCATAATGAAGTATCTATTATATTTTAAAGACACTAGCAATCCAGAACCAAAGGATATTCTTTATTAAAAGGAAGGGGAAAAAACTGATTGTCTGTGATATTTAGAAAAGCAGGGCTTTTTTTCTTATTTTATTCATTCTTTTAGGAGAACAAGAGTGTTTCCAGAGTTTGTTGATTGATCATTTGCTGATCACTGCTCTGTGTTGGTTAGCTTACTCTCCTTATTTCAGTGAATAAATAATATGTGTATGTATTCTTTAAAAAAATGTTCTTACAAAAATGACATGTAAGTTTCCCATGGGTAATCTTAACATTGCCTTCATGTATTATATTTGTTGAAACTGGGTTTTTGTATAGACGAGCTTTAGGATAATAATAAAATTGTATTTATTCACAGTTGCAGGTAAAAATGCTTCAAAGCATTTCAAAGACTTGCAACTGACTTTTAAAAGATTATCACTTCATGGTGAAATCTGGTATAGCACATCTCACTTTAAAATAAATTATTTTAAAAATATGAGAAAACTGTATCTTTGAGTCTTAATGTATCATACCAAACTGATAAAAATACAATCGCATGTGCTACCTGTAATCTTTTTAATTAAAACCAGCTACAAACAATAAAAAATGTATGCTTTGGTAAAGATGAAAACCTACAGAAAGAAGTAAGTTCAAGAGAATACTTCAAGGGAAGTATTCCTTTAATATCTGTTTAGATTACTGAGCAGGTTTAGATTACTTAAGCAGGTTTCTGGTGGTTTTCCAGCGGGATGTGTCTGTACTGATTCCAGGCACGTTGAAGTCAGGCAAGTAGTGTAATCAGTGGAGAAAGGTCCGTGTTGTCAAGTCTTAATTCACTGACCTTTTCATTATTAAGTAAAGTTTTCTGAATGCATCTATTTTGGAATATTGCAAATTTTATACCCCATAAATACAAAAACATCCTTTCATGTTTTCCCTCTCATACTATGTTCAAACTGATAATACCACGGTACAGCGTTTTAAGATGTGACTGGACAGTTTTGATAATAAGAGGGTATTTATAGAACAGAACAAATACAGGACACCATAGCATGTGCAGTCAAGAACATGGAGGTTCTGCTCCTTCAACTACTCAGCTAAAGCAGGGCCAGAGCTGGGAGTATATGGGGATTAGATTTCACTGGCTTGAGGTTCTACACTGAATAAGAGGAAGCAAAACACAAATGTAGCCAAGGTCCCGTGGGATGGCTTTTAAAATTCTTCATGCATCCAGAGATGAGAGATGTTAATTTCCAGTCCTGTTCAGTCATGAAGTTAAAGTCTTCCTGTAAATATTTCTACACAGACCCTGCCGGGACTTGGACCACTGTTATGAAGAAGTAGGAGTTTCTGAACAAGGTACATGTGAAATATTGGACAAATTATTTTAAAAGCAGAGTTATATATTTTAATTTTTTTCCTTTTATGCTTTCTGATATAACAATCCTTGGGGAAATGACCCCTATTATAAGTTTAGTTAACAAGATAGTGTATCACTGGAGTTCAGGAAATGAGACTTCCTGTTTTATATCCCAATTCAGTTAGAAGTGCATTATAGTTTCTTTTGTCTCTATTTAAGCCTTATAAATGTTAAAGCTGAATATTATAAATATACATTTTTTTAGCAACCTCACTATATTAACAACATTAAATCATTACCGTAATGATAGCTTTTCAAAATTTAGCAGCTGAGATTGATTCTTGGGATGTGACCTGAGTAAATGTAATGCAAACCAAGCTCTGTATGGGAGACGTAAATTTAAAATATTGTTTTATTTTCATTTGTAAATATAGACCAATTTTCTTTAATCAGGAATCTGCAATGACATAAAGCAGCACTAACTCCATTGAAATCAATGGCTTAATTTAAATGTGATACAGTTTTGAGAGCAGGAGGCACATGATATACTATAAAACTCAAATATATGAAATCAAAGGGACAGATTTGACTGAGACTGGTAAGCTTTACAAACCCTGATACAAAAAAACAATATGCAAACTGCTTAAAATGCTCATTTCCTTGCCTTTGACTGACATTACTAATTTGTTATTGTTGTCAGATTAACGTTGGGTGTTTTTTTTTCTTTTTCCTTGTTGTTCTTGGTCTTCATCCCATTCTTGTATTCTACTGATTTTTCAGACACACTACAGAAAAATATTATGAGCTTAACTTGTTCAACTATCCAGGGATGGAAAAACCTTGAAGACAACAAAGCAGACTTAATTTGCCTTTTCCAACTAGCAGTGTAGGACGTCCACCATGGGTCAAAAGGACAGATACTGATCAGTAGTAGTGCTAGTTTAAATCCAGAGAAGTTGCTTTGAAGTTGCTGTAAAGACACTCTGTATTTACGCTGGTATAAATATAGTTAGGAATTAAGCATAAGTTGAAGAATTGATCAGATAATGAACGTTCTGCTATGTAGTGCTTTTCAACACTCACAAAAAAGGTAGTAATTTTAACAATGACTCATCTTAAATAAAAATTACAGGGTTTATACACACATATATATGCATATATGTGTTATATATATACATATATAGGTATATTTCGTAGAAGA
Source organism: Apus apus (assembly GCF_020740795.1). Taxonomy (NCBI): domain Eukaryota; kingdom Metazoa; phylum Chordata; class Aves; order Apodiformes; family Apodidae; genus Apus; species Apus apus. The sequence continues at coordinate 57,986,212 of NC_067282.1, read as the reverse complement.
GGTGCAACAAGGAACTTACACAAGCATCAGTTCCTGATATCGTATGCACACTAACCCTATTTTACATTGGGCTTCACAACTCCTTTGTAGAGACCCTCTGTGTGTTTGAACTGAAATTTGGATTGCTGGTTGGAACAAAACCTCCTAAAACTCCATGTATCTCTGCTACCTGATAGCAACAGATTTTGGAAGAAGTTACCTAAAATGTTCTATTTGCTTAATTGGGATATTTTAGAATATTTAACTTCTGCTTTTTTATTTGCAATATATATAATGAGTTTTTTTGTTTATGTGGATTTTATTTCAGGATCTTTTGATTGCTGTGATTATTTGGGAGATCAAAATTTTCTCACTCTTGTATCATTTGATTTTTATATTTTTTCTTGGATATTTTAAAGGACAGAATTATGTCAGCTTGTGCAACATAAGCATGAATTTCAGTGACTTTCCAATTATTTATTCAAAACTGTGTTGCAGTTTCTGGTCTACTTGTGGCTGTTTCTTTTTGAACACTGGACAAACATTCCTCCTTATATTTTGGCATGACTGTAAATATTTATAGCAAATTTTTTTTTTCATATTATTAATACAGGCCTGGTTTGAAGAGGGCTGATGTTTGAGGTGGAACAGATCTTTCCTTTTTTTAATAACTGTTTACAACTGCAAGAGGAGGAGATTATATGTTTTGCAGCTTGCAGGAAATACATCTCAGAATTTTACCAAAATTATTAGTGGCAGGGAAGATCTGGAGGCTCACAGGGGGGATAAGAGATATGTGAATATCCGTAGGCTCTTTTTGGGTGACTAAATTTGTGGCTCTGTGTACAGGATGGAAAATGAAACTTAAAGTATATCTAAATAAAGAGATGTTTAAAATAGAATCATATAGTGTTTTCAGTTGAAAGGGGCCTTAAAGACCACCTAGTTCCAACCCTCTGCCTTGGGCTGGGGCACCTCCCACTAGACCAGGTTCCTCAGAGCCCCATCCAACCTGACCTTGAACACTTTCAGGGAGGGAGCAGCCACAACTTCCCTGGGCAACCTGTGCTACTGTCTCACCACAGTAATAGAATAATTTGGTTATATGTTTGAAGGAGAAGAAAAAGACTTGAAATTGGTTTGTTTTCGGTTTGTGGGATTGTTTTTTGTTTGTGGGGTATTTTTTTGTTTGTGGGTTTGTTTGGTTTTGTTTGTTTGTGGGGGCTTTTTTGTTTGGTTGGTTTGGTTTTGTTTTGTTTTCCTGCAAATAATAGTGCTATTGAAGGGGTCAAATATCACAGTAATTCAGCAATGCAGAGGCCCCATAGCATGCAGTGTGTGATGAGATGCATGTGTTATATTCCTCAAAGGGCTGATCCTGCTTCAAATTCTCTTCATTTTCTGTCTTAGTAGGGTTAAAAGGCAACTGTTTGTTTCTTTCAGTCTGTACACACTTAGGCAGGCAGCTCACAAATCTCAAGTGCTTGAACTTAGTGCAGGCAGCTGCCCCGAGGCTGGGTCTACGTTAGCATTTTAGCTCAGGTCAGGAGTGTGCTTTTGAAACAAATCTCCCACTCACTCCTACTCCACATCTCACTTCATCATCATTCATGTCATGGAGCAATCTGGGAGCACAAACTGGATTGCTTTCTCCTGAAGGTAAGGGCAGAGGAATGCCTCAGAAGCACATGTAATGAGCTTCAGGCACTAAGCAACATGCAATCTACAGGGTTAGCTCGAAGTAAAATCTCTGAAACATAATGTAGATGCCAGGGTCTCAGCACTATTTCAGTCTACAGAGTGTTTCTACAGAGCTGCACTCCTTGTTAATATTCACATAGACATAGTTAGAGAGACTGAAATTCAATCCTCACTTGGAGATAATTCCCAAAGTATCTCAGCAATTTCTTCAGGACTGCAGCTAAAGACTGCAGTCTTGAAGAAAGTCAAGACTGAGCCGAGGCTCTGAAATGATTCATGGCTCTTGGCATGTATAATCATGGCACTAGTGAGCATTTATTATTTTATTATTTTATTTTATTTATATTTTATTTTTAATAGTTTTTTTCCCTCCATCTTCTGCTGGCATTCCTATGGAGGTGAAGCACAGCATTTGCTCTATGCCATTCTTGCAGCTGCCAAGACTGTATGCAGCAGAACCACTGCAGCTCTGCTACATTTTGGGCTCTCTGGGCTGCTGCTGTCCTTACTGTGGAATTTACAGCACCTTCCCAGCACACAGACATGAGGCTGAGCAGACCTTTCACTGCCTCTTTATGGCAACTCTTGAGTTTTTAGTTTCAGAACAGCGCAAAAATATCAAAGCAGTCATTACAAGGAAAAATTTGTGTAGGGAGGGTGGGAAATCAGCAGGAATGGAGCAAGTTTGACCTTCCTTCATAAAATACTGCCCTCTCTGATCTTCTAATTTGTTTTCTTCTTTCCTATTAGAAGAAAAAAGGATTATAGGACAGTGTTCAGACTGGATTTTAGGTAACTGCCAAACTGACAACCAGATATGCAGGAAAGCCTAAATAACTTTTTCTTTCTTAATTATTTCATAGTCTATATTATTGTGAAGACCTCAATTTATTTAGGTATTTCAACGTTGAGGGCAAAACTGTTACTATGCTATGGACTGATATTTTTCTTCACAGAGTAAAGCTTTTTTTTTGAAAGATTAAAAAAGTGCGGTGTAGTTCTTTAGAAAATATAACACTAGAAGAATACTGCCTTGCTGACAGAATAGTTGATGTTAGTATGGGCAACTAATATCTTTCCCATTTTTATTATTTGGGTTTTTTCATTGCAATGCTCCTAGTTATTTTAGGTGGTCTTTGCTTTTGAACCCTGAAAATTCATGGCATGTATTGAGTTGTTTGTAAGTGAGTTTACGGCACTTCTGGGAGGAAAATTACTTCTTATAGAAGTTGTGATCAACCCTGTTTCTGAAGTTCTGTGTTGCTGGATGTTTTTAGCCTTTGATAACCACTAGGAAACTTTCTTATTTTTCCCCAACTTGCAACTCCAGTGAGCCTAAAATAAGGCAAGAGAAGTTATTCACTGGGCCTAGCAAAAATGGATAAATAAATAATTTGCTGAAATAGTACCAGTGTATTTGACTGATTGAAACATCAGGGGGAGACCCACAGGTGATCAACTCTTACTTCACCACCAGATATGACCAAGCTGTCCAGGGAGACTGACTAGCAGAGTTGCAGAGGGCATTGTCCTGTCAGCAGGAAAAGCCATCAGCGTGGCAGGTAGCCAAAATTGCAGAAGTTTAATTTAGGTCATCATAAGAGTAGAGAGACAGCATATTTATATAAGGCTTAAATTGGATGTATCTCAGATTTTATTATGTTGCTTTATCCTAAAGCCTGAGTGAGCCATCACTGAAGAAACAGAAAACTGAAGAAAGTGTATTTTCAGTTAGCAGAATATAGAAACTGACATACTGCACTGCTCAGTGATCTGCTTGGTGTCGTGTCCTATCTCTGAGCATAAGCTTGGGAGGTAAAATGAATGCTACACCACACAGTTAGAAAATCACTAGTTTGCAAAGTTTCTTTTTAATTCATACTAGGCAGTAGTTAGTTTATAGTGCTTATAAGTCAAAATACTTTTCCATATACTTTTTTATTAGTATAATGTCATACACAAAGGGGTACATTGTTGTTAGAAATACTTTTAATTTTCAAAGAAACTTGAAGTGGTATTCAAAATCCTAATTTTCTGTATATGTGCGGCAGAACCATCAAAATGTCATTAAAAAATTGTGTTTATTATGTTTCATGCAGTAGTTCTGTTGGTTCTTTGTAATCATTAAGGTAGGGTTTCTGATTCTATATTTATCACTGAATTTTTGTATAGTTCCTATAGTTTTTTTGTGGGTTTTTTTTTTTTTTTTTAATATCTAGTGACAAGCTCTTGAATTACAGTGGACACTAGGGCAAAAGGAGAGGTCTATATTTATGTAAATTATATTAAAGTATATTACAGCCAAACTAGAAACAAAAATAATAAAAAATATAATTCTGAATGTATTTAGATGCTAATTGAGGGATTTGCTGCTTATACACCCCTTGCATATAAAGACATTAGGCCATATTAATGGCTACTGACTGATAAAGTCATTTAAGTGTAGTCCTGCATGACAGAAGGATTTTGTTTCTGTATTGTACACATAAATTAGAAGAACACCTGTACATTGACCATGATATAAGAGTTTCTCTGCAGCTGCAACACATTACAATGTAGGTTTTTACCTGTGATTCCTGGCAAAAGGACTCATGCATTAATTTGTTGCTAGTAGCAGTTTCTCATAGTTTCACATGTTGGGGTTTACCTACTTGAACATTCTAAAAGACATGGGTACACAGCTTGCTGTGCTATGTTGCAGTCAGGGTTGTGGTAATCACATTTCCAATTCCTGCCCACCAATGGCAAAGACGACAATTTAAATATTTTTTTTTTTAGGATATAGCTATTCTTTTCCCTTTGTTGTTCACTCCCACCTAGCCATTTCTCTTTTCCCCCTCTGCAAACTGTCTACCAAAACTAACCTCTGCTGATATGGTTGACTGTGGATATAGTAATATGCTGTACTAAGAAGGACAATCTTCTCAAAATGGAAATGAAATATGGGTATCCACGACAGCAGACTTGCAACTAAAAAGTGTAATTTATAGTGCATAGAAGTTGCGATAAGAGTAAGGTGTGTGCTTGTGAAGCAGAAAAGGGTAACAGTAGAGGTAGCTTGACTTTTTGTTTATTGTTTGTGTTGGTTTGATTCTGGCTTGCTGTAAAGAACAGAGCACTTTACTGTGAAGGACTTTTATGTATAAATCCACACAAAATTGAAGGTGTTCATGAAAATGGTATTACTTTTGGTGGCATCAACTATGGAGTTCCATCTGCTTGGTTTACATGAAAAATAATAAATATTTTTCTGTTTTAAATTAGCAATTTTCTGTTTTGTTGAATTCTTAGTTTATCTTATGGAGACAGATAAGTCATTACGTAATTTACTGTATTTGTGATTTACCTTTACTTACTCATGTCTTTGTAGCCTCTTTATTTATGAGGCTTCTCCCCTAAAAGGATAAATAAATCTTAGCCTTCATAATCTCTATACCAGATTACTTCATAATCTTTTTCCTTATCATAGTGGTTGGTCCAAGAAGTGTATTTCACTGATCTGAGATGTTTTTTTCTCCCCTTCAGTGGTCATACTGAGTTTTTCATTCTAGACAAAGTATTTAATATGGTTCTTTCTAGTATGCATCTATTAGGCTTGGCAGTGCTGGATTCCATCTGCTATTGTTTCTCCTTTCACTGAGCTCTTTTAAGCAACCCAAAAGCTCCTTGGCCTGATTTGGCCTTGATTAATCTACAACTTGTTGTGTCACTTGTAAACATTATTATCTTATTTTTAGTCCCATTTCCAGATGATTAATAAATAGATAAAACACTCTTATCCCTAGTAAAGAATTGAAGGGACACCCTGCTGTTAACCTTTAGCCACATGGAGCAGTGACCATTAATAACTGTATTCTGCTTTCGCATTTTCCTTTTTGTAGTTGATTTCTAATCAATGACAATGCTTTATTTCTCACCCTGTCAGTACTTAGTTTTTCTAATAGCTTTTTGTGGGAAGTGTTCTCAAATGCTCTCTGAAAGTTTAGAAAACTTGTATCAGCCAGTTCTCTCTTATCTGCTATTTATTAACATGTCAAAGGAGTTCTAATAGGTTAAGGAGATGTACAAGGCATTAAGGCTTCTAACTTTAATCCAGATGTTTAAAACTTTCATTTTTAAGTGCTACTTCAGCTAGTGTATTTATTCAGTAATATATGTGTGGAGCTGTTGGAACTCTTCCTCGGTTTCTCTCAGTTGTATGGAGATGACTGCTCTCCTGTGTGATTCAGCATACAGACTGATTTAAATGTGAGACTGCATAAGTGGGGATCTTTGGGACCCTTGAATAAAGAATATCCCATTCTTGAGATACACTGTTCTTTTATTTATTGATTTGTTCTAGATATCTTTTGATATCTGAGTTGTCAAAAGCTCCTTATCTGTAATTGAAAAGGCTGGTATCCCCTCAGTGCCTTCTGAGACAAAAAAGTGATGCAAAAATAGTTTGCTTTCTCTTCTATGTTCTTATATTGTTTGTTTTCTCCTTTAACTTCTTGAGAGGTTAATCTCTCTTGCAAGAGCTGTATTTTTTACACCTACTTACTCCATATTTAGCCACCCCAGTTCCCTATTAAGATGTGCCTGTCACTATTTATGCATCTTGAAGACCATAAATGTCCTGTGCTTGGTACACTGGGAAGTCCACAACTGGCTTTTACATGTTACACTCCCAAAAGTAGCCAGGGTATTACTTGTTCAATGATCTGATTGGGTTGAAATCTTATTTATTAGTTTCATGTATTTATTTATTTATTTCTTCTCTGTACCACTTGGAAGGCAGAGTAACATCTTTTTCTGAAAGAAAGGGTGTGAAAATGGAGCAATGTGTGGTGGGTCATGCAATAGGGTCATAGCTGGAAAGAGAACAACAGGGTAAACTTACATTCTGATGAGAAATCCAGGACCAGACAGATGCCTGGAGATTTTTAATGAGATACTCTTTCCAAGTAGCCTTTTTTCTAAGTCTTTTCCTGCCTGGATGAGTTGCAGCACCTATCTACACAGTTACCTCATTTTCTGAGATGCTGCTTTTTAAAAGCACTGTAATATGCATTATTTCTGAACCTATTCATTCAAAGAAAAAAAAACATTTTAAAAAAAACGCTTCCCCTGGAAAAAAAAAAAAATCACAGACTGGGAGATGCCTTTCCCCATAACTTATGTAATTACTAAATAACTGGAGAACTTAGTCAAGATGTCAGGAATTTGCTGGTGTACATTCAGTGTCCTCCACAGGTTGAAGCTATTCAAAGGCAGTTGAATATAATGAAACAGTAGTGGTAGCATCAACTGGTAGCCAATGGGTTTTGGATGAGAATTGTTTAATCTTCAAATGTGGGTTTTTATTTTTTGTTTTATTTTTTTATTTTTTGTTTTCTTTCCATATTTGTAAAGTTGGAGTTAGATTTTGCTGGAAACTATTTTTCATATGACTACTACTAGTAATAATTCTCAAATTATTTTTGTATAAAATCTCCAATCACATCTATAGAATTATTTTTTGATCACATATGTCTCAGATGGCTCTTTTGCTCAAACAAAGCTCTTTTGCTGCTGCTGCAAAAGACCTTTCATTGTCTGAGCAAAGAAAGGTGCTTTTATGCTACAAGAAATGTGAAGTAACTACTCAAACTCTTCAGCTACCCTATTAAATTACTTTAGGCTTCAGAGAGAGCAATAGTGGAACAGCTAGCCTGTTGAAGGAATTCTCATCTGAGCATAACTACCTCAAGATATGCACTCCAGGGAATGTTTTAAACCATTAAATGTTACAAGTTTAGAAACTTTACCAAAGTTATATATATATGCAGCAAAAGACCCAGAGTAACTTTTGTCTCAGTAATAGCTTCTTTTGGGTCTTTCAGCACACAAGGGCCCAGAACAAGCATCAAAACATGCTCAGTGGTTAGAGGGTACATTTTATTTCCCTCTAGGGATGTTTTACAGTGATTAAAATAGTATCCCTTCTCAATTCTACTCTCAGAAGCATCCAAGTAGGAAGTACTTAGGAGGATATGCTCAGGAAGCAGTGTCCAATGGAAATAAAGAGAAATGACCTGGTTTCATAGGAGCTAGGCACTCTTATCCTGAGTTAGGATACAAATTAGGAACTAATTTTTATCACGTGAAAAAAGTTAACACAGGAAGAAGTGCTTTTTAATGCACAGAAGAGAGATCAGTGTACTTGGGAGGAAACATTATCATCCTTTTGGAATACAGATTACTAAAATGAAGCAGACTACGAAAGATTTATTTAGAATTTTTGATGTTACTTACCAATAATTTTGGATACTTCTATAAGATCTTCTATAAGAACTTACTTATAAAGAGTAAAGTAGTCTATAGTAATATTAAAGGGTGTTGTTGTTTTCTTTGTTGTGGAGCTTGTTCTTTTGTTTCTTTGTTTGTTTTTTATGTACAGCACAAATAGATGATGAAGACAGCCCACAGAAAAATCATTGTCTTTACTAGTGGCTAATTCACAGATGTTGCTGCTACACTGAACTTAAAATTCACAGCTGGGTGCAATGCTTGCCTCTTTTTACATGAAAAAGAACACACTGTGTGTAGACTGGTGGGAGATGAGGTCTCTAGATAGAAGAGAAATCCAGACAGTTTGGTGTGCAGCTCCCTTTAACATCAAGCTAAGCTGCTTGGCTGACTTAGTAGTAGGAACTTTGTGCTTGTAAACAACTCACTTTAAGTTGACTTCATATCAGGTTTTGCATTCTGTTTGGATGTGATCAGTTGTACATGCAGGAGCTAGGGGCTTTGTTGTAAAGTATTTCTGCTTTCTGTTTAGCTAGCAAAAGTTGACTGATGGGTATTATAGTAAAAAGTTAATTTCATTTGATTTGCCTTCCTGGTTAAGGGATAGATGAAAAAATCATTTTTGCACTCACTGTGTAAAATAGTGACAATAAAAACCCTTTGGCAAAATGATTCTTTACATACTACTTTTCACAGACCTACTGAATCTCAAAAGTTTTATCATATGGTTTGCCTTCTCAGGAACAAGTTTTATATTGTTTCCTTCACTTCTATAATGAGAAAAATATCCACTTAACATCTACCTTGTTATGTCATGTTAATGACAATTGTCTTCACAGAATCACAGAATCATCAGAGCTGGAAGGGACCACTAGAGATCATTTAATGCATCCCCCCATCCCCTGGCTAAATCTTGATGGCATAGAGCACATTACACAGGACTGCATCAAGATGGGTTTTGGATATCTTCAGAGAAGGGGACTCCACAATCTCTCTTGAGTAGCCTGTTCCTGTGCTTTGTCACCCCCACAGTAAGCACATTTTTCCTCTTACCCAGATGTCTTCCAAAAGCCTATCACAGGCAAGGTGAGCCCAAAAGTTTTGAGGTAATATTTCAATCAATAGAAGTCATCCTTCTAAAATGTACCCACAAAGACTGTCTCTTTTTTCCCTGTTCTACTTCTAATAGTCAAGACCATGAGAAGAATAGTTGCTTGCCAGGACTACTGTCATCTTACAGAAGCTTGCTCTTCAATGACTGAAAGAGAATACATCACACATAGAGACAGCAAGGGTACTTTCCATACTGCTGTCTTTTGAGACAGATGCAGCTCTTACTGTTTCCTTGTAGGTGACTGCAGCATTACAGGTAAGATCCTCCGGAGCAAGCTACAGGATATGGGCATTTATCAATCCATGCATCATTCCTCAGGAAAGCAATCCACTGGCTTAAAATAATCCCTTGTGGTTTCCCACCATAAACCCCAATATTTTTTGCTTTGTCCAGCCCAGCTGTAAGATGTTTCAATGTACAAGATGTTCCCGTGTGCTGGCAGTCACTAGCAGCCAAAGCAGTTCCTTGAGATCATATGCAACAAGAACAGAATAGCAGCAGCTCATAGTTCTGCTGGGGGCTGGTGCTAAAATCAAGCTCCAAAAGACAGTATTTTGAGAATGAATGTTGAAGAAAAGGGTTAATTCACATTTTTGAGCAGAATAACTGTTTTCTGTACATACCACCTACATTTCTAAGTTGGGTTTCTGGTAAATCAACACAAACAGCATTGAAAGAATAAGATAAGCTCACTGTGTCCAGAAGCAAAGTTGGTTTGGTCTCCCTAGGGAATGGTGGTTTGGGAAAAATATCTGCCTGATGTTAATACAGGGTTTTTTGGGTTTTTGGGCAGGGAATTTTTTTTTTTTTTGTGGTTTTATGTGGGAGTTTTTTTTGTTGTGTTTTTTTTTGTTTTGTTTGTTGGGGTTTTTTTGTCTGTTGTTGTTATTGTTTGGTTGGTTGGTTTGTTTTTTGTTGTTGTTGTTGTTTTTACAAATGGAAGCTTATATGTTTTCATGCATCTTTCAACTTCTAATATCCATAAGCTGTACTGCACCTGAGGACATTAAAAGTGTGTCTGTATTGAGCAACTGCATAAACATTCAGAATTCAATGCACATTAAAATTGCAATGTCATGAAATGTCTTCTGTCTTCTTGATTCAGGGGATCTCAGATCTAGGGGATTAAGTGTGTTCATTTCAGCCTTTATGAAGTTTAGTGAGTGTCTATTATTTTTTTAGCTTTACATTAACCAATAGAGAATTATTTCCCAGACCAGTCTTCTCTAAAAAGAAAAATAGTTTGCTTAGAGAGAAAGATTATCTTTATTTTCGAGGCACCAATTGCATGCTGACCGGAAAAGTAAAGAGCACCTTCTCAAAGATTAGATTTTCTGTATTATAGTGAAGAGATTTACCTGGATACGAGTGATGTTCTCTGTCTGTAGTTTGTGTTTTAGGCTACTACTACATGCTTTACGATGGTCATTGGCTGTTATTCATTTAGGAAAAACATAAAAAGACCTATGTTTTCTTAATGTAAAAGAGTAGTAAGGCAGTGTCCTTTTGAAAGGTCTGATTGCTGTAAAACATAAGAATACAAGTGTTGTCAATTAAATCACTTTTGAATTCCACTTATGAATGGGATTTACAAGAAAATAATGTGTTCCTTCAGTACCTAGCACTTCAGCCTGAGAGATGCTGATCACTCATGGAGCAAATAGATTTGCTAACATGAAAGTGGGTCGAAGAACTGGCCTTTAGTAAGAGATTTGCAAATGACCTGTTTTTTGATACTGAATTTTGTTCTGAAGTGGGATTTTTCCAAGCTGACCTTCACAATTGTATTCCAGCTATGTATTGATCCAGGAGCTGAAGATGGCCTAGTAAAAAAAAAAAAAAAAGAAAAAAAAAGAAAAAAGAAGAATGTGCATGAATTATATTTTTATTTTTGTCTCACTGTTGGAGAGCTAGATCATGACCTCTGCGTAAAGTCTGAATAAACAGGCTCTGAGTGAAGTTTTTGTAGGACTTGAAGTGATTGAAAAAAATAAAAAAAATAAAAAATCCCCTTATGGGTTGCAGAACGCTTGGGATGTAATTAGTTTTAGCAACTTCTACTGTCCAAAAGTTAAATTGTCTAGTTAAGCAGGTTAACTTTGCTCCCACATAGTTAATAGGGAGAAAACAGCTTATTCTTTTCTCTAAGTAGGCATTTAAAATAGATGTATGGAATTAACCACTGGAGTTACTGCACTCTCTCCATTTATTAGAGAGAGATTCATCAGCTCTAACTTTAGTGCCTGAAAATTAGATTTCAAAGTCTTAGCTAAACTGAGTATATATGAAATGGGGAAAATAGCATTTCCAAAGAGTCATCCATCATCTATCTTCCTCTAGCATAGGCGTTTGTGACATGGCAAGTAAATCTATGAAGGGAGCTTTGTGTGACAGACATCTAAAAAACATGTCAGGTTAGACTAGATGTTAAAATTAAATGAGATTAATCTCTCTCTGGTTACTCGGACAGCAAGTTAGCCACAGTAGCTGCAGATCAGATGATTCTGCTCTTGGAGGAAAGTAGGGCTATGAATCCATCATGTTGTAGATGTGCTGATTTCCCAGTGCCTTTTATCCTGATTTTGTGTGTTACAAGCAAAGCTATATGGTACTTCAAAATATGTAAATATGTTTGTGAAGTGCCTCTGCAGGATGTCGCTGTATCAGAGCCTTCTGCACAGTGGAGGCTCTTGAGTGCTGTGCCTTTGGAGGCTTTCCACAGACATTCTGCAGGCTTAGGCATCTGAAGGAGGTGGGGTTATTGTTTGCAACCAAACTTTATGAAAAGAAAGTACTACATTTCCTAAGTGTCATGGGATATAGCTTCAAATTATTTTCCATGTGAAAGGAAGGATTAGGGCATCTAATGAACTGGATCACTCAAGATGTTCTTATTAGCAAATGATGTTGTTCTGCATAATATTCTTTGCGCTTCTCTACCACCCAGTGATTTCCTTGTAGCCCGCACTTAAAAACTAGCTTATCTGTAGCAGCACTCTGGATTTCAGTATTACTTTTTTGGGGGGAAATCCTACTACAAATGAGTCACTGCTGCCTAGTTTGACTGCAAACCTATTTCTCTAGGCTTTTGTTTCATGAGTAAATTGCTGCAGTCTCAAGTAGAATGCAGATGTGCATGGTGTCAGCTGCTATACCCTAACTGTCTCTATGGATGTGCTTCTATTCTGACAGTTGTGAGAGCAGCTCAACACTAATTATTCTCCCCAAGTTGTTGGTATTGTTAAGCAAACATATGGGGATACTGGAAGCTATATTAAGAGGTGACTTTTTCCCCTCTTCTCCACTTCCACAATCCATCTTTCATCCAGGGTTACCCATAGAAAAGTGTGGGGAACAGAAAGACAGAACAAACATTTCTGTAACAGTCAATTGTGGAAGAAGAGTGGTTTAAAATTTGAAATGTAACACTGGAATGGGGAACCCCAAATAGAAGGTAGACCTTTAACAGTGAACTTAAGATCTTCTATCTACCTACCCTTTCTTACCAAGGCAACTGTAATAAGTTGGTTATCTGCAACAGTAATCTGGTGATCATAAAAGCGTATTTTATCAGCTGTTTTCTAAAGCTTCAGTTCTGGACTTGATATTTTTATTTTCAGTCTCCATACTCCTTCCATGAACATACCATCATCCCTCTGGGGACTATTATAGTTGAAGCCCAAAGTGAGGAAGGAACAGAGACTAGGAGTTTAGCTACCCCTCTGAATTAAAAATAAGTATGCTTCTGAAAAGCATACAGTGAGCCAAAATTTGTAAAGGTTGTGAAAATTTGCTAAAATTCCATGACTTTTATTTACCTGTTGTTTTTGGTTTTATTTACTTTGGAACAGTCTCCGGGTGGTTTCTGTGTTTCTTTAACAATATTTTTTGTCCTTTTCTGAATGGTCCATGCCGTACCTGTTTATGGCTTACCATTTGGGCCATCTGACTTTTGCCTGAGTGATAGTCTTTCCCTTACTGAGACTTACATAGTATTTTGTCCTATCAAATGGATGTTAAATTTCAGCATATGGTAAGGGAAAATATAAGGCATAATTGGGCATAATTTTGGCATAAAGGGGAATTAGAGACCACTGAAAAGGTGGTCACTGTTGCTACATACTCTAGGTGAAAAAGAGTAAGGAGTGAAAAGAATTTACATACTGGAAGAGGAAAGAAAAGGAGTAACAATTTTTAATTAATTAATTAATTGATTGATTCATACACTGAGATGTACCATGTAGTGTAGGTGGTGGTGGTATTGCGGTGCTTGGGAAACACCTGATGGACTTAAGGAGATGTTTATGTCCATGTTGACACATTTGTATACATTTATACCAGTGGCTTTGCTATTAAACTTCTGGGTACATCTTTGATATAGGCAGGTGTGGTAGAGAAGGACATGGGAGAAATAAAAGTAAGTCTTTATGTGTTGCCAGGCTGGAGGAAATTGAAGGCAGCCTTCACATCTCCCAGCCACAATTTGAAAATCAGGTATGAGTTTTATACTATCTATAGTAATTTTATCCAGATCAAGCAATTTTCACAATCAACTAGGTAAGCCTCTGTCTTCAAAGAGATAATGAAACACTTGAACCAACACAATGTTGTGGTTATACGGCTTTTAGAAATGGAAAAGGCAACATAAATATGAATATCTGAAAAAAATAGTAGATTGCATTATGAAACTTTCAGAGCAACACTATACTGTTGATTAAAATAACTAGTAACGGCAGCATTGAGTATTGTAGCATTATACAGAACACAAAGAATGGACTTCCCATTTGAAAGAAAAGCTGGAATGAGTTTCGAATAGAAAAATCATGTTCTCTCAGAAGTGAAGAAAAGCTTAAATGTTATATGCTTAAATCTCAAAGTTTACGCATTGTCATTTAAATTTCTGCACTGAGTTTTGAGCAGAAACAGGATCTCTGCTCTTGAGTTCTGAGGAGAAAGAGCATTAGCCACAGGGTATTTTTTTTTTTATTCTGGGAAAACATTGCAGAATGCAGAGTGTTCAGAAGTACTATGTTCCAAGTAAGTTTTCTTTGTACGAATGAAATAAAGAAGTTACAGAGAACTCCACAGTCTGGCTTTGAAGATAAGCTTTAATCTGAACCAGCCATAAACAAATGTTGCTACTTGACGTCTGTGAACACAGCATATGAAATTATTAACTTGTGTTACAAGAGCATTTATGGATTCTTCTTCAGTACCTCTGAAACCTAACAGTACATGTTCCAGTAGTTTAACACTGATCATTTGTAACAAAAGCAGTTTAATATCTTGGTCAAAAAAATATTAAAAGCCCCTTAAGAACTCTCAAATAAAAGCAAGCACCTGAACTCAAGTTATCATATCTCCAGTTTACTGTGTTCTTAAAAGCAGACAGCCAGCTACTGTTAACTAAACATGATAGGGAAATAGGGCAGAAATTGCTATGATATGCCTCCATTTTTAAATTAATGTGGTCCCTTTGCTATCAACAGTGGTACATCACTAGAGAGGTGGATGAACATAGGGCAGATTTAAGGCCTTTAGGTTTCCATTGTACTTCTGAAATGTTACGTTCTGATTTTTAGCTTTTTAGCTTTGATTTCTCTTGTGCCAGCAACAGAAGATGTATGTATTTTGTGAATGGAACAGATTGGAAGAGAACATGCCAGCCCACTATATCAGTCACAATAAAAAAAAATCAATACACTCTAGAAAGTCTATACTTTATTTTGACTGTCTGTAAATCCAGATAATATATGATGGCAGTATAAAACGCCAAAAGGAATGTCAGATTTTCTAATACAATTTCAGGCAAACAAAACCTGATCCCAAAGTTATTTGGAGCTGTAGTAGAAATAATGACATAGAATCACAGAGGTACAACATGGCAACGAGCTTAAAGAGATACCTTATCTATAGATAGAACCTTTTTATGTGTTAGTCACTGCCTTAAAAAATACTTCACTCTGATGTGATGGTCTAGGAAGTATGTGTGTGAACAAGTAGATATATTGTGCTGAATCACTGAATATCCCAAGTATACATATGTGGGAGTCACTGTCTGCTATAGCAATGGTATCTGGTGTCTAAGAAGGACACTGGAGAGTCTTTAAAATCAGGATTGATTCCATTGACATAAAAGCGTATCTGGATAGCAGCATCCTACATGAAGCAATTATTTTTTTACTTTTCCTATAGATAGGCATTATAGTCTGGAGCACAGAAAACAGAGTTAGATAATAATGCATGGACTTAGAAACAAAAGCTCTCTTTTTCTCTATTCCTCAAGAAAAAAACAAAAACAAATGTGAGAGAAGGTGTGAAGAAGAGTAAGTTAGAGAAGAAAAATTCAGAGTTCTTTTCAAAGGAGCAAGGAAAGCATATATGAGAGGGTAATGATTGTATAGCAGAGAGGTAAGGTTAAAATAAGAACTCTGCTGGGATGTGCAGAAAGGGAGAAAGACTCTGAAATTCAGAAGAAAAGCCTTATCTAGATATAAGGACATCCTAAACTGCTCATATGTCTATGAATTATATTAAAGCTAAGGTAGGAAAACAGTGAGGTTTAGATGTTAAAATTTATCTAATCCTGTAGACTGTATTAGTCTAAATTGAGAACTTATTACTTTGTGTCTCTTTCTTTATTGCCTGTTCTTAAAGGAGATGGTAAACTCAGAGGTTTGAACTCTGGGAAGGGACAAACTAAAGCTACCATGGAAGTGGCAGTGGATGGTACTGGTCAGGGAAACTGCATGGCCACATTGCTGGGAAAGAATATCCTTTTTTTCAGGAAATCTTCCAGGGAAACCACATTAACCAAGAGAAGCTTAAGAAGAGTTGGACCTATACTAGAGTAAAATGTATCGACCTGATAAATGTTCAGTTGGAGAGATCTACAAGTGCTGTGATACGTGTTTAATTTTATGCACAGTGAATACTTCCTCGAAAGACAAATCAAGGCAGTACATATGTCTTTGTGAGGCAGAATCCTGAATTTGAAGTATCACTGAGTTAGAACCTTGAAAGAATCTCTGCCCATCAGATGTCAGTAAAATAGTCATATCTATCAACATCTTTTTGATTTACTGCTTCAAAGACATTCACTATTCTAGACAAAGGCTAATGATGGTCATGGGATGCCCTGTTGGTAGAAATGATGTTAATCTCCAATCCCCAATACCATTTGTCAGATAAATCTTATAAAAATTGCTCATCAAAATGGTGCAGACTATGACAGTCACTTCCATATGAGAGTGCTGTCAGTTAATGTGCATGTCTGGGCATATATACATGTCCTTAATAATTTTAGATTCTTGAGAAAATGTTTGAAAAAGTGCTTGAGAAAATAGCTTGAGTAGAGATGTAGCTTTAGAGAGCAGTGAAGGACAGGTTAGTATGTTTAGTAGTTTAGATTATTGCTGAAGGGTGGAAATTTAGTTCATATAAGCCAATGAGGCTTTTGTCAATGTGGCATTATAACTAGCTATACACAGGTGGCCTGCTATTGTGACTGCACTCAAAATAGCATTGGCTTTTTTAAAGCCGTAATGATAATTGAAAATTTGGCACTCAAATGCTTCAGCCCATTCAACTTTCAGCTGGCTTGGTGGAGTTAGTTAAAAGAAGCACAATACAGTGATCCCCTGGCACTTGAATGGGCACAGCTTTTATGGTGGAGGGTAGGTTTTAAAAGGGAAAGCTACACATAGCATAAGGATAGAATATCATTTTGAATATCTCTTTTCTCACCGTGTATGTCAAATGCAGCTGAGTTTAGCTGGAGTGCCTGTGCAAGCAGAATATCACTAGGAACATTTCTTAGCAAGTGTCTGTGGTACTGAGGTAATACAACACAGGCTGTTGACTCTAAGAATCTGTCTTTCTTCTTAGGATGCTGTCTCATTGAGGCTAGGTAAGAGGAATCACATCAAGTTGCTTGTGTGAAGCTGAGATACTGAAGTTCCCTTGGTTTAAGAAGCTGCTTGTATCTTGGGGAATGTAATAGTTCATATCTTTTATCAACCACTTACATTTTTCTAGAATATTGTGTTTATATTTCATTGGATGAAGTTTAACAGCATTTCCGTGAGGTACATTTAAAACATATAATTTAATTTAGAATGGGATTTTTCTCAATTGAAATCAATAGGAATATTGTGTTTTCTATCTTTAGGAGCAAAACTGGGCCACAGGGAGCCCATTTTTTTCCCCAGAAAATGTGAGACACCACTTCTTGGCAACTGTAGCCTAGCTATTCATCTTAGAATACATCTAAGATTTTTCTAAAATAGCTTAAAACATTTTGTTAGAGAAACAGACTTCCAAATCTGACTCTATACAGCTGAACCTTGCCTAAGAATTTGTTTCAGTTTTTAGGTGGATAGATATTGTTACCAAATTAGATTGTGTTAGTTTTGTGAACTGACTTTGAATTAGTGCAAATGAGCACATAATAATCAGGGCAGTGAGAATTCATGCTGTTGAAAAGTGGGTTAGCTAGTGCTACAAATCTGCTTCCCAGGAAAATGGCCAAGTGGAACCTTCAAAAGCTCTTATTTTTGCTTGTCTTCTGTCAGGAGATGTAATAAACTTAAAGTGTGAATCAGACAATTTGCAGGTTAGTGAAAAATGTGAACAAAACTGTATCCAGGAGCCAAAGTTAGTGGCTGAAACTTACTTTGTGGCTGAAAACGGAAAGGCAATTTGAAATTAGGTTATTCTAGCTTCACTTTGAGCTTTGTCTTTTGAGTATCGTTCACAAAACCAAACATATTTATTTCCCATTAACCTTGCTACCAAATATTTACCTGGGTAGGAGCAGAGGGCCTCGTGGATTTTGATCAAGAATGCTTCAAATAAACTGGAGTTAGGAAACATTTGGCTAATTGTACCAAGTGAGGCAAAAACATAACTTGAGACTTAAAAGAAAGTGGGAAACCTGGTGCTGCTTCTGTTAAAAGGTGTTGGATTTTTCTTTCCTGTACACATGTGTAGTTCAGATCTTATACACGTGAAATCATTGATGTTATGCTAGGTTAAAAGCTAAGGAAACTTGAGAATGAAACTGTAAATAAAATAAGAAGTGTTTGACTATAAATTTAAATAAATCTGTAAGAGAGGAAAATCCACATCCAATGTTTTTATCAGAGACATGAGAGAATCAGAACAGAGGAAAGAGAAAATGAACATCTAAATAATTTATCTTTAAAAATCCTAAAAATGTCTTTTCTTAAAAAATGTTACTCTGCTACAGTATCCTGCATAAGTCTACATTTCCAAAGTAATGTGTGGCTCTGGCAACTTTGTGGGGTTTATTCCTGCTTGTTGTACTCTTAAGAAGTGTGTTTTTTAGAGATTGAGCTCCTCTATTTCTGTGAAGTCCTGCCTAAGCATGGGATTGTGTTCAAATAGAGAAAATGTCATGCTTTATTGAAAAATACTTCAGATTAATTGCAGCTACTCTATATTTACCCATCAACTTTATGATACTTGGATAAATTTCTTCTCTCAAAAAGACTGACCTGAAAGATCTCAAGTTAGAATGTAAGTTGAACTTGGTCTTCTCTATGTGCTGTACAGGGAAAAGGAAAAAAAAAAAGAAAAAAAAAATCTAAGTATCATTATCAGTCCTTTTCTCTGAACTTTCTTATCAACAGCTTCTCTTGACTACTTGGATTGCCCTGGGGAAAAAAAAAAATAAAAAAATCTAGATGTCTTTTTTTGAGTATTTTGAGATTTTGTATCGCTCAATTTATCTCTTTAGTAATCCAAAGGAATGGAAAATGAATTTGAGACTTCAGCCTCAGGCTCTTCCGGATGTATCAGTTTTTTCCTATTTGCTCATTCCAGCACCCATGAGTCAGGGCACCAAATGTTCCCAGAGAGGCTGTTTCAGTGCCTAGCTGAAGTTGCAGGCAGTTAGTCACAGATGAAAGAGGCATGGATGAGTATCTACATAGCATCAGAAAAAATACCATGGAGATATCTCTTTCAGCTGAATAGCACCTGGTTGTGATATTTACAGGCACAAGCAGCCTCATTGTGTGTGAAAATAGGAAGGAACTTTCCCACCATGAAGTGTAGAGGGAGAAAGCAATGTG
Source organism: Apus apus (assembly GCF_020740795.1). Taxonomy (NCBI): domain Eukaryota; kingdom Metazoa; phylum Chordata; class Aves; order Apodiformes; family Apodidae; genus Apus; species Apus apus. The sequence continues at coordinate 57,967,051 of NC_067282.1, read as the reverse complement.
TAGATGGCAATGACAATCTGCACACAGAAGCTAGGCAGAAGTAAATGAACGGTGGAGAGAAATATTAAACCATTTGTATTCTTTCAAAGTATATTAGTTCCACTGTCAAATTATAAGCAGTTATTAGAATTCTTTAAATCAAAGTATGATTTACATAATTATTGTATTATGATTATCTTTATTAAAGGACTCAACATTTTGTAAAGGTTTCTGACAAATAAAAGGGAAACCAAACATGTAAAAATAATTTTGAAGGGAACTACTACATTCAATATTTAAATGAATTCAGTCATTGTTTGGCATTCTCTCTCTCAAGATGATGTCTGAATTAAAACTTATATATTCTGACTTTTTCAGTTTCATTGAAACTTTTTGTAAATGTAATCTGTAATACAGAATCCATCCAGATCCAAGATGCAAGGACTTGAAGAAAGGAAGAATTTGCTATAAAAATCCCAAATCCTACCTATTCTAATTATTGAGATGATCAGAATATTCTTACAGTGGTTTTATTTGTTTGGTTGATTGGTTTTACTAACTTCAATTTCTTTCATGAAAACATCTAAAATATTTAGTTTTGTCAGCTTTAAAAAACCTACTTGGCACATGATCTTGCTATACAGGCAAAGTAATTTAAGATTTTAAACTGTATGTAATAAACATCTGTTAAATATGTATATGAGTGATGCTCAAGCCAACAAAATGAAGCATATAAAGAAAGAAAGAAGAGCTATTATTTTTTAAATCAGTGGATAGTAGAGCTCATATCATTAAGTATGCATGATTTCTGTACAGGTTGTCCATGTTACAGCTACTTTGGTAGAGAATGAAGAAATGGAGAATTGTTATTTAGGAAGATTAATTATCAGTATCACATTTATAACTAGTTTTAAATCCAGCTGTGTCTCCAGAGTAATGTTGATATTTTAAATTTCTGATCTGGTCTGTAAACCAGAGTTTTTCTTATTACTGGGAGTGTCCAGATCATAACTATATTTTACTCTCTATTTGGCTCAAGAGTGGCCTTATTCAGAGTACTTACAAAGGCTGAAACCCCCAACATGTGCTTTCCCTCATCATGTGGTGCAGTTGCGCTTACTGGGTCTGTATGAACTGCTTTGCTCCTCCACAAACTATCCTCTCAAAGTGTGTGCCCACAGCATTTCACGTTATATTGGAAGAAAATAAAATTTCAAAGTATCAGATCCTGCTTTGTAACTTTTAGTGGTAGAGGTTTACTTGGTGAAGACCCAGAAAGTATAGGGAACACTAGCAGGTCTCATCCCGTAACCTGAAATAGTTAATATTTAAAATGGACTTTGTATATCAAATCAGACAGACAAAACTAAGGATGGAGTTAACTATGTTGGTGTAGAAAAGCATTAGTTAACCAGGTTATGGTTTACAACAGCTACAGTGCTGAATTCTGGTGTGTTGAAGTCAGACAAGAGGAGTTTTTCTGGGATATGGCTGAAACTTTTTCTCTTTGGCATGCTGGTGCTGTTCGTGTCTGCAGAAAAGGAATTCTGAACCCAAAAGTCAAACCCTGAGTTCTATGGCGTGAGACCTTTTTTTTTCAGCAGTTAGACTGCTCTTCATTCAGGAAACAGAGATTCTAGGCTTACTTCACCGTGAGTGATCTCCTATGACTTATTCACCAAGGTAAGGATTTATACAGATGAGTATTTCTTAGCCCCTCTGTTAGTTCTAGAGTACAATGCAAGCAGAAATTCGAAATTCCTGGACCCTTATTGCAATGACCCAAGAGATGCTTTACCCTGAAGTCTGCATTTTCTACTTTTGATTGAGATTTCCATCTGGGCCCTCCCCTTTTGATCTCTTGGGGGTTCTATTTTTGACAATACTGTGTTCTGTAGCATACTGCTTGTCACTGTCCTGGAAAACAATGGCCATAAATTCAACGTCCTCAAAATTCTATGAGGTTAGGTACCAGTCTTCCGTTTAGCAAATCCTATCACCAGGAGGCTTTCCTGTAATTAAGTGGTAGCAGGACCAGAATATCTTTCAGCCAAGATCTGTGAAATCTTACTGATCAGTTTTGCTAAACAAGTTGTTTAAGAGTACTTGGGGTGGATGTCTGCTTTCAGGAAGATGGGAACTTTACTGAGTTTACAAAGTAACACAACTTTAGCCAAGTGGAAAAGTTTTCCAGAATCTCTTGCAAACCTAAGTAGGCATTCTTGAATTAGTTTTTTGAACACAAGCTTCTGAGTTGTATGAAATTTGTAGCCTGGATTAGTTCCCCCCTGAGATGTGTGTTGAGAGTGGTTAAAGGCAATGTTTATATATGTGACTAAAGTTCTGTCAGACAATAAATTGAATCCAATTTAAACCATGGAATTCTATGGAAGGCAGAGCTGAGTGTTTATTTATATAACATTTATAATCAAATAGCTGTTTTCTTATAATCTATATAAAGTTTACTGTTGTTATTCATACAGTAATTTGATAAATTATTTGACTATCTTATTCCATTCCAAATTTACAAGTGTTTAATACTTTGCTTTTTTAACATATTGTTAATAAAAATCTAACTTTACTAGTCCATTTATAGATTTTATTTAAATTAACATTTTGTGAAAGTAAGTAAATAAAATCCTCTTCAGCAAGTAACAATATTAAAGAATCTTTCAAGATTTCAATGAATGTAAATCCTAGCTGACCTAGGGCCTGACCAAATTTCTCTTATGAGTCTTTTTTTCATGTAAATTATGTGGACTAGAGAGAGACAACTTGTCAGGTATCTAAACCAAATTTGTACTTTCGCTGGAGGAAAAGTTAGGAGCAAAGGTGATCTTAATTTACCATTTGTATTTATCAGACTTTCTGACGTGTCTTAATGTGAGAGTGAAAACAAATCTACACATGTTCCCTCTAAGCTTAATGATGATTTAAAATAGAAGACATTTTATCAGGAGACTAAAATCTAGCGTGAATACTAATATTTTTTTAGGACAATGAGAAAACCCTCTGAGGTCCTCTGTCCAGTGTAAACATCTCTTAAGTTAATGTTTAATCTGAACCTTGAAGTCAATGACATGAATTAGAAACAGGAAGGTGAGATTTTTCTAATCTATGATGTTTAAATTTGAATTTCCTGTAGGTAATATTTTTAAAATTGATTATAAAAATAGTCCAAATGTCTGTCTTAAATCTAGACATCAGTTGTTGATATACAAAACAAAATTATATTAATCCTTCTCAAGAAGTTGTTTTGAGTTTGTTGTTTTTTGCTTGTTTTGTGGTGGTTTTTTGTGTTGTTTTTTTTGGGGGGGGTTCATTCATTCATTCATTCATTTACTTACTTACTACAATGGACATTGGACTTGGCTTTAAAAAATATTTTAGCATTTTACTTCTGACACAGGTTACTCTTTTGAAGTGAATCCCTGGATCGATCTTGTTTTTGAGCATTGGTTCACATTGGTAAGTGGCTTCAAAGTATCTAAACAGATTTATTTGGGGTGAAATTCAGTTGGAAGCTGTGCTTCAACTAGTGGTAGGCATTCAGTATGTGCAACAAGGTTGGACATGCTCTGAAAGCATTGTCCCCCGAACATACATATACAGTGTGCATCAGAACATCAGTACCAAATGCTACAATCCATAAATTCACCCATATTGAGCTGCACTACTTTTTAGTAGAGAAAACTTGAAAAATCACTTATTGTTGATATTACAGACAGTACAGATAGATAGTGCAGATAACCTGTGAAGACGAAGAATGGTGACGGTAAATGCCAGTGGAAAAAAAAAAAAAAAAAAAATAGCAATTTTCACTATGGCACCAGAAAACTGAGTACCATAAAAGGGACTCAGGGAAAGAAGAGACCCTGAGCTGGCAATACAAATATACAAACATAAAAGAAATAACTTTTTTTTATTTCCTACAAAAATCTCCCAACCATATATCTAACATGCTTTTTTGGTATTTTTTTCTGAAAATTTTAAGCAAAATTAAACTTTTTTTTTTTAATTTAGGCTGATACAAGAAAAACAAAACCCAAAAAAGAGAACTCCAGAAGTGCTCACTAAGATAGTGTTCATTATGTAAGCAATAATTTTTTTTCCCAACAGAGTGAAAAAAGTATCCATTGAATCTGCTTCACTGGAAATTCATAAAGGGGCTGATTCTGCTTTTAAAACAAAAGTAGAGAGAGAGCAATACAAATACAGCGAAGCTTCAGAGACTGATTTCCATCAGTTATATTTATGAGTAATGTATAACATATATGTAATTTAAAGCTCGTGCCACCACATTTTGAGCTATAATTTTTCCAGCCCTTATTTGCATAGAAGAAAGTGGGTTATTGATGAGGCCATGAAGGAAATTAAATGCAGAAAATGAAAAACTGTATAAATTAGCAGGGTACAACTTAACTTGGTCAAAGACCATTTAGGTTTTTAAGTGGTCCTATACTAAAAAATTGGCTGTCAAGGTTGGGACCGTGGGTAGGATTGTGATAACTATGGTTTTGGTGGACTGAACTCAACTGAGAACACCCCTCACCACTGGGACTCTCATCTATTTTGATTAGAGCCCCAGTCTCTGCCTGGTGTCTGGGTTGAGCCTCCTGCAGATACCTTCCTTAACCAGACAGACCCAACAGCTTTTGTTACTTGTCAAGTAATTTCCTCTGGAGATCTGTGATGACTCAGGTATGCTTTCAGTGACAATCCATCATTTATTTTTCTTCCACCCACAGGCTGCAAAAATGTGGAGCAGACAGGATAAAATTTAACAAGAGACCATGTTATAAATTTCCCTAATATAACTTAATTTAACTTTAATTTTTGCTTTCTGCTTCAATTTGGAAGAGACAGTCTGCTTCATGCAGTCCCTGTGTGTGATTAAGTCTGGCTTGGGTTTTAGTTCACGTCTATGCCTTTGCAAAAACATACACAAAAGAAAGGAAACACGACCTAAACAAAAAGCCCACTCACTCTAGAGAGTGCCTTAATTTTGAACCAGAGAAAGACTGTAAAGCCACAGCTCCTTAGGAGCACAGTTTATACAATAAAGAAGGCAATAGTGGGCAAAAATTTACTGCATATCAGATGGTTACTTCTGTAAGAAATGGCCAGATACCTTTCCCATTCACAAGAGTAATGGAGTTAGAATCATTCTATGATTCTATGGATTGTGGAGGCAATATCCTTTTTCACACTAATGCATTACTTTCCCAGCACCAGTCATCTGTTGGAAATGTCCTGTCAGGGATGTCCCGACAGAAAGACAGCACTAGCTTTTGAAAACACATGGGATTGACCAGAATGCCTTTTTAATTTTGTTTTAAGCATGCTTCTTTGAATTCATCCTTGTATAATGATCCAGTTGGCTACAGTTTTATGAAGATATTTTACCTATTTAAAAGTATATTGATGAAGAAATGAGAAAAGGGGCTTTGAAGGAAAACAGGTTCAGTACAACCTGTCAAGTAAATTTAATGCAGTAAGGCTTCCTGTATTATGTTACCTTTATTTAATATTCTTATATAACTAGAAAAGTAAATCCCTTGAAAGTTGTATTCCCACTGACAGCTCCCCTGCTATTTTACTGCAGCATCCGCTATAGTTAATGGTCTATCACAGCTTCCATTATAAGTTCTGATTTATCAAAGCTTTATTATAGCAACAAAATTGTTAGAAAGGGATTTCATCCTGTGAGAGTCTGGAAAACAAATTTTAGTTTAAATTGGTTTAGCCATCTCTAAATTAGAAGCAAAGAGGTGTTTTTTGTTTTTTTTTTTTTTCATTTTTCAAGTTTTTTCCATCTTTTTCTTTAATAGGCCAATTTCTTTCCAATTGTAAACTGGCATCATTCCTCTGAAGTGGGAAAAAAGAGCCAGAAGTTTGGCTTCTGCCTCGGAGATCTGTCTTGATAATCAAACAAGGAGCTATTTTGCTGCTTTCAAAGCACTGCAGATCAGAGTCTGCAGATATGCACTTGTGCAATTTTTCAACAGATACCCAAAAATGGGAGAAGTTGACAATGTGTGAAGGAGATGTACAGATGCTCTGCATGGCAAAGCCCATGACCCTTGTTCCTGACTTACTGAATTACTGTGATATTCGTGTTAGTCTTTGGTCTTCAATTTACATCTGCAGCACCTAAATGCTACTAAAGCTTCTTTCCTAGTTTTCAAGTCTAAGAAACTATCATCGAATAAACTGACTCTTGACAAAAAGTACAATAAAAAGACAAGATGTTTTACTAACTCTAATGCATGTACCACTGAAGACAGAATAGACAGACTTCTCTCCTGGGTACCTTGTTGCAATATCAAGTTCCAACTTACTTAACTACAACTGCAAGTGTTGTGATGACAAAATTACAGCACATCATTTGATGAAGAGACACCTAAAATTTTATGGTTTTTAAATTTTATTTTACTTTTAATAAACAGTAAAAACCAGTAGTGTGACAATATGACATGTACACAAAGTCAGTGATGATCAGGACAGAGAAACAGAAGCATCTGGCCATGCTGTAGCAAGACAATCTCGAGGACACTAGGATAAGTTTGAACTGCTTCTTTTCCCATAGTGTTAGAATTATAGAATCACAGAATGTATTCGGTTGGAAGAGACCTGTAAACGTCATCTAGTCCAACCCCCCTACAATAAGAAGGACATCTTACACTAGAACAGATTGCTCAGAGCCCCATCAAGCCTGACCTTCAATGTGTCAGGGATGGGGCCTCCACCAACCTATTCCAGTGATCCACTGTGCCCATATTAAAGAATTTTTTCCTAATGTCCAATCTAAAACTACCCTTATCTAGCTTAAAACCATTACTCCTTGTCCTATCGTTACATGCCTAGTGAACAGTTCTTCTCCAGCTTTCCTGTAGGTCCCCTTCAGGTACTGGAAGGTCCCTATAAGGTCCCCCTGGAATCTTCTCTTCTTCAGGCTGAACAACCTCAATTCTCTCAGCCTGTCCTCATAACAGAGGTGCTCCAGCTCTCTGATCATTTTTGTGGCCCTCCTCTGGACACGTTCCAACAGGTCTGTGTCCTTCTTGTGTTGGGGGCCCCAGAGCTGGGCTCAGTACTCCAGGTGAGGTCTCACCAGTGCAGAGTAGAGGGGCAGAATCTGCTCCCTTGACGTGCTGGTGATGTAGCCCAGGATGTGGTTGGCCTTCTGGGTTGCAGTTGTACATTGGTGGCTCATGTCCAGCTTTTCATACACTAGTACCCTCAGGTACATTTTTTCCACAAAGTTGCTCTTTAGAATGTTTTCCCCCAACCTGTGTTCATATCTCTGGTTGCCCCACCCCAGATGCAGGACCTTGCACTTCGTCTTGTTGAACCTCATGAGGTTCACCTTAGACCACTTCTCCAGCTTGTCTAGGTCCCTCTGTATGGAATCCCATCCCTCTGGCATATTGACTGCACCACCCAGCTTGGTGTCATTGGCAAACTTGCTGAGGGTGCTCTCAATACTACTGTCAATTAATTAATTAATGAAGATATTAAACAACATTGGTCCCAGTACTGTCCCCTGAACGACACCACTTGTCACCGTTTTCCATGTGGACGTCGAGCCATTGACCACTACCCTCTGGATGTGACCATCCAGCCAATTCCTTATCCACTGAACAATCCACCAATCAAAACTATATCTCTCCAATTTAGAGAGAAGAATGTTGTGGGGGACGGTGTCAAAGGCCCTGCAGAAGTCCAGATAGATGACATGCATAGGTCTTCCCTTGTCCACTAATGCAGTCACTCCATTTTAGAAAGCCACTAGGTTGGTCAGGCAGGATTTGCCCCTGGTAAAGCCATGCTGGCTGTCCTGAATCACCTCCCTGTCCTCCATGTGCCTTAGCATGTCTTCTGGGAGGATCTGTTCCATAGTCTTCTCAGGCACAAAGGTGAGGCTAACAGGTCGGTAGTTCCCAGGGTACTCCTTTCTACCCTTTTTACAAATGAGCGTAACATTTCCTTTCTTTCCAGTCACTAGGTACTTAACCTGACTACCATGACTTCAAATATGGAGAGTGGCTTGGCAACTACACCAGCCAATTCCTTCAGGACTCTGGGATGCGTCTTATCAGGTTCCATGGATTTGTGTATGTTCGGATTCTTCAGATGATTGTGGATCTTGTCTTCACTTACAGTGGGAGAGACTTTGTCTCCCTGGTCTCGGTCTGTGAGCCATCAACCTGAGAGCCGTGAAGATGGGTTGCCAGTGAAAGCTGGGGCAAAAAAAGTTGTCAAGAATCTCAGCCTTCTCCTCATCTATTGTTACTGATTGACCACTGTTGCTCATCAGGGGGGTACGCTTTCTTTAACCTTCCTTTTCTGGTTTACATACCTGACCTGTAGAAGCCCTTGTTGTTTTTCTTTACATCCATTGCTAAGTTCAAATCCAGCTGTGCCTTGGCCTTCCTGACCTCATTTCTACACAACCAAGCAACATCCCTATGCGCTTTCTAGGATACCTGTACCCGCTTCCACTGCCAGTGTAGTTCCATCTTGCTTTTTAGCTTGACCAGCAGGTCTTGACTAAGCCATGCTGGTCTCTTTCCTTCCTTGCCCATTTTTCTACACCTAGGGATTGAGATCTCTTTCGCTGTATGGAAAGTGTCTTTAAAAATCTGCCAGCTCTGTTCTATTCCCTTGTCCCCAAGGGCTGTTTCCCAAGGGGTCCTATTTACTAACTCCTTGAAGAGCTGGAAGTTTACTTTCCTAAAATTTGGAGTCCTGACTAAGCTTCTCATCTGCCTTATACTCCTTAGGACAATGAACTGCACTAGTGCATGATCACTGCAGCCCAGGTTGCCTTCAACTTTGACATCCCCGGTGAGTTCATTTGTATTTGTGATCATCAAGTCCAATAACACATCCCCTTGGGTAGAGCTTTCAGTTTCTTGTCTTAAGAATATATAAAAATCATATATAAATCCACAATTTAGAAACAGCCATTAATATAAGGAATATTGATCACACATAAATAATATCTGCCCCTCAAAATAGTAAGGTTGTTTTTTTTTCAGCAATGTTAAGTAATTGATTTTACAATGTACAGGATTTGACCTATAATTTTAAAGAACATCAAAGGGATAGGCAGATTCAATTATCATATTCAGTATTAGAGATTAAAGTAGTGTTTTAAGTGAATTGTTCACCACTGTGAAAATTCAAGCCCGTGACATTCATAACTTACTCATTTGTTTCTTTACTAACAGAGGAATCTCATGGACATCTGTTTTCCTCCAAAGTCCATATTCTATCTGTGTGACACTGTTACAAATAGGGTTTTACAGAATTACCAGTAGCAACTTGTCTCTGCAAGTCATGCTGCCTCTCAGCCTGTTGAGATGTGGTGGACCTGATTAATGAATACCTTTAAAAGAAATTAAACTTCTTTTGGATGCTTACATGTTCCTTTTTAACATCAGCATCTAGAATTTGTAGGTATTTTATGAAAATATTTAGAAGTGTCTTTTAGTGAAATATTAAAGGAAACCTCTTTGTCAAAGGATGCTTTTGTCAAAGCTAAGACTGAAGTTTATATAAATATGCCTCTGTATCTGTATCACAGAATCACAAAATCACAGAATCACAGTATAGTCATGGTTGGAAAGGACCTCTGAGATCACTGAGTCCAGCCATAAAAAAAACAACAAAAAATAACACCACAAAAAACCCCACAACACACCCCCCCAAAAAAAAAAAAACCACACCAAAACAACAACAGACCAACAAACAACACCCAAACAAACAAGCAAACAAAATCCCCACACCCCCCCAAAATACCCCACAACCTACAATCTTGGCCACTAAAGCATGCTCTGAAGTTCCTCATCTACATGTTTCTTGAATACATCCAAGGATGGTGATTCCACCACCTCCCTGGGTAGGCTGTTCCAGTGTCTGGAAACATATTTCTCAAATGTGTGTGCATACAGTAACTTAATTATCTTTTGGTAGCATTCTTTCATCTCCAAGTGGCATTATTGATCTTTATGGTACATTATAATCCACAATATTGCTTATGGTCTAGCACTGCTGGAATTTTATTTTGGAAGTTTCCTGTTTGATTGCAGATAATCTGTAGTTACAGATTGTTGCAATAAAACAAAGCTACCCAAGGTATTTTCTGACTGGATCTACTTGAAACAGTCTATCATATTACAGTTAGGTTTTCATATGTCCTTCTCCTCTTTTTAGTGCAAGAGTCTGAGGAAAGCAATTACCTGGCTGTGAAACATATTTCTTGAACAGCAGGATCTGGCTCACTGGCTTGCTCCTTATATCTACAGAACTACTCTGGCAACGATGGCAAGATGGAAAATAGGTGACCCTTTAGCATCTGCATTTACGACTTAAAGTGTTGATGGTTTTTGCCTGAAGGTTTTTTTTAGGGAGGAGGTGTAGTACTTTTTTTTTGTGATTTACAATAATTGCACTTCTCCATTGTCCATATGACATTAAATTACCAAATGCCTAGATATTCATTAAATGTGTGTGTGTATATGTCGGCAAAAGGGAGAAAAAATATTACTTTCTAAAGGCTAAATATATATTAAAATATTTAAAATAAGGGTGTACCTTTTACTTTAATATAAGATACAAATCTTGAGGGTTTGAGTTGTTGACAAGAAAATAGGTAATTAATTTCCTTCTTAAGCAGGATCTGAATAAAAATTTCTTCTGCAGACAGGTTGATAAACAGGGATTCCCTTTTGGTAGGATCAGAAAGGGAAATGCTTGCTTTTTGTTTTGTTTTCTGGAGCAAAAATACAAAAGCTTTTTTCTCACCAAAATTTTCAGCTGTGACAGCAAAATGTGTTCTGTTTCCTGCTTTAAGGTGTAGAGAATCAATCTCTGCAAAGTTCAGGTGAAGGGCATGTGTTCTTTCTGTTTATAAGGGTGTACTTAAGACCCTGCAGGTGGTTGCACCCAAACCACAGAAGGTTTTGCAATCTGTATAGAGGAATTCCTGGATAAAGATCTGCTGAGCATAGTTAAACGTATACTGATACTTTGTTTGCAAAATAATTTTCTTTCCAAATCAGTTCTAGCATGGATCTCAAAAATATCAAAACCAGAAGATTGCGGATCAAACATGCCAGTGAATAAGGAAGGTAAAAAAGCTGTCTATGTGGTTAATAAGTTAATATTTTCAGGAGGTGGAGTGAAGCAATCTTTTTTATTTTGTTCCATTTGCACTTGTCATATGTCATTAAAAAGTTTATAAATAAAATAACTTGTTGAGCATTTTGCATTTATCTCTTCACAATAGAGCAGTCCAAAGGAATTGTACCTGATGCTGCAAATGATACATTACATTCTAGTGTCTTTCAATATGATAAAGCTATCCAAGTAGTAGTAAATAAAATAATGTATATCATTTATCATGCAAGGTCAGCTATCTAATATTGTAATTCAAAGATTTTTGTGCTCTTAAGTTATTATTAGTGATACTGAGTGATTTTGATGTATCATACTAGTTGAAAGTTTTCCAGCTAAACAAATCAGATTAAAAAAAAAAATAAAGAGTCCTGTGACTGGAATTTGAAATGCAACTAGCTACTTTGTGTCCCAACAAAAGAAATATCAAAATCATATAAAAAACAACACAGTTTTATTAATTATGAAACAATCTATTGAAAAGAAACCCAAAGACTGTATCCTGAATAAAGAGAGAACTCAAAGCTTGATATTTGTTTATCTAGATCCCAACAATAGGGGTTTAGATGCTGAAATATCTTTGGAAAAATGTGAATCTAGAGGGATCATAGAATCATAGAACCATTCAAGTTGGAAAAGACCCTTGGGATCACCACGTCCAACCATCATCTCTGCTCTACAAAGTTCTCCCCTAAACCATACTCCAGGGTTACTTTATTAGGTTGTACAGTATAGACCACCATGGTCCTCTCCATTCCTGCACCTTGGTTTCAACTGGAAGAAGGCCTGGGAGATGGGTGGAAAGTGAGTTGCATTGCATCGCAGGTGATCTCCCATCTGGCCCTTAGTTGGGTTGTAACCATATATGCATGGAGGGAATGCTTGCATCCCCCAGAGGTTTGACTTTTCCTAATAATGTGAGGCGATCTAATGGAATGTATCAATTATGCCTGGAATGCTCCCCTCTCATGTATTCTCACACACATACATTAGTTCTCTTTTTCATTTCTAAGAGATGCTTGTATTGAGCACAGAGACATTATTCAATGTTAGCACCTGCCCTAGTGGAGCTGTTTACCATCACCTGCTTTGCTCCCAGTTCCCAAGGAATAAAAAACCTTGTGCCTCCAGCCAGATGATGATGATGATGTTGATTATTACTGTTGTTTTTAAAGATGTTGCATCTGTACCCTAAACAGCAGGACACCTTAAATCTTGGTCAGGGCCCCACACAGTTGGAACCACCCTGCTCCCTCTGGACCCTTACCCGCTAAGGGAGCAGTTTAGCTCTGCTGGGGAGGAAAGCAAAGAATAGCCTCCACAGAGGAGTATGTGATTTAAGATATTCAAGGTTGTGTCAGAAGCACTCCGTACTTCTGAAGTTTGAAACACACAAAAAACCAAACATGCCCTCTTCCCCTTTTCTCTTTTTGATAGTCTGATTTTTTCACAGCATTTAGGCTGGACATACTTTGTACATGGAAAATAATTCCCTTCTCATTTCCTTGCATGTGGTTTTTGTCTCCCTTGGCCATATTTTATCTGACTGTAGACAAACCATGAAAGCATCTGCCAATACTGAAATTTTGGGATTCCTTCCTTTCCCTCCCTTACTTTGCCCACTCTAAATGTATTTGCCATGAAAATGATCTGCATTTTCCTTTTCTCACTCTCCTTCAGTTATGGTTGGGTTTTACCAAATAAGTTGTCTCTTCCATGCATCCATTCATGTGCATGTGTCTGTTCATATGCTGGATACCTCTTTCTGCTCAGCCTAGTAAGATATCTCAAGTAGGAAGCACAGAATTCTCTAACAGAGACAGTGTTTAAACCTAGATTTATCTTTATTCACATTTAGAGCGTTTTCTCTTGAAAATTCTCTTCCAGCTCTCTTTGTGTGGCATTCACTGTCATAAAAACCCTGATATTAGTTTGGTGTGCTTGCCTGGTTTCCTTAGTAACCTTTCTGAGTGATTTCCTGTGAAGGAAATTATCATCCCACATTTAGGAAGGTACAGTTACAAGTGAATAATGTTTTGACAGAATTATCAAAATTAAATTGCACGCCTTACTTTAGCACCACGTCTGAATTAGCCTAATTTATATTTTCAAATTGTAAATGCCTTTTCTTTGATTTTGAGGCACAGATCAATGTCCATCATCTTGAGAGAGTCATCAGATGAAGAAAGGTCATGGCTAGTATTGGCACTGATATGTTACATGCGGTAATTTAATTTTGTAAATCTGATTGGTTTAGAGTCTTTTTAAGTGACAAACCAGACATTTGCATCAGACTCAGGAAATGTTACTACGTCGTCTGTAAATTTTTCTACCAGCCTTTACTTCAGTAGCAAGCAATACGCTGAAAGTTATGCTGTCTCAGAATTTGGTCTCCAGTTCAATGTCAAGATGCTGGAGCTCTGGTTCCTAGCTGTGATCAACAGATTCCCTTGCAGTGACTGACAGTATTTTGAGACTTTAGATAGCATGGGTCTTGCAAGGAATTTGGATAAGAAGTGGAGCTGTTTGGGTTTTTTTCAGGCCTGGTTGGGGGATCTGTAGCAGATCCTGTTGGTTTATTACTGCTTTTGCACCCCTGTGTACAGCAATGCCTGTGCCTTGTGTCATTGCTTGTCTGACACCATGGTGTTACAGGACCAGCTACAGCTGGTTGTTCTTAGTTTAATTGCTAAAATGTAAACAGAATTTTGAAAAGCCTAAGATGCATAGATTTTATTAAAGAATATTATGATGAATTATTTCCTATTATCTATATTACATTATTATATCATATATTATATATGCCATTTGTTGTGTTTGCCCACAGCCACAACTCTTCATTCAGAATAATCCAATATATTGCGAATATTTCAAAGTTAACAATGATCTCTAAGGCACTGATTTCCACAAGACTGTAACATAGATGTTTTTTATCCAGGTATTATTAAATGTTTATAATGAAAAGTAATGTTCTTGTATTTTTTACTACAAATTAAATAAGCTAGGCATTTCTGGTTTCAGATAAAAGCTGAAACTATTGGTCATATTAAAGTATAATTATTCCTTTTTATTTTTTTCTCTTCCATATTTTGTTTGTAAGGAAAATACACTATTAATGCAGTTTCGTGAATACTTAAGCACTGGGGAGGCCCCTACTCACTTTAGTAGTCTGTGCCCCTTGTGGTCAAAGTATATGAGATTAAAATACAGTGGTTCATTGCTCTGTCCCTCCTAATATACCCTATTATTCCTTGCCTGTGATGCTAGTCGATTTTTTCCTTTACTCATAAAGTTGTTGCTCTGAAATTTTGTGGATATGCTACTGAAACCCAAGATACTCAAATCAGTTTAACTTAGGAATAATTGCTGGATAATATAACCATGAATGCAAAACATACAAAGGTATCTTTTTAGAAAGGCATGTATCAAAACAATTCTGCCCTCTGATTGTAATGGTGCATCATGAATTCTTTAAGAGTTGGAAGCAAGTTGGACAGCATTTCTGAAGTAAGAAGATTGGATATTGTACTGATTCAAATTTAAAGCTTGCACTGAAGATGTTACATATATGTATACATACTGTGATATATTAAAACCATGAAGACAAAACTTTACAAGTTAACACTTAACTGCACAGCTAGCAGTAGGCTGATGTAGTGAGGTGATAAGATTGTTTAGTTCTGGGCTTTTATATGATACAGCATAAAACTCACAGTTCAAAGCTGGAGCTGCTGGGCAATAACTTACATGGATACAGCTTGTTCTTAGTCACCAATCGCTTTGCTGCTATTAACTTAAAAACTAATTAGTGCCTTAGAAGAGTGTGTATGAATGCTGGAAAAAATTCTTATTGTTACATTTGTAACTTACTGGCTGACATAGGCTGTTATAAAATAGATTAATATTCTGCCATATTGCTATTGATTTGAATTTTTGAGCATACGGCAAATCATATGGTCAAAAGTAGCTGAGCAGTATCGCTTAGAATTCTAATATTTCAAACAGGGATGGGATTTAAACAGATTGCTTTTGACGTCATTGAAAAACAAGTGTTTTAGGTTTTGCTCATGTAAAATTAGAGGGTTCCTATGCAAACCGTATCTGCCTGTCAGGTGATATTAAAATCTGGGCCACTAGCAGATCTGTCTCCATATAGATAACTGATCTGATGTCAAATGGGTTTATTGAACCAAAACTGGGAAATTCAGAAAGTTCTTAGTATTCTACTGGGAGATACCCTCTTGATGGATGATCAAAGTTGAGGAGATGTCATGCATAACACCATTTTGGTGCATCCCTCTTCTAGTATACACACTCACAAATGCATTTGAACCTCTCTCATTGATGTCAAACACATAATAATCTATAAAATCTGCAAACATAAAGAGACATGTTGCAAGATTTATATAATATTTTATAAAGTATATTTTTAAAAATCTGAAAATTTCTGCTACTGGAAATCTTCTCAAACACATCCTTTTAAGAAGTCCTGTTGTAAGGTCAGATATATAGCTCCAATTAAATGTTAAATCTCTAAAGTGCAGAATATTTTTATGCTATTTACAACATAAAATAGGAGTTGCATTATTTTGATATGTGGCTATAAATATTTTATTAACATTTTCTAGACACTGTCTAAAGAATTAATTTATAGCTCAGCTGTTCAGTATAAGTAATGCATAGAGTGCTTTGTGCTTTATATACCATATTTGGGTTTAGTTCACAATAAGTAACAGTGAAGTGCTTTTTAACAATAAAGTAGGTAAACACGGAGCCATCGATTAGTCATGTTCTGTTGTATTTTGCTGTGCTGTTGTGAGCTGTGTGCTGGTCTGAACTGTAAAAGCCAAACCTTTCTGACTAATTATTAGGAACATCTTATGTACTACACTCATCCGTAAAGAAGATTTGACTGTCTTAATAATGTTCACATCACAACAGTAATAACTAGCTCCAGCTCTGCTCTTTCTGAGGATGTTTCATGCAGTTAATGACCCTCGGCCATTAGTTCTTTTACTGCAAAACATACAAGAACTAGTTACTTGCTAGAAATATACTCTCTCCTAAGTTGTTTTTTTAATTTTAAACTGAGTGGGGAGGAATGCAACTTAGATGCAAGAGTCTGTGGTAAAGGCAGAAAAGAGGTTTGTTTATTACTGAAAGGAATCGGGAAAAGTGCTACAAAGATAGTATTGGAGACTGCAATACCTTGTTTATCCAAATTAATGTCTAAACGGGCTAAATATTGACATGATTATCTATCCTTTGGTTATATTTGAGCCTGTAACTGCCTTATGCAATGTAATATGAATCGGAATACATAACGTATTTTAGTCTCTCTCAAACTTTTATTTTAAAAATAAGACAAGGATTAATGTGAATTATATACCTATAAATATTTTATTTTCATGTTCTCTGTTCAAATTATAAAATATTATACACATTTTCTGTCATTCCCACAGTGATCTTTGCAGTTTTAAAGCAACTAAAACAAACAAACAAAAAATAATTTGCATTAATCAAAATGTTTAATATAATTTTCAGAATGGTTTTTAGCATTTTCTGAGTTTAACTGAAGTATTTGTAACAAGTTGTAGTAAAAGGAAAATGTATTCAAATTAAAGTCCATAAACACATAACTGGACAGTTGTTTTTCTCAATTCACTACATGAATCTGATAAAAGTTTCTTAAATGTTTTACTGAATCTAAAGCTGAACCTGTATTTTTTTTTGAGAAAAAAATTCTGGTACTTGAAAAAGAAGAGCATTTTATAATTACTGATAAGTAATACAGGGGCAGGAGGGTGGGGGAGATAGAAAAGATATTTCAAAAGTGCTACCAGGTTTTTAACATTAAATGGAAATTTGCCGAAATAAGAGATGACATGAAATGGTAATTCAAATACCCTTTTTGTTCACTCAGGTGCTTTAAGGTCTTTACTAGCTGCTGAGTGCCTGGAAGTATGAATAAACATTGAAGTGACAGGTTTCACACTGTTGTAGGTTTGCACAGCAGGACTGAATGATTCCTGACTCTATTGGTTCATCTGTTTTTCAAATAAAAATGTGTGTTTCAAATTCTGAGGAAAAGGAGGTTCTTCTCATCTTTGCTGTTCACAGAAAAAAATAAATTTTTACCTAATCCTTCCTGAAAATTATAAAGTTTCTCCAAATATGGAACATTAAAGGAGTGTTATACTAGTCAATATCCTGAAGAAAGGAATATAATTTAGGAGCTTAAACCCACAAGGAGAACATATACATTTGTGAAAATTAGCAGAAATTGTTATTTTGTGTAAATTGTCTCCTCTCAAAATGATTCTTTCGTAAGACCTATGCAGATGCCAGTTGGTGGAAAGAAGGCAAAAAGCACAAACCACATCTCTTTGTAATTCAATTACACTGGGCCAAGGTAGAGTGCCCATGGTGGCAGCCTGACATGGAGTAAGTGTTGAGGTGCTGGAATAATTCTTTTGATAGTGGCCAAGTTGCGTTTAACATCTTTGTATTTGGGCAGTTAGTGCTCAGCCTTTGTAAGCAGCAAGTCTGGATAACTGTTTGGCAAATCTCTAAAGAAGTCCATGTATGCAAAATAAATACACATTTAAATTGTTCATTAGTTCCCAATTATAATCTCACAGTTGTTGTTAATAAACAAAGAAGGAAAGAAACACTTAAAATAAAACAGAATAAATAAAATATTTTTCATTTGTATAGCACATTTAACTTTTGGAACTTTGAACTCTTTTCAAATTAAGACTGAGCAAACTCTAGGAATAGAGACAGGTATTTTATTTTATTTTAATTTTATTTTGGAGATAAAAATATTGAGGCATTGATTCATGTAAGTTTTTTATCACAGTCCATCTTGAAAATCATCAGCAGAATTAAGTTTGTTCTTTCATACCTTTTATATATAAGAACAGCCATGGAATTAAAAATATAATAAGCAAATATTAAGGTTAAGAGTGTGGTGTTCAACACAGCAAAACACCTCAGCTACCAGGATCCTCTCAGTAACAGACTAAAACAAAAAAACTGCAGTGGTGGTATATAGAAGAAACACAAAGTTGTTGAGGGTGCAAAAGTGTACTTGTCTCTCAGATTCAAAGCTGACCTTGCAGTCCTCTTCACAACAGAGGAAATAAAAGCTCATTAGGATGCAAACAACAAGGATGTAATTTCAAAAAGTGGTATTTTGCAAAGGGAAAAATCAAAATGGTACTTCTTAAAATTACTGAAACTGAAAAACAAAGTATTTTTCATGGAACACAGAAGATGTATTCTGTTTGTTATTTCAACTTATGCAGAAGATCTTGAAGCTAAGTACAGCCCAGCCTGAGTACCTATTTGGTATTTTCTGGACTGACTGTGTTTTATTCTATATTTATGTTGTTGAAACTCTTCCAATTTATATAAATAAACAACTGTTGGTGTGGGAAATTGAACCTGAGTTTCTTCTTCTGAGGTGAGTAAATTTGTCACTAAATAGAATCAGTATCTCTTATGTAGCTTCTCAGCTTCTTGTGAGAGTTTGGTGTGTTTTTTTTTTGTGGCAGATACCACCTACTAAAGCCTATGCTGGATCTTCTCTACTACTATTGTAGAAGAATGTAACATAAGCTACAATTACACCTTCATTTTGGTAGCCAACATACTATATTGCCTTCATCACTGTAGTAACTTGATGCCTCCTACTCATAATGTATTTATCCTCACAGTACTCCTGTGATGTTAAGCAGATGGTAAAGTGAATCACTAGGTACAAGGCTTGACTCCTCGTGATCAGACAAGAAGACTGTGATGAAACCAGTCCTGGCTTTCCTGTATCTTCCCACTAGACCCCTCATTCTCTACTGGGAACTATGAGAGTCTCCCCCAAGAGACAGTGGACATCAGATTCTCCTTCTTTCACTATACCCTTGAGAAAAAGGAAAATAAGGTCCACTGGTGATTCTTGTCTTATGTAAACATCCAAAAGTGATGGTTCAGTCCTGGCATGACAACAATATTATGGAGTTCTGAAATGATGTTGACTATGAGATTGTCAAAGACAATCTTGAGGCAGATAAAAAGTGCACCGCTTTTGCATTTCCTCTGACTTGAGCACACATTGGCTCCTACTGAATTCAGCCAGCAGATGATTAATTTCAGTCTATTGATTCTACTGGCAACTGCTACAAGTGTCTCTTCTTGGATAAAGTAGCTGGGTTTATAAGGACACTGGAGCTGTAAGTGATGTATTACACTGTTCCTGTGTAGTCCTCTGCACAAGGTAACTTTCTGGCAGCACTTCTGTGAGACTGGGGGGATATGACTGAATGAGGCAGCCTCTTTTCTGGGAATCTTCTTGTCCTCCTAGAGTGAGACATAATTTTTTCCAGTCAAGTCATTTGGAAAGTGTGTTGTCTCTTACATGCCACTGGCAGCCTTTTTGGCAGGGGAGGTGATGGTACCTCATTTGACACTCAAGTAATTTTGAGCTTTCACACTATTAAGCATCTATTCCATTAGCCATCTAGTCAAGCAGTCACATGCTAATTTGTGTAGAACATAAATGCATCAGCATGACATGGGAAAGATTCCCAGAAAGTAAAAAAAAAATTGACCTTTGGTATTTAGTGCTAACCTGACACAATGGCAGCAGAACAGAGTTTTTTGAAGCATGTTAGGTGCTACCTCTTCCTGACAACCTCCAGATTCAGATTTCTTTTTCTTTTCTCACTGTTTTATGTCCTCTCTTGTCTCATTTTCCCTGTTACATTCCCAGGGAAAATAATTTAACTGTGGAACTTTTAGTGGGTTGTTGTTTGTTTGTTTGTTTAATCTAAATGGACATATTTTTCAATTAAATAGCATTTTTTTTTGTTTTGTTTTGTTTTGTTCTTACATTTAAAGCATTTATAAGGAAGTGGAAAGTTCAGAGAATATGCTACTTTCAATACTTTTGGTATGAATGGCAAGTCATAATTAGTATGCTTCTGATTAGAAAAAGATTTTAAAATTAAATATTGAGACTTTGAATGTTAAGAATTTAAAAGTTAAAACTCCACATTTTCCATGTCATAAGTCTAACATTAAAGGACAAAAGTCTAGAATATTTAAGTTAGGATAAGTTAGTATTTTGTTTAACATTTTTTTTTGCCTTTTAGTTATGAAAATCTCTGCTTTTGATTTATTACACCATTCAGAGTGAAAAGATCAACTAAATTCTTGAAGTTTTTATGAGAAAAAATAGCCAGTTTCTTTTATAATTTATTTCACAATCTATCCAATAATTTTTTTGAGTAAATTATAACATTGGTGTATATCACCACAAGAGCTTTAAAGAAGGTCTCTCCTGAAAAATTAACATTGCAGTTGATACTGTGACAATGAAAATCTCTACTGCCTCCACCTAGAATACCTGGCAAGGGAACACAAAGGAGGGAATAAGGCAGGTAAGATAAGCCATAACCTTATGGCTGAAGTTTACATTAAAAAATGCCTTTTGAAATTTGTTATTTTAAGATTTTGAAAATATTTTTTCTCTCTTTTACATTCGAACTATCTTCAGTTTCTAAATAGTTCCACCTGAAATCAGCAACTTTAAGCAACCACAGTTGATGTATATTATCACAGAATTCTCAGAATACATTTACAAATATTTCTATTACTTTAAATAATACTTTACTTTTACTTTAGTATGTGTTCATTACTGAGAACTAGCATCAAATTTATATTTGCTAAGCATGACCAAGGCTATCTGAAAACCTCCTGCCACCCTTGCAACATGCAGTAGTAGTTCAGGGACTAATACTGAAAGAATAAGAGGAAAACTACTAAAATCCCTTCTGCTATTGCCTATGCTACTCCTTATAATTTTATTTTCCTTGTAAAAGTCTTCTACAGCCCTTACTCTCTACCCTGATAGGTGTCAGAGACTTCCCCCTGGCCTTTATTGCAAGTGTAGTCATCGGAGGGCATGGAAAGCACAAAGGCTGCTAGTTTCCTCTGAATTTATTTTCAAGTGCTGATGCTTTTTGAGGGTTACAGAATATCTCTGTGTGAATTAATATATGTTAAAGTGTTATCAATAGGCATGCTGAGTTTACCAGTCCTGTCTGCAGTTTACAAGCTTAATTTCTCTTTATTTTTAAAGTTCCAGGGTAGTTGCAGTGAAGAGAATAAGTAATAGCGTGTTTAGGAGGAAGTCACCACCTATAATGTGGAAAAAGGTAGATTTTGGATGCCACGCTACAGCTTTGGGGCCAGGAGTTGAGAGCTCTGCGTCCTGAGGAAGACGACTTGGGAAGAGCACAGATCTTGGCTCTCTGGGAAGTCCGAATAAGTAGGAACCAGGCTCCACTGGCAAATGTAATTGTGATTATATCAATAAGGGGACTGGCAATAAACATAATCTTAGGTTTGAGAAGTAAACCTGCAGTTCAGCAAACTGTTCTAGTCAGGTTGCTGACATCTGCCCTAGGGAGTCTGCAGTCAAGTATCCAACATATGAAGCAATGGTGCGGAACAAATTACATTTAAAACAAAAGAAGGAAAGGACATCGAAATGCCCAGAAATATCAAGCCTGGTAGCAAAATAATCACAGGACATGAACTGAGTTAGTGCTGATAAGCTAACAAGCACAGTATTCACTCTTCAAGTAAGTGAGAGATTGCCACAGAAAAAATGAATACCTAGTCCACCATGGCTACTGGAGGTAAGGCAAGAATTGCTGTAGGCCCAGTTACTCTTGTTTCTGGACAGGTCTGTTGGTTCAATGACTCTCATATCCCTTTCCACTAAACATTTTGTGAGGCTGGGATTCTGGATTACATAATCAAAAGGAAGGAGAATTTACAAAGTGAGGAGTTTGATGTTTTAAAGCTTTTGTTGTGTTGAGAAACATGTCACAGATTAAAATAAAAACAACAAAAATCCAGCTGTTTAGTATCTGCTGGTATTAAAGCAGTTCACTAGTAGGGGATGTGAGCTTAGGTGGCAGATGGCAAGCAGCTCCATAGTCTCTCACCAGGAAGGCAGGAGTGGGGTAAGGTATTTGTTTGTTGTTTTTTTTTTTTCTTTGCCTGAAGTGATGGTGAAGGATGGAAGGTGCATTTTGGGAAAAGATCCTTGAAATTGCTTCAGGTGTTTTCCTAAAGACCCACAATCTAAAAATTAAGGGAATACTGCATAATGTACAGAGTCCAAGGATAACAAAATCAAATGATACCTTGAAAGTATTAGATTTGGAGGAAACTAATTCTGTCATCTCTTGCTATAGGAAGAAAACAATGAAAATAAACTTGTATTGATTTTATTATTTTGCATGCAAAGAAGGACTTGATGCAGGCTCTGTTCAGGAGTTTCAGTGAGA